>NC_088410.1:79380769-79706519 GCF_034236695.1 Oncorhynchus nerka | reverse complement strand
TTTATTTAACCCATTTTAGAATATGACTGTAACCTAACAAAATGTGGAAAAAGTCAAGGGGTCTGACACTGTAGATTACCATCAGGGGAGGAGGCCCTCTGTCCAAGGTAGAACTGTAAATTAGGCATACGCCTATCATCCTGAAAAGAAGATGCAATGAAAATTCAGAATAGGGAAATTTCTTAGTTAGATGCCTGAATTTCAACAGTACAGGATTCATATCAGCGATTTTGTGAAGAGAATGACGTTGCATATCCCTTGCTGCATTTCTGAAATTGTTAAACCTGTATGACTGAAAACACATTTTCTGAACTCACTCCATGAGTTGAGAAAATGGCAGATACTGGAAATACCTGACCTGAACAATATTGATAGGCCCACGAGTCTGAGCTCAATATGTAAAGGGAACTGTTTGGAAGGGAACTGGAAGGGAACTGTTTCACTAGCTTCATAGGCTGGATACCATTCTACCACTGACATAATCTTACTCTAGCAAACTATGAGACATATCTAATAATGCCCTACATTTATATGAAGGTATGAAATATAGGCTATAATCAGTATTCCTGCCTATCAACTCAATACAACTCCTCAACATGTGACATCCAATGATGCCATACACATGCAACGTTTACTAAATGGCATCTAATAATAGTCAAATATTGATGAATGTCCCTCAATAAACCTGTTTATAAACATAGTAGTATGTAAGAAATGAGGACATACTTACTCGTTGCCTTGTTGACCGAATGGTGTACTGAGTAAATACAAAAAAGGAACATTCTTAATGGGGCAATCAGCAGTAGAAACAACAGCAAAGCGAGAAATGTAACCACTTTCAAATTCAAAGACAGAGCTATGGATGAGCTGACCATCCATTATATCAACATTCCAGTTTTAACCATGTCTGTTTACAAACATTGGAGTAAAACAAGCTTATATTTTGAGGTTCTGGTTGGGTACGACAGTTGAACTAAGCTCACAAATCATTTATAAGTTATATTCTTCAAGAATCAATGGGTACATATCATTAATTTATCAGTACAAATATGAATGTAGCAACTGCAGCTAGCCCCTTTAAGCAATGTGAAGTGGTGCAAAATGACAGTATTGAAACATAATGATACATATGTATAACAATGCTCTACAGACTTGGGGCTATGAGAGGGTACAAGAGGTGGAGCCTTGGATCAAGCATTTCATATAGGCCTAATTCAATAAACACACACAGATCTTCAACATCACAGAAAACCAATGATCCTAAACTCCAATCTACAGCCTAAGTAGCCTACTCATCATGTCATTATGGTTATTTACATGTAACAAATATTTCATATGTTTTTCTTTGGAATATTACATTTATTTATTCCCAGCTGTATTTTATGGTGGAACCAAGGCCTACTGTATCATCATCATTCTCTGAAACTTTACAAACTCATCAGCTGAGACCACATGCACCAACGTATCGTCAGGGCCAAGAGGCCTGAATACTTACATTGTTGGTTCTCTTACGACTTGTTTCTTCACTTGTTGGATCCTCCCATGTTGAGTCGTACTCGCAGTAGTACTCGTTGGTGTCCTGGATGATCAGGAAGACAATTTGGGATGATCAATCTCCAGGCATGTATGGGGAGTATAATTAAACGCCAGAAGGCGCGTTTAAGCAGAGTAGAGCAATAGAATCCGTTTAGCCATAACCAAAACCGTTCAATCCTGGGACACATCCTACATTTGTCTCAGCTCAGCAAACAATTTGACTATCGTTGGCAGCGTTCTCACTGTTTGAATAGCCATAGACATAGAATGGATTATATTCTATGGGAATAGCCCTAGCCAGGCGCACACCATGGTGTAATAAGATAATATGTTATTAAAAAAGCTATTAAAAACGTTACAAATGTTAACAGTCGTTAAGATGAATGAAATGAAGACGAGTTGAGCATGCCACCACAATATCTTGCATTCGGAGAATATCTGTACACTTTCAGTTTCGTTTTTTACATTTTACATCATGTGTGCCACCAGCTTTTAAAACACGTCATATAAACACCAGCCAATCCAGCACACTGAGTTATTTAGCAGGCATTGGAGACAGTAGGCTGAAGTGACCATAATCGAAATAATCATTTATTGGGGATTGTTTTGTTTTTTCCTCATTAATCTTATGATTAGGCTTTTTTTGTGGGCTTTTATGGCTGGCAATATGTCAATAACTGTAGGATAGAGTGACTTTATGCACCTGCTATGGGCCTATGATCTCTTGCTCTCTACTGTGTGTCATTTAAAAAATATAAAATGACAATCAATTAGAATTTGAGTCTGTCAACAAATTCACTCACACACGATTAGTTAATTTCTTAAACCAATATGAACTGGAGATTACATGAAGCTCTATGCCAAAATAACATTGATTGCAATGAAAATACTGAAACAGAATTAATTCTGTAAAATGTGGATACATACCATCAGAGATTGGACCACCCCAGTGGCGATTTTGGCATGTAAATCTTGGTAGGGCAAAAAATAAATTAATGTACAAATCCACAACACAACACTAAACAATACATTAATTGCACTATAACGGAGACAAACAGTGCCCACAAACTGTTAGGGCCTACACAAAGCTGTCTGGCAGAAAACATAGCTGATATGGCTGACTTGAGGTTTCTACTGACATTTGAGATGTACAACTATGGCATAAGTGGACGACAAGCGGATAAGAGGCAATCCGTAATTTCGATTATGACACCAATGAGCGAGCTAGGACGGATGTTTTCAATATAACTTTTTGTTCAGCACTTTGGAAATGTACAGCGACAGAATTCAGAACATGGGCCGTTCTTACAGTGTTCTCCCTGTACACCAAGTCAGAACTGTAGATAAAGGGGGCATATAAGCAGACAATGAAAGCTCTTACAATATTCAATGATTACATTTATCAAAAACAGGTTATACTGTAGGTTACATGTGCACCACCAAATCAGAACAGTAGGCGAAATTAAGAGGTGAAAATATACCAAATTAATAGGGTGAGGCACATGGGCTATTAACAGCTTACTACACAACATACATTTAGTATCACTTTCTAAG
This sequence comes from Oncorhynchus nerka, assembly GCF_034236695.1. Classification (NCBI taxonomy): domain Eukaryota; kingdom Metazoa; phylum Chordata; class Actinopteri; order Salmoniformes; family Salmonidae; genus Oncorhynchus; species Oncorhynchus nerka. Next base: position 79,703,429 of record NC_088410.1, on the reverse strand, counting down.
CTGCATTCTACATATCTTCCTGGCATATTACATCATTTATGCAGTAGCATATAAGATAGACATTGTTGGACTCACCTTGTTGTGCTGTGCTCACTTGAACAGGAAGTTGGCGCAGTGGTCCTTAGTGGACAAATTCTGTCATCAAACTTTGTCATCACTGTGTTAACTAACCTCCAGACGAGCTTCAATGCCATACAACACTTTCGTGGCCTCCAACTGCTCTTAAATGCAAGTAAAACTAAATGCATGCTATTCAATCGATCACTGCCCGCACCTGCCCGCTGTCCAGCATCACTACTCTGGACGGCTCTGACTTAGAATACGTGGACAACTACAAATACCTAGGTGTCTGGTTAGACTGTAAACTCTCCTTCCAGACTTACATTAAGCATCTCCAATCCAAAATTAAATCTAGAATCGACTTCCTATATCGCAACAAAGCATCCTTCACTCCTGCTGCCAAACATACCCTCGTAAATCCTCGTCTTCGGCGATGTCATCTATAAAATAGCCTCCAACACTCTACTCAACAAATTGGATGCAGTCTATCACAGTGCCATCCGTTTTGTCACCAAAGCCCCATACACTACTCACCACTGCGACCTGTACACTTTCATTGGTTGGCCCTCGCTTCATACTCGTCACCAAACTCACTGACTACAGGTCATCTACAAGTCTCTGCTAGGTAAAGCCCCGCCTCATCTCAGCTCACTGGTCACCATAGCAGCACCCACTCGTAGCACACGCTCCAGCAGGTATATCTCACTGGTCACCCCCAAAGCCAATTCCTCCTTTGGTCACCTTTCCTTACAGTTCTCTGCTGCCAATGACTGGAACGAACTGCAAAAATCACTGAAGCTGGAGACTCATATCTCCCTCACTAGTTTTAAGCACCAGCTGTCAGAGCAGCACACAGATCACTGCACCTGTACATAGCCCAACTGTAAACAGCCCATCTATCTATCTCATCCCCTTACTGTATTTATTTTATTTATCTTGCTCCTTTGCACCCCAGTATCTCTACTTGCACATTCATCTTCTGCACATCTACCATTCCAGTGTTTAATTGCTATATTGTAATTACTTCGCCACCATGGCCTATTTATTGCCTTTTCTCCCTTATCTTACCTCATTTGCACTCACTGTATATAGACTTTTTGTTTTCTTTTTTTCTACTGTATTATTGACTGTATGTTTTGTTTATTCCATGTGTAACTCTGTGTTGTTGTATGTGTCAAATTGCTATGATTTATCTTGGCCAGGTGGCAGTTGCAAATGAGAACTTGTTCTCAACTAGCCTACCTGGTTAAATAAAGGTGAAATAAAAAATAAATAAAAATAAATAAATAGAAGTCTGGAATTCTCTGGAGTTATGGTGCTTTCAAGACAACTGGAAACTCTGTTTAAAAAAAAGGTTGAATCATGTAGACGGCAGTGATCGTCAGGTCATAGCTCTAGAAAGAGGCCCGAGTTCCGGATTTACAATTCCGAGTTGAATGAAAGTTCAAAACGTATGTTCCCAGTCGTAGCTCATTTTTCCTGAGTTCCCAGTTGTCTTGAACTGACTAAAGTCCGATTTTGCAGTTCAGTGTTAACAGTTGTTTTGAATGCAGCACAAATCATGCTTCATTGACAGCATGGCCAATGTTGAATTGTGTTTAATTTTAAACAATGTTTAATTTTAAACTAGGAAAAGAGACCTTAATTTAGACTTGGGACCACACAGCCAATGAATAGCAGGCTAATGATTGCTTTGCAATGTTTGCAGTTAGCCACTGATTCCTTTCAAACCACTCATAGTTGAATTTGCAATTTCCAACTTGTTGTGTAATGTTTATGTCCAATGGCCTATGAGCACCGATACATTTTATCTATAATTTCTCTTCATATGACAAGGATTAAAAAGGATTTGCCAGTAGATTGTCGACTTGATTCATGATGATGACTGCTAGCTAAGATTTTGGAAGTATGATCAGTCCAATCAAAGCTACTGTAGATATAACGTGATTTGATGTCATTTTATCTATCGCCAATGACCTTGAGCCTTCTTGGATGGGCGCTTCTAATGTAACTCTATGGCATTTTCTAGCTCTACCCTTAGACTTGGCGGTGATGTAGTGACAGAACACTGTGCCAATCACGGCGCAAAGCTCAGTATTTTCTGATGGCTTCCCCCACCACCACAGAAAGCACTGAGCTAGACTGAAACACCTGCGTTTTGGAGCTGCTTTACTCAAGAAAACAAAACATAGACCATGTTTGTATGCAGCTTTATTAACTCAATGATATATATATATTTTTTTTACATTGTTTTCAAACTGATATGTGACATGTATTAATGCCAAAATAACATGCAAAACAGTCAAGCCCCCCCAAAAATGTGGGGCTCAAAAATGTGGGGCTCAAAAACCTGCCCTGAATGATTGGTCACCACTGGACCACCCACAAAAACAACAACTTTGAAACAAATGCATCCAATGACATTTTCTCAGCAGGTTCCCTTAGAATGACTGCTTAGAGTGTTTTTCAGAGGGTGGAATCAAACTCAGACTGTTTGCGGCTGTCAAATACTTTTTTTCTGACCTCACCATTCACAAGTGACAACACTGACTGGATGTCCTTCTCACTGCATAGAAAAACAAAATATACATCTGCACACAGGTACACAGCTGTTTGCATAGTGGATGTAGATAGTACCTTCCCGATTGTGCCTGAATGACCTGCAATCGTCCACTGTTGCCATGCCGACCAGGAAATCAGCTTCCGAGAGGATGGACTCAATGGTGCCACCATCTGCTTCGTAACGCCCCTCTCCCTGCACCTCCCTCTGTACTGAGGAGTTAATTACTGTCTCTACCTGGTAGCTGGTCCCTTGGCAGGCCTGGATGAAGAACCGTTTGGGTTTTACTGCCAGAGCTGGGCATTGCTCTCTAAAGAAGGGGGGTTTGAGGGAGCAGATGGGCACCTGTACCCCATCTGGCCCAAACACACACCCCTCCCCCCTGTGGGATAAAAGACACCACTTGGAACAAGATAGAGGAATAGATATTGACTGAATTCTAAATTGTGTGTCTAAACCGATTTATATTACCAATATGGTAGGGATACAAGAGCTCCATCATGTCATTTTCACCACATTGATTACACATCTTGTTATTTAAAATCCACACGTGTGTCTACAGTAGAGCAGGGTTAGGCAAACCCAGTTCTCAGAGAGTACAGTATGCGAGTTCTCTTCTACTTTTGGCACTAAACTTTAAAAGTCTAAACCCTGGGGACTAAACTTTTGGGAAAAAAAGACTGAAAAAAAACCCTACTTTATATCGGAGTTGTACCTGTTGTCATAGAGATAGGGGACTCATGCTATTGTTTTAGCGTGGACATAGCCATTGACCGCTTCCACCAGGGTTGGGGTCAATTCCATTTAAATTCCAGTCAATTTAGGAAGTACTCTAAAATTCAAATTCAAATGATCCTCAATGCTTATTTAATTAGGAACAATTTAGATTTGAATTTTATTCACTTTTTGAATTGACTGGAATTTAAATAGAATTGACGCCAATCCTGGCTTCAAGCATTTATAGTTGTCAACTAGGCGGGGATTCCTATGAGTTGGGCCCAAACATCCAATGAAGAAGAAGGTTCTACTTTAAACTGGAAATAGCCTCAATGGCACTGCCAATGCTGTCACAGACACTGTAACGCACAGATATAAAGATGAGTCCTCTATCTCTATGGCCTGTTGTTCACACGGGTATCCTCCCTCTCATCGGCTAGAAGGGTCCAGCCTGATCTCACCTCCTACCACCCACCTTCCATCTTTGAGGACATGCTTTTCCATTGTTAGAGCGGTCACATCTATCTTGTCCATATAATAGACAATCTTTGGTTTGGTTTATTTCAATCTGCCCACATGCCCACAGGTGGCAGCACCCAATTACTCATCAATTCAATACCTGGTTAGACTGTTTCAAGTTATCTAGAAGGTTGAGTGGCTGTAACTGTGTAATGTTTTGGCAGAGTGAAAGTACAAATGCTTCCCACGTTTGAACACACACACAAGAGGCACCCACACCAAATCACGTTCTCAGTCACATGAGGAGAATTGAAACCGAGGCTAAATCAGGAAGTTTAGCACCCCTTTAATGTAGACCTATTAAGAAGCATCTATTTTTACTTACAATGAAAGGGATTCCAAAATGACCATTCAGTTCCTAATGGAAAAACATAATCCCCTAACACAACCAAAACAAATTGCAAATGCATCCAACAAGTTTGTAGAATCACAAGCTTGATGTAGTCATTGTGTGCTAGGAATATGTGACCAATTACTTTCTGACACCTTTGTCACACTCTTATCTGTTTCACCTGTCCTTATGCTTGTCTCCGCCCCCTCCAGGTGTCACCCATCTTCCCCATTATCCCCTTGGTATTAATACCTGTGTTTTTTGTCTGTCTGTGTCAGTTCAGCTTGTTTTTGTCAAGTCAACCAGTGTGTTACTCTGTGCGCCTGCTTTTTTCCCCTCCTTTTTTCCCCTCCCCTTTTCTCTGTTTTTGCTAGTCCTCCCGGTTTTGACCATTTGACCCGACTCTGAACCGCCTGCCTGACCTTGAGCCTACCTGCCACTCTGTACATCCTGGACTCTGACCTTGTTATGATCTTTTTGCCTGTCCACGACCATTCTCTTGCCTGTCCCTTGGATACTAATACATATCAGAGACTCAAACCATCTGCCTCCCGTGTCTGCGTCTGAGTCTCGCCCTGTGCCCTTATAATTATACGTGAATTTGTCCAAATACTTATGACTTGTACAAATGGGGGGACTAGATACATGAAGTGCTTTCATTTCTGAACTATAAAACAGACATGTATGAAAATTCCTTCAAATAAAAGGTGACATTATGTACTGTCGCCTCATATGAAACATTTTATCTCAAATCCAAAATGCTGGAGTATCAAAATGTTAGCTTCACTGTCCAAATACATACAGAGGGAAGTGTATAAGCAATTGAGCCAAGCATTTTATATAATGAAGTTATATCTGAACATTCGGAAAGATTGAGTAATTAACATTCTGTTAACGTTATTCTACATTGAAAAAATGTAAATCTTTATTTGGAAAATTAAATATCCCAGCTGTATTTATATGGTGCAAATAACAGACTTTTGATCTTTGGCTACAGTAATATAAAACTAATCTGCTGAGATACTGCAAAAAAAGGGGCCAGGGGCCTGCATACGTTACGTACACGTTAGGTGCTTCTTTCACAACTAGTTTCTTCGTTTGGAGGATCCTCCCATGTCCCCTGATCCTCCACTTAGAAGGGATTCTGGACTTCCCACTCCTTCAGTGGAAAGGGATTATGGACTTTCCATTTCTCTGGGAAGGGATTCTGGACAGTCAGGATCACTTGGCATGATATACACTATATATACAAAGTTTGTGGGCACCCCTCCAAATTAGTGGATTTTTCAGCCAGACCCTTGGCTGACAGGTGTATAAAATTGAGCACACAGCCATACAATCTCCATAGACATTCATTGGCAGTAGAAAGGCCTTACTGAAGAGCTCAGTGACTTTCAACACGGCACCGTCATAGGATGCCACCTTTCCAACAAGTCAGTTTGTAAAATTTCTGTCCTGCTAGAGATGCCCTGGTCAACTGTAAGTGCTGTTATTATGAAGTGGAAAGGTCTAGGAGAACGGGTGCTGATGTGCGTAAAAATCGCATGTCCTCGGTTGCAACACCACAGACCTCCATACTGCTTCTGGAAGCAACATCAGCACAATAACTGTTCGTTGGGAGCTTCATGAAATGGGTTTCCATGGCTGAGCAGCCGCACACAATCATAAGATCACCATGCGTAATGCTAAGCGTCGGCTGGAGTGCTGTAAAGCTTGCCTCCACTGGACTCAGGAACAAAATTAAGGCAGTTATACCATTTTTTAAACGTAACAATACATTCACAACAGATTTAACAACACATTAAGTGTGTGCCCTCAGGCCCCTACTCCACTACCACATATCTACAACACAAAATCCATGTCTACTTGTGTGTACAGTCGTGGACAAAAGATTTGAGAATGACACAAATATTAATTTCCACAAAGTTTGCTGCTTCAGTGTCTTTAAATATGTTTGTCAGATGTTACTATGGAATACTTTAGTATAATTACAAGCATTTCATAAGTGTCAAAGGCTTTTATTGACAATTACATGAAGTTGATGAAAATAATCAATATTTGAAGTGTTGACCCTTCTTTTTCAAGACCTCTGCAATCCGCACTGGCATGCTGTCAATTAACTTCTGGGCCACATCCTGACTGATGGCAGCCCATTCTTGCATAATCAATGCTTGGAGTTTGTCAGAATTTGTGGGTTTTTGTTTGTCCACACACCTCTTGAGGATTGACCACAAGTTCTCAATGAGATTAAGGTCTGGGGAGTTTCCTGGCCATGGATCCAAAATATCAATGTTTTGTTCCCGAGCCACTTAGTTATCACTTTTGCCAAATGGCAAGGCGCTCCATCATGCTGGAAAAGGCATTGTTCGTCACCAAACTGTTCCTGGATGGTTGGGAGAAGTTGCTCTCGGAGGATGTGTTGGTACCATTCTTTATTCATGTCTGTGTTCTTAGGCAAAATTGTGAGTGAGCCTTCTCTGGACAAGCTTTTTTCCAGATGCCCCAAACAATTGGAAAGGGGATTCATCAGAGAAAATGACTTTACCCCGGTCCTCAGCAGTCCAATCCCTGTACCTTTTGCAGAATATCAGTCTGTCCCTGTTGTTTTACCTGGAGAGAATTGGCTTCTTTGCTGCCCTTCTTGACACCAGGTCATCCTCCAAAAGTCTTTACCTCACTGTGCGTGCAGATGCACTCACACCTGCCTGCTGCGGTCCTGGCCTCTTGCTGGACTTTCTTGGGCGCCCTGAAGCCTTCTTCACAACAATTGAACCGCTCTCCTTGAAGTTCTTGATGATCCGATAAATGGTTGATTTAGGTGCAATCTTACTGGCAGCAATATCCTTGCCTGTGAATCCCTTTTTGTGCAAAGCAATGATGATGGCACGTGTTTCCTTGCAGGTCACCATGGATGACAGAGGAAGAACAATGATTCCAAGCACCACCCTCCTTTTCAAGCTTCCAGTCTGTTATTCAAACTCAATCAGCATGACAGAGTGGTCTCCAGCCTTGTCCTTGTCAACAATCACACCTGTGTTAATGAGAGAATCACTGACATGATGTAAGCCGGTCTTTTTGTGGCAGGGCTGAAATGCAGTGGATTCAGTTCATTTGCATGGCAAAGAGGGACTTTGCATGTAAAGCGTCTGTGTGTAGCTAGTGAGATGAGTCAGGCGCAGGACAGCAGATATGAGTAATAAAAGCAATTTTACTCAAACATATCACAATACACGTCGTAATAAATACAAGGCCACCAATGCGGACCACAATACAATAAACATTTATTCACAAACAAACATGGGGGAACAGAGAGTTAAATAATGAACAAGTAATTGGGGGATTGAAACCAGGTGTGTAAGACAAAGACAAAACAAATGGAAAATGAAAAATGGATTGACGATGGCTAGAAGGCCGGTGATGTCGACTGCCGAACGCCGTCCGAACAAGGAGAGGGACCGACTTCGGCGGAAGTCATGACAGTACTCCCCCCTTGATCCGTGGCTCCAGCAGCTCGCCGACACTGACCTCGGGGACGACCCGGAGGACGAGGCGCAGGGTGATCCGGATAGAGACGGTGGATATCCCGCAGCAACGAAGGGTCCAAGACGTCCTCCAACGGCACCCAGCATCTCTTCTCTGGACCGTACCCCTCCCACTCCACGAGGTACTGAAGGCCCCTCGCCTGACGCCTCGAGTCCAGGATGGCTCGAACAGCATACGCCAGGGCCCCCTTGATGTCGAGGGGTCGGAGGAAACTCCCGGACCAGCCACCACCGGCCTGAGGAGAGACACATGGAACGAGGGATTAATACGGCAACCTGGGGGAAGCTGTAACCCGTACCATACCTCGTTCAGTCTCCTCAGGACTTTGAATGGCCCCACAAACCGCGGAACCAGCTTCCGGCAGGGCAGGCAGAGGGGCAGGTTTTGGGTCGAGAGCCAGACCCGGTCCCCCGGTGCGAACACCGGGGCCTCACTGCGGTGGCAGTTGACCCATTGCAGGTGCACATGGGCAGCGTCCCAGGTCTCCTCCGAGCGCTTAACCTCACTAGGGTATGTGGGACGCTAGTGTCCCACATGGCCAACATCCAGTGAGATTGCAGAGCGCCAAATTCAAATACAGAAACACTCATTATAAAAATTCAGAAAACATACAAGTATTTTACATAGGTTTAAAGATGAACTTCTTGTGAATCCAACCACGGTGTCAGATTTCAAAAAGGCTTCACGGTGAAAGCATACCTTAAGATTTTTTGAGAACATCGGCCAGCAGACAATTCATTACGAACAGTAACCAGCCAAGTAGAAGAGTTACTCAAGTCAGAAATAGAGATACAATTAATCACTTTGATCTTCATATGGTTGCACTCAGAAGACATTCATTTACTCAATAAATGTTCACTTTGTTCGATAGAACCTCCATTTTGTTCGCATGTTTTCTTCAGTAATCCACAAGCTCAAACGCAGTCACAACAGGCAGACAAAAAAATTAAAATTGTATCCTTAAAGTTCATAGAAACATGTCAAACGATGTTTATATTTCTACCCTCAGGTTGTTTTTAGCCTAAATAATCAATAATATTTCAACCGGACAATAACGTTGTCAATATAAAAGGTAAACAAGAAAGGCACTCTCTCGGTCGCGCGCATGAAAAAGCTCTGTGACACTGCAGGGTCCACTCATTCAGACTGCTCTTACTCCCTCATTTTTCAGAATACAAGCCTGAAACAATTTCTAAAGACTGTTGACCTCTAGTGGAAGGCATAGGAACTGCAATTTGAGTCCTAAGTCAATGGATACTGTAATGGCATTGAATAGAAAACTACAAAATAAAAACAATCCTACTCCCTGGATGGATTTTTCTCAGGTTTTCGCCTGCCAAATCAGTTCTGTTATACTCACAGACACTATTTTAACAGTTCTGGAAACTTTAGTGTGTCTTCTATCCACATCTACGAATTATATGCATACCCTATCTTCTGGGTCCGAGTAGCAGGCAGTTTAATTTGGGCACGCTTCTCATCCAAAATTCAGAATGCTGTCCCCTACCCTAGAGAAGTTAAACCATTCGTACACCGCAGGAACAGACACATGTACATTGACTTCAATACAAAACCTAGGAGGCACATGGTTCTAACCCCCTTCCATAGTCTAACTCAGTAATTATGACTTCCGGAGGATGTCCTCCAACCTATCAGAGGTCTTACAGTATGAACTGACATGTTGTTTAGCCAATCAAAGGATCAATGAACAAATATAGTACTGTCATGACGTGGCCCTTTTTGGGTATAGATCATGGCACCCCCCTCGCTCTCTCTCACTCTCTGAATGAGTACAATTCTCAATAATGAGTTTTGTATCTAATTCTTGTATAAAATGAATGATCAAAGATTAAACTATTTGTAAAATGATGTAATGTGATGTTAAACCTTTAATGTGAGAGAATTGTATTCCCTTTAAAGTTTAACTAAGTCATTGGCCCGCCCCCGTGAGCACAGACATGATCTGGTGTCATAGAACAGCCTTTTCTACAGTTACAAATAAAACATCAGCTGTTGAACATCAGCTCCATCTATAGGCCATCTAAGTTACTTTTCAACAGAAAAGTGAAAAGATGTCATTATGGTAGTATATTTAAAATGATTTGAGTGAGTCCACACTTCCACCGGGGTACACATCCAGCCGCCTTCTTCCACTAGAAGTATGTAATGATAACACATTCGGGTGTTGTTTCCCCTATGTCATTCTGTTGACATGGTTTGCATAGACATTAAACAGAGACGTACATGATACAAGAGTTAACCTTAGTCCTAAATTATCAGTAGGCCTACAAATACTGTAGTACAGTTAAAAGTATTTCAGTATATATATATTTAAAAAAAATAGCCAGACGCCTTTCATCTTTACATAAGTCTCATCTGATATATTAAGACCTTTACCCTGGTTTCCAGGGCAACCAGCTGCAGACCTGAGCCAGGTTAACGTCACCTACAGTACATCTTCTCCAGGCAACATCAGAGCCTAAAACTCCCTCTGGTGGCTGGCTGGCTGGTTGGCTGGCAGACAGCAGGTAGGCCTGGGTACAGAGAGACTCCCTCTGGCTCCAGCTCCATCCATGGTTCATTATTGGCCACACACAGACAGTCCTTTGGTGAGGCTTTTTGTGGAGGAAATGTACATTTACAAGAGACCAGATTAAAGAGGAGGGAATGCTGATTTGTTGCAAAAATCAAAAGAACACAATTTAGAGTGAGATTTCAATTCAATAAGTTGCATGTTTACAGGAAATGTATGCTTTATTTGAATGATAGAATTGAATGATTGTGTGGTTGGTTAGTTAGTTAGTTTCAACAGAATCTTTTCACAAGAATATTGTGAATACTGACAATAAGTAGGCTAATATTGACATGATGAAACCCTTTTACTGATCACATCCATGTTCCTTGCTATTGCCAAATATCCTACAAAACACTGTTCTAATTTCAGCCATAGCCTTCCCCACCCTTCCTCCCATAGTATCATAGGAAGTGCACTCCAATGATAAGTAACAATTAGCAGCCATGACTCAGGGCATCTGCACAGGCAGCTTGCAGTTGCACTGGTAGGGAGTTGTGGAGTTCAAGGGCTGACTTTATAGGGCACTTGTTAATAGAATTCTAAATAAAATAAATGTATCTAAATTCCATCTGCAGTCCCCAAGGAAAGAAATGGGGCATATTAAAAACTATAATATAAATTAATAGCATTTAAAATATAACCTACATTCCATATTCACTGCTTGTTTCATGTCTATTCATAATTTAGACCAGATAAATGATTTTGTGGTGTGATTTTGTTGTTGTTGAATACTTGGTCACAGTCATACCTTGTCACAGTCATCAGGTGCTGTCTCAGAGGATTGAACAGTCTGTCAGGGCTCCCTAAAGGTGCTGTCCCAGAGGTTTGAACGGTCTGTCAGGGCTCCCTAAAGGTGCTGTCCCAGAGGATTGAACGGTCTTACAGGGTTCCCTAAAGGTGCTGTCCCAGAGGTTTGAACGGTCTGTCAGGGCTCCCTAAAGGTGCTGTCCCAGAGGTTTGAACGGTCTGTCAGGGCTCCCTAAAGGTGCTGTCCCAGAGGATTGAACGGTCTTACAGGGTTCCCTAAAGGTGCTGTCCCAGAGGTTTGAACGGTCTGTCAGGGCTCCCTAATGGTGCTGTCCCAGAGGTTTGAACGGTCTGTCAGGGCTCCCTAAAGGTGCTGTCCCAGAGGTTTGAACGGTCTGTCAGGGCTCCCTAAAGGTGCTGTCTCAGAGGATTGAACGGTCTGTCAGAACTCCCTAAAGGTGCTGTCCCAGAGGTTTGAACGGTCTGTCAGGGCTCCCTAAAGGTGCTGTCCCAGAGGTTTGAACGGTCTGTCAGGGCTCCCTAAAGGTGCTGTCTCAGAGGATTGAACGGTCTGTCAGGGCTCCCTAAAGGTGCTGTCCCAGAGGTTTGAACGGTCTGTCAGGGCTCCCTAAAGGTGCTGTCCCAGAGGATTGAAAGGTCCACCAGGCCTCCCTAAAGGTGCTGTCCCAGAGGATTGAACGGTCCGTCAGGGCTCCCTAAAGGTGCTGTCCCAGAGGATTGAAAGGTCCCCCAGGCCTCCCTAAAGGTACTGTCGAGAGGATTGAAAGTTCCACCAGGCCTCCCTAAAGGTGCTGTCCCAGATGATTGAATCGTCCGTCAGGGCTCCCTAAAGGTGCTGTCCCAGAGGATTGAAAGTTCCACCAGGCCTCCCTAAAGGTGCTGTCCCAGAGGATTGAAAGTTCCACCAGATAAAGTTCCACCAGATAAAGGTACTGTCCCAGAGGATTTGAAAGTTCCACCAGGCCTCCCTATAACTGCTCTGCCCTAACAACCATGCATATTGACGCCACATGGACTGGAAAGGAGGATTGAAAGGTCCGTCAGGCCTCCCTAAAGATGCTGAAAGGTTTGAAAGGTCTGTCATTCTGCCCTTTGGTTAATAAGCCTCAAAGCACTACTCACATTAGCTGTAAAGTTCAAGTCAGTGTATCCCTCTGGGGAAAAGAGCCAGTGCCTTTGACATTTTACCTTTATTTAACTAGGCAAGTCAGTTAAGAACAAATTCTTATTTTCAATGATGGCCTAGGAACAGTGGGTTAACTGCCTGTTCAGGGGCAGAATGACAGTTTTGTACAGCTTGGGGGTTCGAACTTGCAACCTTCCGGTTACTAGTCCAACGCTCTAACCCCTAGGCTACCCTGCCGCCCTAGGCTACCCTGCCGCCCTAGGCTACCCTGCCGACATAAGCACAAGTAGACAGCTGAAATCCACCATTCACAATGATCTGGATTCGGATATGAAAGTCAGTGGGTACTTTTTACCATCATCCAAAGCCCTACATCTTATGCATCCCACTTTACTCTTAATAATTCAGCATAAAAGTTGTAATATGTGAACATGAAAGTCTCGGTACACTCAACAAACAACGCATCAGTTCTGCTACTGTGCAGTGACTTCTATCTTAATCATTTTCTATGCTGACATTTAGTAGTCTCTGTTATCAGTGTAAAGACAGCATCATGTTATTGGTTATATCATGGCTCATCTTCCATCGAAGGATGGAACATAAGCAGATGACTGGCCTGGTGCTTGATATCCTGGTCTTAATGTCTTCCTGTGAGAGTTAGCTTAGAGGCTGAGTGAAGCCGAACCAGAGCGGGATAGGAGCTTAGCAAATCAGATAAAACACTATAAATACTCCTTCGGCATCAGCAGCCACACAGCTATTAGAAGGGTTGGGGACTAATGCTCAAAGATCCTTTTCTGTTTTTATAGAGAATCAAAAACCAATATATTTCTCAATGCATATTCTTCTTGTGAAACTTCAAAAACCTTTGTTTGATTGCATTATTTGTGTCTGACTTTAAAGCTGCTGTTGTATAACTGCTCTGCCCTAACAACCATGCATATTGACTGGAAAGGACTTTGGACATTGGCTATTAACTTATCTTTCAGGGATATAATCCATTTAAATAGTAATGATTGTTCTTTTTTTCAGTAGAGAAAACAGCCACTCTCACTCTCTGCACTCTTGCCATCTGGGTGGTAATGGATTTTGTTGGCACTGAGTAAAGCACAATATGGTTTTTACTGTACTTCATATAGGACATAATAGAAGGAGACAAACAATACATGTAGATTGTAATAACAGAGTGATCATGCTCTCGGTGGAGAAGAGGTAATAACCCTTCAGAATTTAGAGGGACTCTACCTCTCTTTCTCCCCTCCCTCTGTCTCTGTCTGTATCTCTCCCTCTTTGCTCTTGCTTTCTCTCTCTATCTCTCTCTCCCTCTCTCTCTCTCTCACACACACACACACACCCACCCACACACACGATACAGCCTTTAGCAATGATTCATTAACTTTATTATTAATGTTTATATTAATATAATTGAATATGGAAATGTAACCTGGTATGCACAAAATCAATACAATAATACTAAACTTGTTACAAAATGACCAATTGACATTTTTATCCCTGGTCTCAGTGTCTAATCAGACCCATGTAAATGTACCTCATGTCCTAGTCTGAGTATTTGAGAGCAATCCTGACATTTAAGACTTGATGCTTTGGGGGTAATAAAATACTCACATGGTTGGCTACCTTTATTTTCTCTCTCTCTCTGATTTAGTTAATGATGAAGGCTCTATTGGTCCCTCTGGGACTAAGTGTGCTTTATAAAGGTCAACTCCACCACCAGCCCATGCTTCATCAGTCAGAGTAATACATTACCCAAGCGTTTTGTGAATACTTCGCACATGTACGCTTCGCAAAGCAAAGTAATCAAGAGAGTAGATTTTGAAGAGGCCAGCTGTTTCTACAGTGCACCCCTCTCTCTCCAAAAAAACAAAAGAACAATAGTCTCTTTCACCAACTGAAGCCGTCCAATTGACCATCTCTCAATGATTACAAACCAGTGTTCAGCACCATGGACAGGTCCACCTCGCTGCACACAGTGGGGTATGACTTTTGATCAAGGCCACCAGTTTATTTCACCCATTTAGATTAAAATAAATGTTTATTTGAAATTATCTACATCGGGCTTACATAAGAAGTTGGATCGGTTAAAGATGGATGAGAGCAATGGCTAGAGGATCAAAAAGGCTACAGACAAAAAAAAGTCCAAGTGTGTCCTTCTTGGCCATTCGTTGTAAAAACTGTCTAAGCTACCGGCCATCATTAGAGCTGAGGTTTAACCCAGTGTGTACCATGAAAAAACAGTTTGGCTAGCCAGGTCCCGGTCAGGAAATTCTCCTAGTCTGGTCCTATCCATAAACTGTCATTTGACCGCAATGTGCTTTAGTTCCAATGTGTGAGAGAGCATCATCATTAAAGACTCGGATGAACACCAGTAAATCATGGCCATTCAGACTATAAGCTATGCCTGCACACCGGAACGCATACTGTAATGAGAACACATACCCCAAAGCCTATGGAATGTGCATGCAGTGCCAGTGTAAAAAATATGACAGGTACAATTACCTCCACCGTAATACTACACTGCTCAAAAAAATAAAGGGAACACTTAAACAACACAATGTAACTCCAAGTCAATCACACTTCTGTGAAATCAAACTGTCCACTTAGGAAGCAACACTGATTGACAAGAAATTTCACATGCTGTTGTGCAAATGGAATAGACAACAGGTGGAAATTATAGGAAATTAGCAAGACACCCCCAATAAAGGAGTGGTTCTGCAGGTGGTGACCACAGACCACTTCTCAGTTCCTATGCTTCCTGGCTGATGTTTTGGTCACTTTTGAATGCTGGCGGTGCTTTCACTCTAGTGGTAGCATGAGACAGAGTCTACAACCCACACAAGTGGCTCAGGTAGTGCAGCTCATCCAGGATGGCACATCAATGTGAGCTGTGGCAAGAAGGTTTGCTGTGTCTGTCAGGGTAGTGTGCAGAGCATGGAGGCGCTACCAGGAGACAGGCCAGTACATCAGGAGATGTGGAGGAGGCCGTAGGAGGGCAACAACCCAGCAGCAGGACTGCTACCTCCGCCTTTGTGCATGGAGGAGCACTGCCAGAGCCCTGCAAAATGACCTCCAGCAGGCCACAAATGTGCATTTGTCTGCTCAAACGGTCAGAAACAGACTCCATGAGGGTGGTATGAGGGCCCGATGTCCACAGGTGGGGGTTGTGCTTACAGCCCAACACCGTGCAGGACGTTTGGCATTTGCCAGAGAACACCAAGATTGGCAAATTCGCCACTGGCGCCCTGTGCTCCTCACAGATGAAAGCAGGTTCACACTGAGCACGAGACGCCGTGGAGAACGTTCTGCTGCCTGCAACATCCTCCAGCATGACCGGTTTGGCGGTGGGTCAGTCATGGTGTGGGGTGGGATTTCTTTGGGGGGCTGCACAGCCCTCCATGTGCTCGCCAGATGTAGCCTGACTGCCATTAGGTACCGAGTTGAGATCCTCAGACCCCTTGTGAGACCATATGCTGGTGCGGTTGGCCCTGGGTTCCTCCTAATGCAAGACAATGATAGACCTCATGTGGCTGGAGTGTGTGAGCAGTTCCTGAAAGAGGAAGGCATTGATGCTATGGACTGGCCCGCCCGTTCCCCAGACCTTTATCCAATTGAGCACATCTGGGCCATCATGTCTCGCTCCATCCACCAACGCCACGTTGCACCACATACTGTCCAGCAGTTGACGGGTGCTTTAGTCCAGGTCTGGGAGGAGATCCCTTAGGAGACCATCCGCCACCTCATCAGGAGCATGCCCAGGCGTTGTAGGGAGGTCATACATGCACGTGGAGGCCACACACACTACTGAGCCTCATTTGACTTGTATTAAAAGGACATTACATCAAAGTTGGATCAGCCTGCAGTGTGGTTTTCCACTTTAATTTTGAGTGGGACTCCAAATACAGACCTCCATGGGTTGATACGTTTGATTTCCATTATAATTTTTGTGTGATTTTGTTGTCAGCACATTCAACTATGAAAAGAAAAAAGTATTTAATAAGAATATTTAATTCCTTCAGATCTAGGATGTGTTATTTTAGTGTTCCCTTTATTTTTTTGAGCAGTGTATATAGGCCTAGGACACTGATGAGTTATATCAATCAACTTTGTAGGCCAGGCCCCATAACTGTTATGTGAATGCGGTGAATGTGGGCGCTTTGTTCAAATAGGGGAAAATTTTGCAAAAAAAAAAAAGTCTGTTTAATCACCTTTAGGGCCTAGCACTTTTCTTCAAGTAGCCTAAGATAATAACATAGCGACAACAAGCAGTAAAACAGGTGTAGGATCGTTCTTCATATAATTAGCAGGGCTGTGTTGGTCAAGGCTTGCATGACAACTTGCGCTTACACCTGCTGTCTCTCTTCCTTAACACACACCCTCCCACCTCTCAGTGCCCACTCGAGTTCTCTCGGAGTGAGGATGAAGGCGCAGAACATTCGGACCCTTTCTCTCATCCTGTGTATGCTAGCCTACCTGCTTGTGGGAGCCGCGGTGTTCGACGCCCTCGAATCAGAGACCGAGAACTCGAGGAAGAAGATCCTGGAACAGAAACGCAATGAGCTGAAGAAGAAGTACGGATTTACCGATGACGACTACCGGGAGATCGAGAGAGTGGTTCTTCAGTCGGAGCCCCATTGCGCGGGGAGACAGTGGAAATTCGCGGGATCCTTTTACTTTGCTATCACCGTCCTCACAACGATAGGTAACTAATTTGGCTATGCCCTTTAGAAATATGTCCCAAGCAAGTATTGGACTCTTTGTTTATGTGGTTTCTTTGCTCTGCAAGTGAAATCATCCATGCATGAATCATCCATGCATCCATACAACAAATCTGTTTGAACATGTCCTCTACTCTCATGGAGCTTACCATGGTGCTGAAGCTGAACTCTTGTTGAAATTATTAGTGAAACCGGCAGTTATGATAATGCAGTTATGGGAATTGTGTTAAGGAGACTACTGTTCTTTGGGTTATTTAAAAAATGTACTGTGTGTGTGTTAATGTACACATATGATGTGTCTATAACTTTGATATGATTCTGTTCTGCAGGTTATGGTCACGCTGCTCCAAGCACTGATGCTGGAAAGGTATTCTGCATGTTCTATGCCGTTCTGGGTATCCCTCTGACACTGGTCATGTTCCAGAGCATGGGGGAAAGGATCAACACGTTTGTCCGCTACCTCCTCTGCAGGCTCAAGCGATGCATGGGCTTACGGAAGACTGATGTGTCCATGGGGAACATGGTGCTGGTGGGCCTCCTGTCCTGCATGAGCACCCTCTGTGTCGGGGCAGCAGCCTTCTCCCACTTTGAGGGCTGGACTTTCTTCAATGCCTACTACTACTGTTTCATCACGCTCACCACCATCGGCTTCGGGGACTTTGTGGCCCTGCAGAAGAAGGAGGCACTCCAGAGGAGGACTCCCTATGTGGCCTTTAGCTTCATGTACATCCTGGTGGGGCTGGCAGTGATCGGGGCTTTCCTGAACCTGGTGGTGCTACGCTTCCTCACCTACAGCACAGACGAGGCAACCAGGAGCCTGGAGGTGGAGTGGGAGGAGCAAAAGCCAGCAGCGCCTAAGACGACAGGGGGTGGGGAGGTGGAGGCAGATGTTGAAGCATCAGTGTGGGACAGAGCTGATGGGATAGAACGGTTTGGAGCTGAGGATGGTAACAGTAGCCGCTGTAACCTCTCCCTGCCCATGGAGGGAGGCACCAGTCGTACCAATCTCATCCCCTCTCCATCTGAGGAGCGTAGAGAGACCCCTGGGGTCAGGGACTCTGCTAAGCATCCTGAGTCCCGCATCAGCGCCCTCTGCTCCTGTATGTGCTTCAGGTTGGTTGCCTGTGACAGCCCCTCTCCGGCCCACTGTGAGCACTCAGGCTGCCACAGCAACCCTGTCTTCTACAACTCCATCTCCTACAGGGTGGATGGAGCCTCCTGCAGCTCCAGGGGCACCTCAACCCAGTCCTTCCCCAGCAGCGATGCCCTTTTTCTGGGGATGAGCAGCCCTCACACACGGAGGAAGTCAATATAGCTGCTTGGATTGTTGGGACTCACTCTGAACTAAAGTGGTCTTTGTTCTTATCTACACTACAGCCAGATATGTTACTCTGATTCTCTGCAGGTGGAACAAATTGTGTATGCTTTCCCAAAAAGGTCACCTTTACATATTTTAGGTTGTGCTTCTACACTATATATACAAAGTATGTGGACATCCTTTCAAATAAGTGGATTCAACTATTTCAACAATACCTGTTGCTGACAGGTGTATAAAATCGAGCACACACCCATGCATTCTCCATAGACAAACACTGGCAGTAGAATGGCCTTACTGAAGAGCTCAGTGCCTTGAACATGGCACCGTAATAGGATGCCACCTTTCCAACAAGTCAGTTTGTCAAATTTCTGCCTTGCTAGAGCTGCCCTGGTCAACTGTAAGTGCTGTTATAGTGAAGTGGAAACATCTAGTAGCAACAACGGTTCAGCCGTGAAGTGGTAGGCCACATAGGCTCACAAAAAGGGACTGCAGTGTTGAAACGCATGCAGTGGTTCCTCCTTTAAAAGTTTGTACCGCGGGACTTAGAGGTACCCTGCGTCACGGCTTCACTGCTCCAGACCACCGCAAGGGGGAGTTAGAGCACTCATTACATTGTAGAATAATAGTGAAGACATCACAACTATGAAATAACACATGTGGAATCAGTTAAGAACAAATTCTTATTTACAAGGACAGCCTACTCCTTCCTCCCTGTTGGGGAATTGAACCCCGGTCTCCCGCGTGCCCTTCCCGCACGACACAGGCTTTCTTTAGCAAAATAGCCCAGTACTGTACTGCCGACGTCACGTTGTACAGTTTCCTTTTTCGTTTTTCTCCGAATATAAACACCATAATATTAATCAAATTAATTAAGACAAATTTCTTAAAATCAATCCCATATACTATGCTATTACAAAAAAGGTTTTAAATTCTCTGGTAATGCCAATATCGAAGACTATCAAATGCTTCTCAAAGATGCCTTCTGGTGGTCAAACTAGCACTAACTTGCATTAACAGAACAAATGGCTTAGAATTTGATAACGTGCCACAGAATGTTGCAGCAGCCTGTAAGGAGTGCTGCAGTGTGACACAACTTTTAACGGAGGAACCACTGTAGAGGGTAAAAATCACCTGTCCTTGATTGCAACACAATAACTGTTTGTCGGGAGCTTCATGAAATGGGTTTCCATGTCCGAGCAGCTGCACACACGCCTAAGATCACCATGCGCAATGCCAAGCATCGGCTGGAGTGGTGTAAAGCTTTCCGCTATTGGACTCAGGAGCAGTGGAAACACATTCTCTGGAGTGATTAATCGCGCTTCACCATCTGGCAGTCCGATGGAAGAATCTGGGTTTGGAGGATGCTAGGAGAACGCAACCCAATGCATAATAACAACTGTAAAGTTTGGTGGAATAATTGTCTGGGGCTGTTTTTTATGGTTTGGGCTAGGCCCCTTAGTTCCAGTGAAGTGAAATCTTAATGCTTCAGCATACAATGATATTCTAGACAATTCTGTGCTTCCAATTTTGTAACAACAGTTTGTGGAAGGCCCTTTCCTATTTCAGTATGACAATGCCCCCATGCACAAAGCAAGGTCCATACAGAAATGGTTTGTCGAGATCGGCGTGGAAGAACTTGACTGGCTTGCACAGAGCCCTGATCTTTGGGATGAATTGGAACACCGACTGTGAGCCAGGCCTAATTGCCCAACATCAGTGCCCGACCTCACTAATTATCTTGTGGCTGAATGGAAGCAAGTCCCCGCAGCAATGTTTCAACATCTAGTGGAAAGCCTTCCTAGAAGATTGGAGGCTGTTATAGCAGCAACGGGGAGACCAAATTCATATTAATGCCCATGATTTTGGAATGAGATGTTTGACGAACAGGTGTCCACATTCTTTTGACCATGTAGTTTGTTAATTTTTTCCCAGTCAATATGTAGCTTTTACAGATATCCTATTCTGCATTATATTTTTTAATTGCATTGTTTTCTATGACACGGATAAATCAATTATTTACTCAGGTGCAGCGGTCTAAGGTACTGGTTCGATTCCAGGCTGTATCACATCAGGCCGTGATTGGGAGTCATATAGGGCGGCGCACAATTGGCCCAGCGTCGTCCGGGTTTGCCCAGGGAAGGCCGTCATTGTAAATAAGAATTTGTTCTTAACTGACTTGCCTAGTTAAATAAAGGTGAAATACAAAATAAAGTAAAAAAGTTATGAAATAAAATGTACTACATCGTCAAACTGTTTCTTTTCTCTAAAGAAGCTCACAGCTTGTAGTATATGATTTCTTGATGAATGCACAAATGTTTAAAATATGGGCATTATGATGGAGGAAATGTTTTCCATACAAGAGGAAAACTTATGCCCCCCAGACCTGCAATCATTTGCTATTAAGCAATAGCTTACATTGCATGTAAATTATAAAACAAACCTTTAAGTTTTCTATGAATAGACTTATCACCATCTGTACATTTCATCCCCATAGTTTTGGAACTCTAGGTATAGACCACATCATGAGGATAGGAAACTAACGAGGGAGCGAGAGAGACAGACACAGGTGGGCCCACTGAACGTCTCAGACATAGTTTTGGAACTCTAGGTATAGACCACATCATGAGGATAGGAAACTAACTGGGCCCACTGAACGAGGTTTTGGAACTCTAGGTATAGACCACATCATGAGATAGGAAACTAACGAGGGAGAGAGAGACAGACACAGGTGGGCCCACTGTTTTGGAACGTCCACATCATGAGGATAGGAAACATAGTTTTGGAACTCTAGGTATAGACCACATCATGAGGATAGGAAACTAACTGAGGGAGTTTTGGAACTCTAGAGAGAGAGAAACTAACGAGGACAGACAGACAGGTGGGCCCACTGAACGTCTCAGACATAGTTTTGGAACTCTAGGTATAGACCACATCATGAGGATAGGAAACTAACGAGGGAGAGAGAGAGAGAGAGACAGACACAGGTGGGCCCACTGAACGTCTCAGACATAGTTTTGGAACTCTAGGTATAGACCACTCAGAGGATATAGAGGGAGCCACATCATGAGGATAGTTTTGGAACTCTAGGTATAGACCACATCATGAGGATAGGAAACTAACGAGGAGAGAGAGACAGACACAGGTGGGCCCACTGAACGTCTCAGACATAGTTTTGGAACTCTAGGTATAGACCACTTCATGAGGATAGGAAACTAACGAGGGAGAGAGAGACAGACACAGGTGGGCCCACTGAACGTCTCAGACATAGTTTTGGAACTCTAGGTATAGACCACATGAGGATAGGAAACTAACGAGGAGAGAGAGAGAGAGAGAGAGAGAGACAGACACAGGTGGGCCCACTGAACGTCTTAGACATTCCTCTATGATGGCACCTGTGGCATGCAGCTTATTTCTAGTCTGTCATCATCAGCTGATTTGCACTCTCAGCTTAGGCTGATTCACTTGGTAACGTGTCCATCCATAGCTCTCTGCAGTGGCAAATGTGCTGGAGAGGAACAGTGGGAGGAAGCTGAGATGTGAAAAGTATTGACTGATCATTTCTGTATTGACTCTCTTGCATCTCTGACCAACTACACCAACTACATTTTACCAAAAATAACTGCCACAACACATGAAGTATGCTGATAAGATCCCTTTCTTCAAAACATATGGCCATAGTTTCTGCTCCAACTAGTGCAGATTCATGAGATGATCACAGGGCATCTAGTGGCAGCAGGCTATAAGGGCCTTTAGCCGACATCCACAGTTGTTTTGGTGGTGTTGGAGGTGGAACTGTGATAGAGCTGTCAAATGAGTCCTGGCATTATACCTAAATTGGCCATTGCCATTGGCTGGAATGTGAGATGTAATCTACACCTCAATTAGGTTGCTTAGTCCTATTGTTATGTAGTCATAGTGTTCTTAGTTAAAATTTGTGTTACTGTTCTTGTCCATTAGTGTTCTGTATTTTGTCTTGTTCTGTTTTGTGTGGACCGCAGGAAGAATCACTGCTGCTTCAACAGCTAATGGAGATCAGAATTAGTCATAAATCATAGAAATACTAATTATTTCATTTGATTTCAATTTGAGAATAATTAGTTCTATCTAGCCTACACTTTCTCGTTCTGAACTTCCGCGACTGGGATGGGTGTGGTTTTGTGGCAATGATCAAGAGTAGCTGCTCACCGATTTGACAGCTCCAACGCAGTCACACCTCTGACACCGCCAAAACATTAGCTACAGTATGCGGGTATCGGCTATCGCCAGTTAAAGCTTACTGTATGCTTCCCAGTCGAAACAGTTTGCACATTTGACAACATTCTGCAATGTTTTGGTTAGTTTTGATCTTCATAATTTTTTCCCCCCTGGCTGTTCGTGCACAATTTTTTCTTCAGGCAAGTCGAAGTTCGGCAGCCAAAGTCTACACCCCTTCATTAGTGATTGGTCATCAGTACTACTCCCAGTGGGAGTGGGAACATGAAGTGTTTGTTGGTATTCAAGGAGAGATGACCAGTAACCCCCCCCCCCCCACACACACGCACATCAAAGGGACAGCAGTGGAGTAGGTGGTGAGTTTAAGTTCCTCTGCATACACATCAGACAAACTGAAATGGTCCACCCACACAAACAGTGTGGTGAAGAAGGCGCAACAGTGCCTCTTCAACCTCAGGAGGCTGAAGAAATTAGTCTTGACACCCAAAACCGTGACAAACATTTACAGATGCACAATCGAGAGCATCCTGTAGGGCTGTTTCACAACCTGGTATGGGAACTACACCGCCCTCAACCGCAAGGCTCTCCAGAGAGTGGTGCGGCCTGCACAACGCATCACCGGGGGCAAACTACCTGCCCTCCATGACACCTACAGCATCCAATGTCACAGGAAGGCCAAAAAGATCATCAAGGACAACAACCACACAAGCCACTGCCTGTTCACACAGCTACCATCCAGAAGGTGAGGTCAGTACAAGTGCATCAAAGCTGAGACGGAGACTGAAAAACAGCTTCTCTTAAGGCCATCAGACTGCTAATGTAACAGGGTTATATTGGTGATTCCCCTTGCCACTTTATTGTTAAGCCAATGGGTTTTTGGTTTGAGTTTGTCTTGCCTTCACCTACTCAACATGGCATCTTATTGGCTGGTTTGCGTAGCTTGCTTACGAGGGGGGATGTTCCAGTTAGAATCGTCCCAGTGAACAAGCACCAAACCAGCGGTAAGTTGTTGGTTGCAAAGCACTGTACATCAAAAGTGATTTTTATACTCTCAAGTGATGATTTAAATGTAAAATTAATATCAAATTGTTTGTAAATGTTATTCGAACATCACACATAAGATGCAGCGGTTTTTGGAGAATATTTGTTGTGCATTTTGTTGTAAAGAATTCCCGCCAGTACTAGCTAGCAACTTACTGTGTCTGGTGGGGGGGTTCATATATTTTGTACAGTGCGTGAGTGCAGAGTTGGATGGTGAGACGTGCATTGCATGACGTGCAATTTTGTGCCGTTCCTAACAGGTACATTGTTAAAGATATTATATTGTAATTGTATTATTTTGGTAACTACCCCAGTGAACAAGCACCAAACCAGCGTGCGTGAGTGCAGAGTTGGATGGTGAGACGTGCATTGCATGACGTGCAATTTTGTGCTGTTCCTAACAGAATAAATCTACATGACTGGTGCTACATGTTGGAGTTCCGTGTCGATGACTGATTGTACACAACGCAAGAAGAGTACTGTTACACTTAACAGCAATCACTAACTCAGAAAGGCTGCTGCCTACATTGAGACCCAATCACTAGCCACGTTAATAAATGGATCACTATTCACTTCAATAATGTTTACATATCTTACATTACTCAGATCACATGTATATACTGCATTTTATACCATCTATTGCACCTTGCCTATGCTGCTCGGCCATCGCTCATTCATATACTTACATATTCTCATTCACCCCTTTAGATTTGTGTATTAGGTAGTTGTTGGGGATTGTTAGATTACTTGTTAGATATTAATGCACTGTCAGAACTTGAATCACAAGCATTTCGCTACACTCGCGTTAAACATCTGCTAACCACGTGTATGTGACAAATAAGATTTGATTTGATTTGATTCTGGGCTCCGGGTCTTGCTGTATCCCGTGGGGAATAAAACTGAGCTCCCTCCGTTATCGCTGGTACTACACAGGAGTAACCTCTCTTCCCCCAGTCCCCTCCCTTGTGTGCCATTCTGGCAGCTTTATGGGACTCAGCTGGTGAGCAATCAGCCCCTTGATTACTCACAAACCACAATCAGCCATAATTAGTCCTGGCTGAAGAGCCCGTCGAGACCTGGCACGTCCAGTAGAGGAAACCATCGCCTTGTGATGTAGATTCCATATGTTACCAGACCTCGATGAGTCTCCCCCTGGTGGCTAAGTAATTCTCAGCAAAAACATCAAAAAAAATTAATCAAAAGATTTTTTGATTTCTTGAAGTGTTTCTGGCTATGCTTTTGCTACAGTGTCTCAAGGACAAACAACCGTAATATTGTCTATTTTTTTGTAGTTTTTCAAGCAAATGTCTTTAAGGGCAGGGAGTCTTAAACTTTTTCAGTCTGGGACCCAGAAATAGAAATGCTGTATTTTCCTAGGACCCAAGCTTATGAAAACATGCAAATATCGGTACATTTGATTGCCCTTATGCCTAAAACAAATGCAATATAGAAAAAAATAAAAAACAATGAAATATCCATAAATATCTTTTAATGTTAATTTTTCCACATGAATACATATCTGTCTATGTTGGAACTGCTGCTGTTAAAATACAAGAACTTAATTCATTCTGAACTGGAATAAACTGACTGATCACACAGATGTATAACAGAACTACAGGAGGCTGCTGAGGGGAGGAAGGTTCATAATAATGGCTGGAATATAGCGAATGGAATGACATCAAACACCTGGAAACCATGTGTTTGATGTATTTGATACCATTCCGCTAACTGCGCTCCAGCCATTACCATGAGCCTGTCCTCCCCAATTAAGGTGCCACCAACCTCCTGTGAACAGAACACACACACACACTGGGCTCAGTTTTTGACAGCACAACCCTGAGGTCATGCTCAGCATTGACACTGTTCTGTACTTGTTTTTTTAAGTACGCCAGAGTTGAGAACCCTGACTCGCATAGGTGCCAAACTGAACCAGAACCATCTGCTTTCTCAGCCAGGCAGGAGAACTCTTCCTGCTGTAGATGAGCAACCCAGAACTGTGTGAGTGTGTTAAAAAGCATCTTGCTGCCAATGCTTGCTTGTACTGTTACTAAGGCCTCCATCTCTGGCAGAATTAGTCCTAGGTCTGATGAGGACACTGCTTGCAAGGGATACCTCACCCATTGAAGTGTTTGAGATCTGTGGGTTAGGAAAGTACTGGTCAAAGTTCTGCTGCAGGCTGGCCATGTGCTCAGCCATATCCTTCTTCACAGCTTCACTGTCACGCCCTGACCTTAGTTATCTATGTTTTATGTGTTATTTTGGTCAGGTCAGGGTGTGACGAGGGTGGGTATGTGTTTTTGTCCTGGCTAGGGTTTTTGTATATCTATGGGTTTTTTCTATGTCTAGGTAAAGTAGGTCTATGGTGGCCTGAATTGGTTCTCAATCAGAGGCAGCTGTTTATCGTTGTCTCTGATTGGGGATCCTATTTAGGTTGCCATTTTCCATTTTGTGGGTTATTGTCTATGTGTAGTTGCATGTCAGCACTTGTTATATATAGCGTCACGGTCATTTTTTTAGTTTGTTTAGTGTTCTTTCTTTATTAAGAGGAATGTATTCATATCACGCTGTGCCTTGGTCTCATTACGATGACCGTGACATTCACATATGGGGGAAATCTATCTGCTGCATGTGAGCTGACAGAACATGGAACATGCCATATGCTCCAGCCTTCAGCTGTGACTGCCACAATCCCAGACGTGCAGTGAATCCTCTGATGCCATCTTCAGGCTCCAAAATGGTTGATTCCTTGCCCTGGAGGCTTGTGTTTAGCTCATTGAGCTTTCTGAAAATGTCAACCAGATAAGCCAGCCTAGCCAACCACAGTTTGTTACGGAAGAGGTCTGCAAGGTCGCTGTCCTCTTTCTCCAGATAGACCAGAACCTCCTCAGTTCCCACAGCCTCTCCAGGACCCTCCCCCTGGACAACCACCTAACCTCACAATGAAAGAGCAGGTGCTCATGCTCTGCTCCCATCTCCTTGCAAAGCTCTCTGAACAGCCTTGTTTGAAGAGGTCTCTTGTTGCTCAGATTCACCACCTTTACCACATGAGTCGAAAACAGCCCCTAGGTTAGGTTGTAATTGTCACGCCTTGGTCAATATGTTTTGTGTTATCATTATATATTTTGGTCAGGCCAGGGTGTGACATGGGTTTATGTGTTGTGTTCGTATTGGGGTTTAATAGGCATTGGGATTGTGTATGATTAGGGGTGTGTCTAGTTAGGCTTGGCTGCCTGAAGCGGTTCTCAATCAGAGTCAGGTGATTCTCGTTGTCTCTGATTGGGAACCGTATTTAGGTAGCCTTAGTTTCACATTGTATTTCGTGGGTGATTGTTCCTGTCTTTGTGTATTCACCAGATAGGCTGTAATAAGTTTCACGTTCCGTTTGTTGTTTTGTATTCACAGTTATTTCATGTATCGTTCCGTTTTCTTTCATTAAAGAAACATGAGTAACCACCACGTTGCATTTCGGTCCGACTCTCTTTCCACAACAGACGAACGCCGTTACAGTAATGCTTTGCTGGCTAAAGACTCCCTGTGCAGAATACAATGTGTCAGTTTCACGTTGGGCACCACTCTGCAGACATGAGCTATGAATCCGGAGTTGCACCCAGTCATGCATCTTGCACCATCAGTGCAAACAATTTGCCCAGTCAATTTGTAAGTCTTTCAAAAGAGTGTCTACCACCCTAAAAATGTCATCTCCCTTTGTTGATGTTTGTAGATGGTCACAGAAAATAAAATCCTTCTGGATATCATCACCAAATACGTATCTGTTAGGTGAGAATTATCGGTTATTTGAATGATTAGAATATTCTGCCTTGAAACATATAATTGTATGCAAGTGACTAGAATGTATAACATAATCAATACATGTCGTCCTAGTCAGAATTAGGGTAAAGACATGTCTTTATGGTATTATAAACACAGACTGTCTGAGCTTGGTGTCAACCTGGCTAGAGATTTGGGAGAAGAACAGGGAGTAGGTCTCAAGGACAAGGTCACTAATCACTGGCGGCTGGGTAGCAGGGCATGTGTGTGCGCGTATGGTTGTGTGGGCGTGAGAAGTCAGTATAAAATGAATTGTTTTGTATTCTTGACGGGAGAACGTTCCGTGAATAAACCTTTTTGACTATTTAGCTGGGCCTCCGTCTGTTTCATTCGACCAGGATCTTACAAATTCTGGTTTGCAGACGGAGTAATATAATTAAAATGGGTTATGAACCTGGAGAACAAAATTATCTTATCAATATCTTGCACATACCAACAGATTTGGCCACTATTCAGTCTCCCTGTCATGACTTTAGTAAGCCGTGGGTAGACAGAGTCCTTGTTCTTCCATCACGGAGTACAAGAAGAAATCCAGCCCAGTCACGGACCAGGATGTCTTGCTCCCAGGCAGACTAAGTAACTTTTTTGCCCGCTTTGAGGACAATACAGTGCCACTGACACGGCCTGCAACGAAAACATGCGGTCTCTCCTTCACTGCAGCCGAGGTGAGTAAGACATTTAAACGTGTTAACCCTCGCAAGGCTGCAGGCCCAGACGGCATCCCCAGCCGCGCCCTCAGAGCATGCGCAGACCAGCTGGCCGGTGTGTTTACGGACATATTCAATCAATCCCTATCCCAGTCTGCTGTTCCCACATGCTTCAAGAGGGCCACCATTGTTCCTGTTCCCAAGAAAGCTAAGGTAACTGAGCTAAACGACTACCGCCCCGTAGCACTCACTTCCGTCATCATGAAGTGCTTTGAGAGACTAGTCAAGGACCATATCACCTCCACCCTACCTGACACCCTAGACCCACTCCAATTTGCTTACCGCCCAAATAGGTCCACAGACGATGCAATCTCAACCACACTGCACACTGCCCTAACCCATCTGGACAAGAGGAATACCTATGTGAGAATGCTGTTCATCGACTACAGCTCGGCATTCAACACCATAGTACCCTCCAAGCTCGTCATCAAGCTCGAGACCCTGGGTCTCGACCCCGCCCTGTGCAACTGGGTACTGGACTTCCTGACGGGCCGCCCCAGGTGGTGAGGGTAGGCAACAACATCTCCTCCCCGCTGATCCTCAACACTGGGGCCCCACAAGGGTGCGTTCTGAGCCCTCTCCTGTACTCCCTGTTCACCCACGACTGCGTGGCCACGCACGCCTCCAACTCAATCATCAAGTTTGCGGACGACACAACAGTGGTAGGCTCGATTACCAACAACGACGAGACGGCCTACAGGGAGGAGGTGAGGGCCCTCGGAGTGTGGTGTCAGGAAAATAACCTCACACTCAACGTCAACAAAACTAAGGAGATGATTGTGGACTTCAGGAAACAGCAGAGGGAACACCCCTATCCACATCGATGGAACAGTAGTGGAGAGGGTAGCAAGTTTTAAGTTCCTCGGCATACACATCACAGACAAACTGAATTGGTCCACTCACACAGACAGCATCGTGAAGAAGGCGCAGCAGCGCCTCTTCAACCTCAGGAAGCTGAAGAAATTCGGCTTGTCACCAAAAGCACTCACAAACTTCTACAGATGCACAATCGAGAGCATCCTGGCGGGCTGTATCACCGCCTGGTACGGCAACTGCTCCACCCTCAACCGTAAGGCTCTCCAGAGGGTAGTGAGGTCTGCACAACGCATCACCGGGGGCAAACTACCTGCCCTCCAGGACACCTACACCACCCGATGTTACAGGAAGGCCATAAAGATCATCAAGGACATCAACCACCCGAGCCACTGCCTGTTCACCCCGCTATCACCCAGAAGGCGAGGTCAGTACAGGTGCATCAAAGCTGGGACCGAGAGACTGAAAAACAGCTTCTATCTCAAGGCCATCAGACTGTTAAACAGCCACCACTAACATTGAGTGGCTGCTGCCAACACACTGACACAACTCCAGCCACTTTAATAATGGGAATTGATGGGAAATGATGTAAATATATCACTAGCCACTTTAAACAATGCTACCTTATATAATGTTACTTACCCTACATTATTCATCTCATATGCATACGTATATACTGTACTCTATATCATCGACTGCATCCTTATGTAATACATGTATCACTAGCCACTTTAACTATGCCACTCATCTCATATGTATATACTGTACTCAATATCATCTACTGTATCTTGCATTTACATTACATTTACATTTAAGTCATTTAGCAGACGCTCTTATCCAGAGCGACTTACAAATTGGTGCATTCACCTTATGACATCCAGTGGAACAGCCACTTTACAATAGTGCATCTAAATCTTTTAAGGGGGGTGAGAAGGATTACTTTATCCTATCCTAGGTATTCCTTAAAGAGGTGGGGTTTCAGGTGTCTCCGGAAGGTGGTGATTGACTCCGCTGACCTGGCGTCGTGGGGGAGTTTGTTCCACCATTGGGGGGCCAGAGCAGCGAACAGTTTTGACTGGGCTGAGCGGGAACTGTACTTCCTCAGTGGTAGGGCCTATGCTGCTCTGTACCATCACTCATTCATATATCCTTATGTACATATTCTTTATCCCCTTACACTGTGTATAAGACAGTAGTTTTGGAATTGTTAGTTAGATTACTTGTTGGTTATTACTGCATTGTCGGAGCTAGAAGCACAAGCATTTCGCTACATTCGCATTAACATCTGCTAACCATGTGTATGTGACAAATAAAATTTGATTTGATTTGAGCGCAGAGGATCTGCAGATCTTAGGAGGACTTTCTGTTGGACACCCTGTGTTCAGGTAAATTAGTCCTGGCTGAAGAGCCCGTCGAGACCTGGCACGTCCAGCAGAGGGTGTCCATCAACTCTGTCCTGTGGTTACATCTGCTTCTCTCTGGAAGCTGGCTGTGATTCGCTGCAGACCCTTACACAGGAGTATCATTTTTGAGGCTGTCACATAGCTGAAAAGAGAGAACAGTAACTTATTAGTCCAGTTTCATGTTTTGTCTACTGACACTACATTCTAATATACTGCTCATATACATATATAATACTGGATTAAATAATAATGTAGTAATAACTGCTTACTGTACCTCTCTCCTCTGATCTGGACTCTGCACACCTCCCCCACCACCTCCCATTCCTCTTGGGTCAGAGCATCAACAGGTGCATTGAGAATGGCCAGGGTAGAGATGATGGCATCCTTTGACTCAAGAAACCCCTTCAACATTTAACATGTCGAATTCAACCTTGTAGTGCAGCCTTGTTTAGGCCTCAGCTCAGGCATCCCCATCTGACGTTGTGTAGACTTTAGTTTTTCGGCACCTTCTGTGCTCCTGTGGAAGTATTCCACAGCTACTTTCACTTTGTCCACGGTGGGCTTCATCACCTTCAGAACATCTCTTACAATCAGGTTGATTGTGTGGGCAAGACATGGCTCTTAGACCCGACTCGTTTGCGACCGACCCATCACTAACACAGGCATCTTTCTCCCACTCTCGCTGCTGCCAAACTGAGCTGATATACCGCTGCTAAACAAGTTGCACTTGTCCAAATCAATTCCAGTAATTAATTAGTTTATTATACATTTACACTTCGCAACCCACCATTAACAGGTCCGCCGCGACCTATACTTTAAGAAAGGCTACTTTAGGAAGTATGAGAGCACAGACAGTCGCTTCGCCTATCCGAGTTTAGCTAGGAGCAAACCGAACTTATGTATGTGGCTGCCTTAACATTGGAGCTGATAGAGTACTATCTAATACCCATAAAACCTAGTGGTCAAACAAGTAAATGTTTCCAGTAATTTTTCCACTATTCATAGGAGATTTTAGAGACACTTAAAATAAGGGCTGAGTTTGGTGTATGCTTACCCTAGCATGGCGTTTTGATAAACGTGTAAATCTCTCTAGGGCAAGGTGACTTTTATCAATATATTCGCCTGTATTCACACTGTCACGACTTCTGTCGAAGTCGGTTCCTCCTTGTTCGGGTGGGGTTCGGCGGTCGACGTCACCGGTCTTCTAGCCATCTCCGATCCATTTTTCATTTTCCATTGTGTTGGAAAGTGTTCTTGTTTTCCCACACACCTGTTTTTCATTCCCTCATTGCATGTTGTGTATTTAACCCTCTGTTCCCCCCATGTCTTGTGTGGTATTGTTTGTTGTAAGTGCTTGTGCACATGCTGACTGGTGCGCGCCGGGTTTTGTACCCATGTTGTTATTTTCTTGATGCCGTTGGTTTTGGTATTAAACTGTTCTGGCTATTACCTAGTTCTGCTCTCCTGCGTCTGACTTCCCTGCCACCAGTTACGCACCCCTTACACACACCCCCAAAATCAAATGAAAATTAGCTGCTAATGTGGCTTCATAAAGTACTATAATTGACATGATGATCTGGATGAGACTTCCAAATCTAGGCAAAGGTAAGAATATCTGGATTAACTATCTAATGTTAGCAGTGGTGTAAAGTACTTAAGTAAAAATACTTTAAAGTACTAATTAAGTCTATTTTTGTGTATCTGTACTTTACTATTTACATTTCTGACATCTTTACACTATACTTCACTACATTCCTAAAGAAAATAATATACTTTTTACTCCATACATTTTCCATGACACTCGAAAGTACACGTTACATTTAGAATGTTTACAGGACAGGACAAGGGTCCAATTCACACACGAGAACATCCCTACTGCCTCTGATATAGCGGACTCACTAAACACAAAAGCTTCATTTGTAAATTATGTCTAAGTGTTGGAGTGTTCCGCATGCTATCCGTTAATTTAAAAAACAAGAAAATGGTGCAATCTGGGTTGCTTAATATAAGTAATTTGAAAGTATTTATACTTTGACTTTTGATACTTAAGGATATTTTAGCAATTCAATTTGCTTTTGATACTGAAGTATATTTAAAACCCAATACTTTAAAACTTTTACTCAAGTAATATTTTACTGGGTGACTTTCAATTTTACTTGAGTCATTTTCTATTAAGGTATATTTACTTTTACTCAAGTATGACAATTGGGTACTTTTTCCACGACTGAATGTTAGCTAAATTTAGTAATGAATAAATTCGCTAAATTTCTTTCAATTGACAATTCTGTCGACCACAAAGGGAAACCCAGCCGCGAGCTGCCCAGTGATGCGAGCCTACCAGACGAGCTAAATGTGTTTTATGCTCGGTTCGCGGCAAGCAACACTGAGAGCACCAGCTGTTCTAGTGTGTGATCACGCTCTCTTTGGCTGGTGTGAGCAAAATCTTTAAACAGGTCAACATTCAATTAGTGTCTTCAATTACATTTTCAACCTCTCCCTGACCGAATACCTACATGTTTCAAGCAGACTACCATAGTCCCTGTAACCAAGAAAGCGAAGGTAACCTGCCTAAATGATTACTGCCTCGTAGCACTCATGTCGGTAGCCATGGAGTGCTTTGAAAGGCTGGTCATGGCTCACATCAACACCATCATCCCGGAAAACCTAGACCCACTCTAATTCGCATAACGCCCCAACAGGTCCACAGATGACGCAAACTCAATCGCATTCCACACTGCTCTCACCTGGACAAAAGGAACACCTATGTGAGAATGCTGTTCATTGACTACACCTCAGAGTTCATCAACATAGTGCCCACAAAGCTCATCACTAAGCTAACGACCCTCGGACTAAACACCTCCCTCTGCAACTGGATCTTGGACTTCCTGATGGGCCATCCCCAGATGGTAAGGGTAGGCAACAACATATATGCCACACTGATCCTCAACACTGGGGCCCCTCAGGGGTGCGTGCTTAGTCCTGTACTCCCTGTTCACCCACGAAGTGTGGTGCCAGGACAAAAACCTCTCCCTCAATGTGAGAAAGACAAAGGAGCTGATCGTGGACTACAGGAAAAGGCAGGCCGAACAGGCCCCCATTATTATCGACGGAGCTGTAGTGGAGAGTTTCAAGTTCCTTGGTGTCCACATCACCAACAAACTATCATGGTCTAAACACACCAAGACAGTTGTGAAGACGGCACAGCAACACCTTTTCCCCCTCAGGAGACTGAAAAGATTTGGAATGGGTCCCCAGATCCTCAAAAAGTTCTACAACTGCACCATCAAGAGCATGGTTGCATCACTGCCTGGTATGGCAACTGCTCGGCATCTGACAGAAAGTTGCTACAGAGGGTAATGCATACGTTCAAGTACATCACTGGGGCCAAGCCTCCTGCCATCCAGGACCTATATTCTAGGCGGTGTCAAAGGAAGGCCCACAAAATTGTCAATGACTCCAGTCACCCTATTTATAGACTGTTCTCTTTGCTACCGCACAGCAAGCGGTACCAGAGTGCCAAGTCTAGGACAAAAAGGCTCCTTATAACAGCTTCTAGCCCCAAGCCAAAAGACTGGTGAACAATTCATCAAATGGCCACCTGGACTATTTACATTGACCCCCCTTTGTTTTTACACTGCTGCTACTCTGTGTTTATTATCTATGCATCGTCACTTTACCCCTACTGTACCTACATGTACAAATCACCTCAACTAACCTGTACCCCTGTATATAGCCTCATTATTGTTATTTTACTGTTACTTTTTTAAATTAATATATTTTTTTAACATACATTTATTTAGTTAATATTTTTTAAACTCTACTTCTTTGAGCTGCATTGTTGATTAAGGGCTTGTAACTACGCATTTCACGGTGAGATCTATACCTGTTGTATTCGGTGCATGTGACAAATAACATTTGACTGTCTTGTGCAAGTTTTAAAATGACACAGTACCTGTTAGCAAAGGTGTCAGCTAGACATGACGGGACATCTACTTTGCTAATTAGCATTTTCGAAACTGAGAGTAAATAGAACTGAATATATTGATGAAAGTCACCTTGTCCGAGAGAGAGTTACTTGGTTATCAAAACTTCATGCCAGGGTAAGCCTACATGAAACATAGCCCTTATTTTAAGTGTTTCTAAAATTCCCTATGGAAAAAACGAATGGTGGAAAAACGATTGGAACCATTTCCCTGTTTGAACGTTAGGTTTTATGAGTGTTATGACACCTCCGGTGTGGGGCTCTATTGAATCTAGGCCTAAATAACAAATTAACCTTTGCTTGTTCATTTTTCTAACACTAGAGGGCAACATTGGTCTAAAGATCAAGATTATGTCTTTCAATAGTACAATGCTCCGTTCTGAAATGTTCTGTACCGTGGACAAGGAGATGTAAGGTTGAAGTAAATTATTCTACACAAATCTTACAGAGCAATACAGGTAACACTACATCAACCTAGATGTTTTAATCTAGTTCCCAATGGGATCCCCCACTTTCCCCTCTAATTCCTGTTGGTTTTCCTGAAACTCTGAGATATAGCATAATTAATGAAATAAATTGTGAAATGTGAACCTTTGACCCTACAGAGTATAACTCTGTTGTGCATTGACCAGACATTACTAATGCGCTGGCCGCGGCGCTAAACCCAAGTGTGTATTGTTACTGTAATTTCATGATTATAGGCTTGTTATGGTGATTGCATGACATAAACTACTGTTACAATTGAGTGTGCAATTACAAACTTTTAACACCAAAATTATACAACTGAATTCATTTTCAGTAATGTGATTGTTTGGAGCAGACAACGACTGCAACAGTAATAAATACACAGTGAAAGGTCGCTGCTGATCATTTGATGTGAATATGTACGAGACAGTGTCATTCATTAATAAATTAACTGGAGTTAAAGATTTACAATTCTCAATCAAGCTTTCAGAGTGCCTGTGAATCAATCCCTATTATTTATTTATTTAACACAAATTTAGGTAGATATTTGCAAACAAACAGAATATGCCAGGCTAAACAATGAGAAAGGAAGATCAATATATCTGCATCTGTGTGTGGCACAACAAGATAAGTGTTTTGTAACTGATGAAAGCAATTAGCTCATTTACATAATGACTCAGTTAATATTGCAGATGCAGGTAACTGCCCAAAATAAAGGAAACACCAACATAAAGTGTCTTAATAGGGAGTTGGGTCACCATGAGCCAGAACAGCTTCAGTGTACCCTGGCATAGATTCTACAAGTGTCTGGAACTCTATTGGAAGGATACCGTTCTTCCATGAGAAATGACATAATTTGGTGTTTTGTTGATGGTGTTGGAAAACGCTGTCTCAGGAGCCGCTCCGGTATCTCCCATAAGTGTTCAATTGGGTTTAGATCAGGTGATTGAGACAGCAACGGCATATGGTTAACATTGTTTTCATGCTCATCAAACCATTCAGTGAACACTCATGCCCTGTGGATGGGGGCAATGTCATCCTATGGGGGAATAGCCATGGTAGTTAAAATAATGGCCTGCCTTTTTATACATGATCCTAAGCATGATGGGATGTTAATTGCTTAATTAGTGTTTCCTTTATTTAGTCAGTGACCTGTTAAACTGTCAGTGACCTGTTAAACTGTCAGTGACTTGTTAAACTGTCAGTGACTTGTTAAACTGTCAGTGACCTGTTAAACTGTCAGTGACTTGTTATACTGTCAGTGACTTGTTAAACTGTCAGTGACCTGTTAAACTGTCAGTTACTTGTTAAACTGTCAGTGACTTGTTAAACTGTCAGTGACTTGTTAAACTGTCAGTGACTTGTTAAACTGTCAGTGACCTGTTAAACTGTCAGTGACCTGTTAAACTGTCAGTGACTTGTTAAACTGTCAGTAACGTGTTAAATTGGTGTTCACTCCTATTCCTTGTGTCACTATTTATATATTTTAATCACATTTGATCTTATATTTAACTCTGCATTGTTGGAAAAGGACCCATAAGTATGCCATTCGCTGTTAGTCTATACATGTTGTCTATGAAGCATGTAACCAATACAATTTTATTTTATGCATCTGGTGCCTCCTCACATTCATTGCTGTCTGTGTTCATGGCTGTTAGCTCAAAGGGATGGCACATATTTACATGGGCCAGTGAACAAATGCCTTAAAAGAACAGAAGGGTAATGGAAAGATCAAAAGGGTAATGATGAGTCAAAATTAGGTTGTCATGCAGTAGGAGTGTCTTAACATTACTCAAAGACACAACTTTGCATGAAGACTGTGTGCTTGTTTTGTCATTGTGTGATTGGTTGTTACTGAGTATCCCGTCCAGTGAGTGAGAGTCAGAGAGATAACACTGATCGTTATTGAATGACTAGGTTTCATGTCAGATTTGCCACTGCATGGTGTGTTCTTCTTATAATACATCATGGCCTTCAACACTTCAGGTGGGGCTGATTACTCGGTCTCTGGTGCACATCACATCATACCATTATTCCGTTCCCAATAATGTTTTATAAGTTTACACACCTCAGCCAGGCATAAATGCTTCATCGGTTTGCCATCAAGTTAGTGTTAAAACTTGTACAAATGCATATTTATAGTAACAAGGTTGGGTGCTGATACACAGCCTAGACATCATTACCACCACACTCCAAAATTGTCCAGAAGACAGTGGATCCTATTGGTCCTATTTATCCATGTTTATACCTGGTGCTATCATGTGTGTCACGACTTCTGCCGAAGTCGATGCCTCTCCTTCTTTGGGTGGTGCTCGGCGGTCGACGTCACCGGTCTTCTAGCCATCATTGATAAATTTTTCATTTTCCATTGGTTTTGTCTTGTCTTCCAACACACCTGGTTTCAATCCCATTCATTACCTGTTGTGTATTTTACCCTCTGTTTCCCCTCATGTCTTTGTCAGAGATTGTTTTATGTTCAATTCGTGTTGTTTTGTATTTGGTGCACGACGGGTCCTCGTACCCAATTTGTTTCATTTGTATTTATGTTTTGATTTATTAAATTACTCCATTTTACAAATTGAATTCTCCTGTGCCTGACTTCCCTGCCACCTATACACACGATTGTGACAATGTGTCTATATTCTGATTGTGCCCACATTTTTTTATACAGGTGTAGACATTTAAAAGGCACATTGTGATTTGATTGTGATCAGATCTTATAAGTGTAAACAGACAAAATCAGGACAAGATCAGTACAAAATCAGAACAAAGAACGCATGTTAGAGGCAGCTATAAAAGGGGCTTGAGACTGCAGGAAATATCCAACCAAACAACTCAATATTTAACACTCTCTGATTCTATTGCTATTGTATCAAAGGACTGTTTTGTGTCTTGCTTGTTCTTTTTATATAACACAGTAGATCTGGAGTGGCTTAAAGAGAAGGTGCATAATGGATTGTATTGCTTGATTTCACTTTGTGATTACAGAGAAAGAAACCTGTTCTCCACAGTCAGCCCTGTGACGCCTGCTCTACATTGAAGGCTTTTATAGAACTGGGTGATATTGGGGATTTAATGAGAGGGAATGGGAAACAGAGGTTCAACTGGAGTGCACCATGATTCTTTCTCAGGGTTAGAAGTTTGAGGGCTTTAATATTGCAAAAGGCAGAGTCGTGTTAAAGAGGCAGCATGCAAATAAACTCCACATGAAAACACAAACAAATTGAGCCAATGAGAGCGGTAATGCTTTGTTTATGGAGGAATATCCATTTGCTGCTTACACAATGCATGCCTTGTGTACACATACTTAAGTATTTACAAGTAGACAAACTCCATAGCGGGATATTACAACATATTTTATGTCCAACTGATTATGTAATTTATGCAACCTTTCTATAACCAGGCTTGTCAACTGGGAATATGTTCTCACTACATTGATGGCTTGGCCAAGAGGCTTCGAAGTACATCTGCATTTGGATGTGGCTCAGAAACATGCTCAGTTGGTTATTTGTTAAATATCTATGAATTATTGATATTATAGATGACTCAGACTGATACTGTGATCTGTGGATTTCAGTCTTTATTTCACCTTAACCTATAACTCTCAGAGTTACCTATATACAGTATGAGTTACGGTTTATTTACTAAACCCAGTCATACAACATCAGGGAATGACGTCTTATCTAATTGCCATCAGGCTCTTTATGAAGGAACGAGAACCTGAAATATTAATGAACTAAATAAATGTTGACTTGTACTTATTCAGACTGATTAAATGAAAAACATCAGGATTCAGGAAGAGAGGAGAGCTAGGAAAAAACAGATGTTAGCACAAGTTCATTGGTGGGCTAATTGCTCATTAGTTTTAATTTCCAGCCAATTTGGTGTTTCTGTATAGCAGCATGCAGTAGTGTTTTTACTGGGAGGATGTCTCCTTCAATCAGACGCAGCTTTTCAATCACTCAAAAATATCACTTGGGTTTGGCTAATTGTAAAGAATTAAATTCAGTTCTCCAAAGAGAGTAAGAATTACTCTGTAAATAATGTGCCCATGATGCATAAGCTGTGACGCAGATATTTTGTTGATTGAGAAATAGTTTGAGAGGAATAATCTCAAGCTGACAACTGAGTTAATTTATCCTAAGCAATAATATCACCAATTGCTGTGTCATAATATTCTATCATATGGAACAGATTTTTAAATATTACAGCAATTTAGGACATTTTGGAATGAGTATTTTGTTATTAACTGTTTCAACAGTGCTACTTTTCTGTAAAATAATAACAAATATACTATGTGAATAGAAACAGGTATGCCATTAATTTGCTAAAGGCATTAATTTAAATATTTACTCTGAATGTTCTGAACATTAACAAAGCATTTCAGATAATGGAACATTTGAGCTACAGGTGTAGGATCTTAATTTGATTACCCTGTTGTTGTCCCTTTAAATTGGGTGTCATTTTTACTTATTGTGTTCTAAAGTTATTTTCAATTGGACATTACATTTAGTACAGAGCTTGAACTGACAGTTTGATGCAGGAAGTTAAAAAAGGCTTCTAAATTTTGTAATTTCCACTTAAAAATGTCAGATTTTATTTGCCCTAACGAAAAAATGTATCAACCTCTGCAAAAATGTAAATTTATAATCCATACAATAATACACACTTCCTGATTATTTTCCTGCTGTGAGAAACTGGTGAAATGAAGATCCTACCACAAGTGTACAGACTTAAGGGGTTGGGTTAAATGCAAAAGACACATTTCAGTTGAATACATTGTTGGACAACTGACTAGGTATCCCCTTTTACATTTACATTACATTTAAGTCATTTAGCAGACGCTCTTATCCAGAGCGACTTACAAATTGGTGCGTTCACCTTAAGACATCCAGTGGAACAGCCACTTTACAATAGTGCATCTAAATCTTTTAAGGGGGTGAGAAGGATTACTTTATCCTATCCTAGGTATTCCTGAAAGAGGTGGGGTTTCAGGTGTCTCCGGAAGGTGGTGATTGACTCCGCTGTCCTGGCGTCGTGAGGGAGTTTGTTCCACCATTGGGGGCCAGAGCAGCGAACAGTTTTGACTGGGCTGCGCGGGAACTGTACTTCCTCAGTGGTAGGGAGGCGAGCAGGCCAGAGGTGGATGAACGCAGTGCCCTTGTTTGGGTGTAGGGCCTGATCAGAGCCTGGAGGTACTGAGGTGCCGTTCCCCTCACAGCTCCGTAGGCAAGCACCATGGTCTTGTAGCGGATGCGAGCTTCAACTGGAAGCCAGTGGAGAGAGCGGAGGAGCGGGGTGACGTGAGAGAACTTGGGAAGGTTGAACACCAGACGGGCTGCGGCGTTCTGGATGAGTTGTAGGGGTTTAATGGCACAGGCAGGGAGCCCAGCCAACAGCGAGTTGCAGTAATCCAGACGGGAGATGACAAGTGCCTGGATTAGGACCTGCGCTGCTTCCTGTGTGAGGCAGGGTCGTACTCTGCGGATGTTGTAGAGCATGAACCTACAAGAACGGGCCACCGCCTTGATGTTAGTTGAGAACGACAGGGTGTTGTCCAGGATCACGCCAAGGTTCTTAGCGCTCTGGGAGGAGGACACAATGGAGTTGTCAACCGTGATGGCGAGATCATGGAACGGGCAGTCCTTCCCGGGAGGAAGAGCAGCTCCGTCTTGCCGAGGTTCAGCTTGAGGTGGTGATCCGTCATCCACACTGATATGTCTGCCAGACATGCAGAGATGCGATTCGCCACCTGGTCATCAGAAGGAGGAAAGGAGAAGATTAATTGTGTGTCGTCTGCATAGCAATGATAGGAGAGACCATGTGAGGTTATGACAGAGCCAAGTGACTTGGTGTATAGCGAGAATAGGAGAGGGCCTAGAACAGAGCCCTGGGGGACGCCAGTGGTGAGAGCGCGTGGTGAGGAGACAGATTCTCGCCACGCCACCTGGTAGGAGCGACCTGTCAGGTAGGACGCAATCCAAGCGTGGGCCGCGCCGGAGATGCCCAACTCGGAGAGGGTGGAGAGGAGGATCTGATGGTTCACAGTATCGAAGGCAGCCGATAGCTCTAGAAGGATGAGAGCAGAGGAGAGAGAGTTAGCTTTAGCAGTGCGGAGGGCCTCCGTGATACAGAGAAGAGCAGTCTCAGTTGAATGACTAGTCTTGAAACCTGACTGATTTGGATCAAGAAGGTCATTCTGAGAGAGATAGCGGGAGAGCTGGCCAAGGACGGCACGTCTTTTTCCTATACGATTGTACAGGACGTGTTTCTACTGCTGCTGATAAGCAGGGATAAAAACAAGGCTTCCAAGCAAATCATTCTGCACGCATTCCTCTGTCCTGTGGGAGAGCATACATGGACACACGCTGAGGAGGTGAAATGAGAGGGCTTGCTGTATATCCCTCACCTCCTCAGGTCCACTGCTCCGCAATTAGCCAGCCTCAGCACACAGAATTCAGCACAGCAGCCCCACGTCTCACATCTCTGCAGAGAATGGGAAAAGATGGAGGGAATGAATCATAAACAACAGCCGTATCATGAATATTGTTGTGAGGGAAACTTTCAGCTTTGGCCTTGGATGTTTGTGTGGCCAATGGAAGGCAGCTGTCCTATGGGAGATTAATAAGGATCTGACCCTTTTGTTTTTCAATTTTCGCCCAAAATGGCATACCCAAATATAACTGCCTGTAGCTCAGGACCTGAAGCAAGGATATGCATTTTCTTGATACCATTTGAAAGGAAACACTTTGTAGTTTGTGGAAATGTGAAATTAATGTGGAGAATATAACATATTACAGTAGATCTGGTAAAAGATAATACAAATAATTTTATTTTAATTTTTTATTTGTTTTGTTCCATCATCTTGAAATGCAAGAGAAAGGCCATAATGTATTCTTCCAGGTTAGGTGCAATTCAGATTTGTCACTAGATGGCAGCAGTGTATGTGCAAAGTGTTAGACTGATTCAGAGCACCATTGCATGTATGTTTAAAATGTTGTATCAAGTCTGCCCAAATGTGCCTAATTGGTTTATTGATACATTTTCAAGTTCACAATTGTGCGCTCTCCGCAAACAATAGCATGGTATTCTTTCACTGTAATAGCTACTGTAAATTGGACAGTGCAGTTAGATTAACAAGGTTCCTATATACAGTAGAGTAGGTATTATAATTACAGGGGTGTCATGAAAAACCGGCATAAGCCCCGTCAGGGTAATAATGCATCGCAGAGTTGGAGGATCATATCCAGGGAATTGGTTGAAGTAGACCAATGTGTTACTGTATGTAGATAGGGGATGTTGCTCATCATTAAGGCAACAGGGGGGTTTGGGAAAGGTCTACATGAAAACCAAAATAGAGTGGTGGGGTGCATACTGCAAGTGTACAGGATTAACAAACACACATAGGGATGGCCATGTATTGTCAGTGTCATTCCTATTCCCTCTTTGTTGTGTCTGGATTAATAAAAGAAGTGTTTGGATGCTATCTTTGTTACATGTTAGATTTTGGTCAACGATGAACAAACAGCAGCACTGTTTGAGTTTAGTATCTTCACCACAGAGGAGGTGACTGAGCTTTGTCCTAATGAACTCAACGCTGACAAAGTAGGACTCGCCTTTCTGTATTACATGATCATGAGCACTATGTTTTATCATTATGTAGTTCTGAGGCCAGTACAAATTATGCTCTTTAAATAAATCTGTTTCAACACTTGCTGCTCTGGCAGAATTTGAATGAGAGAGATAAGGACAGCTCACAGAGATAACATTCATTAAACCACAGGCACTCATTCCCAAGGATAACAAATGCATCTCGCTCTTTTAAACATTTTTGAAAAAGAAAGCAGAGGGATGAGGAGAGGGGGACCCACCTAAATAGTAACTGCAGTGGCAGATATGAAAGAAGAATTGTTCATAGCTTTAGTTCACAGAAAAGTTGAAAAAGATTGACAGCAGAATGATTTGTCGACTCTGTTAATCTTTTTAAACGAGGGAGTAGTCAGATCTTTACTGGGGACTGCGCACTAAATTATTCAGCATACTGCAGTTATGTTTCATTCCATTTATCTCTCTCTCTCCAGCCTCTCACTGTAAACTGTCAGGCTCCCTATTCATCCTGGCTGTAGTCGCTGCTCTGCTACGTTATGATGGCTTCGTTTTTCACAGGCCGATGCTCATTAGCAATAGCACTTTGTGAATAAGGGGGGGATGACAACAAAGACAAAACAATATCACTATTGATGTCACATCATCCTTTCACAATCATTTAAATGCCACCATCCACTAAAAAAGAGAAAAGATGGAACTAGAAAAGAGGTGCATTTTACTATGAAATACTGTAGATGTGTACATTGATACAGTAAACTCTTCAATCATTTACAGTACACTGCTGACCAATAACATTGGCATTTCCTTGTCTTTCTCTCACTTGTTCACACGTGTCTTGCCCTGTCCTATGTGGTTAACTGGCTTTAGTATAGGCATGTCTGCACATACTGCCTCTGGTGTCACAACTTCAACCACAGTAGCTAGTTCCTGTAGTGCAAGTTTAGGTTTAGGAAATAATATGTGATTTCCGTTTTAAACAAGATATTACTTATATAGTGTACTATTGTGCAAAGATGTTTCCCGCTTTTGATATCAATCAGAACTCAATCAATGTTTTTTTTTTTTAAATAATTGAATGTCCAGATGAATAACTGATAAGATTATTCAGAACAGAACAGCCACAGAGACTGATTAGAATACAACAACAGGTCTCCAGCCCCTTGCTTAGCTTGTTCCCCCACAGATATGAAATGATATTTACATTCTGGTGTCCACTTCCTGCCTGCTCTACTGAGCAGGAAGAAGAAGTTTACATCAACAACATCAACAACAACACTGCTTGGCATTAATCATCAAAGCTCTCTGCTTATCTGCATCTATTTGTTATGCCAGATGCGACTGCGTACACTGTACCCACAGAGTGCTCGTCTGCATTAGCACATCATGCATCAATTACTTCACTTGGAGAAAAAACACCATGTAGACAGAAGTTTGTTACCAAGGCTAATATGAAATGTTTTCATACTAAAACAAAATGATGAGAGATTAACAGCTAAGACCGAACAGAGATGGAGTTTGCTAAGGAATAATAATTTAAGGAGTTGACCAATTTATTCTTTGAGATGACTATTCAGAGATGAAAAGGATCATCCCACTGGGCAAAAATTGGTTGAATCAACGTTGTTTCCACATCATTTCAACAGAACAATTTAATGTGATGAATTTGAATCAATGTGGAAAACTGAATGGATTTGAAAAAAGTAATCAACGTAAGGAAATGTATTTTTTTAACCAAATTTTTAACCCAAATCCAATGACATAGTGAACATTTTTGATGATTTCATGTTGAATTCACATTTGTTGACAACTCAACCAAATGTAAATCAAAACTAGACCTTGAAATTACATATTTGCCCAGTGGGATGTTGTACTGATGCCTCTGCCGAACATCATGATTATTCAACCTCTGTTACAAATATATAAATGTTTATTGGTTCATGGAGTTTACAAATCAATCCATTTTACCCCATAACATTGGGTAAAATTGGCTTCCTATTTCATTCCTTTGTGTGGTGTTTTATAACAAGACACTTACTAAAATGGTCTGGGGCGGCAGGTAGCCTAGTGGTTAGAGCATTGGTCCAGTAACCAAAATGGTGCTGGATCGAATCGCTGAGCTGACAAGGTAAAAACATTTTTATTTTATTTTTTAAATCTATCGTTCTGGCCCTTACCCACTATTCCCAAGTAGGGCATCATTGTAAATAAGAATTTGTTCTTACCTGACTTGCCTAGTTAAAAAAAAGGT
This sequence comes from Oncorhynchus nerka, assembly GCF_034236695.1. NCBI lineage: Eukaryota > Metazoa > Chordata > Actinopteri > Salmoniformes > Salmonidae > Oncorhynchus > Oncorhynchus nerka. Next base: position 79,658,872 of record NC_088410.1, on the reverse strand, counting down.
TAAATGAAAAAAACTAACAATAAAGTAGTTGTCTTGTTATAAAACACCACACAAAGGCTCAGTGTCATGTCAGTACATGAATGAAACAACAAATTACTCACAACTGTCAGGCAGGGCCTATACTCTATGAACAACAAGAAACTTATTCTGCATGAAACCACCCAGCTATGTGACTCATAATGCATTTGCCAGCTCTGCAATGCCATCCACGTCAGCGTTAAACTAGTCTTGCAGTTTTCTTGTTTTCTCCCCTACCACAATACCCAGAGACATCTGAATCAAATATCTATCTGTAAGACACCTTCACTCAACATCCTAGTGGAGCCTTCCTACCTGCAGAAAAAAGAAAGCTCCAGTTTCACTGTTTTCCATTAACAAGCCAATTGACTAAAAACATGGCAAACAATTAAAAATATAGAACACACTTAGGAACTATAATTCTGTAACCTATTTGATAGCTTCGTTTATGCTATTTAAAGCTTCATGGTTGACTCGCAGGTGGCATGTTATTGTCAAAACATTTGATAAAATACCGAACATTTAAATAGGTGACTAAATGTCAGAAAACGTCTGATACTTGGGTGCTTTGTGGGTTGCACTCTTTATCAGTCTGGTAAACGGTATTTTGTCGACACAGATGCCCACAGCATCTGCCCCGAATTAAAAAGTGTGGATGTGACTTCACATTGGATGATCCTTTGTTCCGATTGGTTGTGCAGCTGTATGCATCATGGATCTTATAGCTTCTGCTTGTTACACTTTGCATTCATAGCAGTGAAACCAACTGCCCTATTTCAAATAGCTGATTGCTGAGTATACATTATGTTGAAATATGATGATAATAAATACTTGGAAATTAATCTTTAGCAAAGCATTGTGATAGACCCTTTGATACTTTATACTTAAACATATACTGTACACTCAGTCCTGCTTTCTGTGAACCCTCCTCCTCCACCCCTTGTGTTGAAATGTGTCATGCCTGGAGCGGTTCTGGCTCAGTGGAGTTATAGAACCCTCTGAGAGGTGATTAAATAAAGAATTCACAGCCCAGGAGATGTCCCTGCATCAGACTATTAGGATATTTCATTGATATTTCACTGTTACACTCATCTCAGTCATCTCACTCATAGCTTCGTTCTCAAGTTCAAAATAACGTGTGTTTCTATCAGGGGATTCACTATATCTGTGATACCATCAAAGTGAGAGGAGTGATTGGTGGTACTCTGTCACTGAGGCAATAACATGGTAATTAATAACAGGCTAGTTGATACAGCTGGGCTTTAGTTTCAGTTACGTTTAAAAATGGGAGAGAACAGCTATTTGATTTGATTTGATCAGATTCTATATTTCCCACAGTGGAGCAGAATGCAAGCCACGGCTTTTGCTTATTGCAGGCTTTTCTCTCTGTAACCCCATTGTGACTTGCAGACTTAGGGACTTCACAGCTCTCCACTGCCAGAGCAGGGAATGATGAATGATTCCATGCTGAACTAAATCATTTCTGGATCTTTCTTATATCTCTCAGATATAGGACAGACACTTCAAAACAAACTTCCTTTAGATTTTTTAAAACTATATATATTTCCATGTATGAATCTGTTCAATGTGTTTCTATGGGCTAATACCAGTAAGGCCAAACTCAATGTTTCATCAAATACATTTTTTGTAGAATTTTTTTATACCTAAAGGGGTGCTAAAATATAATTTTTAGGGGAAGGCACAGTGCATCACACACATAAACAGGAAGCCTAAACATAGGCCCCTTTGCTGTTTGTGCATCAGCGGAGAAGGGATTTATTCAGAGACAGTTTTCCCTACTTGTCTCATTGAGATGGTGCAGATGTCTCTGAAACCGTAATTTCACAGATATGTGCCACACTGGTGATGTCTTGTTTTTCTGTGTTTGTTATGATTGCATTTATCAAAATGACCAAATCTAAATGTTTTGTAATCTGTACATTATGTATTGGTTAGTTGTTGGTTAGCATGATTGTACATTTCACACACAATCTGTAAAATGTAATGGAAAAAAATATGCACGATACAATGTACTGTACAGGTAACCGATGCAAACATGTTTTTTAAATTTATTTTTATTTCACCTTTATTTAACCAGTTACGCCAGTTGAGAACAAGTTATCATTTACAACAGTGACCTGGCCAAGATAAAGCAAAGCAGTGCGACAAAAAACAATAACACGGAGTTACATGTGGGATAAACAAAAGTACGGTCAATAACACAATAGAAAAGTTATAGACAGTGTGTGCAAATGGAGTAAGGAGGTAAGGCAACAAATAGGCAATAGTAGCGAAGTAATTACAATTTAGCAAATTAACACTGGAGTGATAGATGTGCAGATGATGATGTGCAAGTAGAAATACTGGTGTGCAGAAGAGCAGAAAAGTAAATAAAAACAATATGGGGATGAGGTAGTTAGTTGGATGGGCTATTTACAGATGGGCTGTGTAGAGCTGCAGTGATCAGTAAGCTGCTCAGATACTTCAGCGATTTTTGCAATTCGTTCCAGTCATTGGCAGCAGAGAACTGGAAGGAAAGGCGGCCAAAGTAGGTGTTGGCTTTGGGGATGACCAGTGAGATGCTGGAGCGCGTGCTACGGGTGGGTGTTGTTATGGTGACCAGTGAGCTGAGTTAAGGCGGAGCTTTACTAGCAAAGACTTATAGATGACCTGGAACCAGTGGGTCTGGCGACGAATATGTAGCGAGGGCCAGCCGACGAGACCATACAGGTCGCAGTGGTGGGTGGTATATGGGGCTTTCAGGACAAAACGTATGGCACTGTGATAGACTGCATCCAGTTTTCTGAGTAGAGTGTTGGAGGCTATTTTGTAAATGACATTGCCGAAGTCGAGGATCGGTAGGATAGTCAGTTTTACAATGGTATGTTTGGCAGCGTGAGTGAAGGAGGCTCTGTTGCGAAATTGGAAGCCGATTCTAGATTTAATTTTTGATTGGAGATGCTTAATATGAGTCTGGAAGGAGAGTTTACAGTCTAGCCAGACACCTAGGTATTTGTAGTTGTCCACACATATAAGTTAGAACCGTCCAGAGTAGTGATGCTGGACGGGCGGGCAGTGATATGTTGAAGAGCATGCATTTAGTTTTACTTGCATTTAAGAGCAGTTGGAGGCCACGGAAGGAGTGTTGTATGGCATTGAAGCTCGTTTGCAGGTTTGTTAACACAGTGTCCAAAGAATGGCCAGATGTATACAGAATGGTGTCGTCTGCGTAGAGGCCGATCAAGGAATCACCCGCAGCAAGAGCGACATCGTTGATATCTACAGAGAAAAGAGTCTGCCCGAGAATTGAACCCTGTGGTACCCCCATAGAGACTGCCAGAGATCCGGACAACAGGCCCTCCGATTTGACACACTGAACTCTATCTGATAAGTCGTTAGTGAACCAGGCGAGGCAGTCATTTGAGAAACCAAGGCTGTTGAGTCTGCCGATAAGAATGTGGTGATTGACAGAGTCGAAAGCCTTGGCCAGGTCGATGAATATGGCTGCACAGTACTGTCTTTTATCGATAGTGGACCTTGAGTGTGGCTGAAGTGCACCCATGACCAGCTCAGAAACCGGATTGCACAGCGAAGAAGATACGGTGGGATTCGAAATGGTCAGTGAGCTGTTTGTTAACCTCTCTGCGCACTGAAATTCCACAACATACGGTGGTCGCTACATAAATAGTCATATTAAACATTCATGAAAATACAAGTGTCTCACCTGTATCAAAAGCCTTGAATCTTGCTAATCCAACTGCGTTGTCAGATTCAAAAAAGGATTTCCTGCAAAAGAATACGATGTGATTATCTGAGCATAGAGCCCCATAAAAAACAACTATTTCAACCAGCACAGGCGCAACAAAATCACAAACTGCAATAAAATAAATTGTTTAACTTTGACGATCTTCGTTTGTTTGCAATTCCAAAGCTCATTAATGAATGATCGTTTGTTTGATAAAATCCGTTTTTATAGCCTAACACGAAACATTTTGTGAACCGCTTGTGTAGTGAATTCCGTCTCATTCCATTTTCGACGACACATTCCAGGTAAATAACCCACACAGAACGTGACTTTTCCAGTCATGTTGGGTTTCACTGCAATCAACTGGTTTGTTTGTAACACAATCGAACCTGATGGGCCATTTCGCAGGACGTATTGACTGAAAAAAAACGGTTTGAAGACAACTAGTAATGACATCATTGTGCACCAATGATTTGCCCGCTGTTTCGTTGATTGACTGTCTTTTAACCCAATGACCACTAATCGTCTTGAAATCTAGCTGGGTAGATAGCCAATGAGCTGAGCTAAACAGCAATACGCCATGTTTATGTGTTGCAAGACCAACCCATGTAGTAAGCTCCAGGTAAAGAGAGTCATGCGCTATTGAATTTTCATACCGGAAGAAGCTACGCATTTACGCACTGTATTGTTTGGCGAATGCGCAGATTCAGCTGTTTATATATCAAACATTATGGCGACTAAGTCAGGGAAAGCTAAATCTAAGTCTAGATATACAGATGTATACACAACTTTAGAATAAATTGATTGGGAAGGTGAGACAGAGATTGTTGTAGGACGCTTCATTTAGCGATTGTGGGGGAATATTTTTTGAACGGGAGAGGACATCGCTTTGGACTAGTAAGTTCTTATCATGCCAATGCCCTTGTTTGAAATTAATAATATAAAATATTATTTGTGATTTTTTATTTATTTTAGAAGCAATACATAAACATTTAATGTCATGAAATGTGAGATGCGTGTGTCTGCCGCCCCACCCCAACCCACATGAAATAGCCTATTTGAGGCTGTTGAGGAGAGTGCAGGACCACATCAATGGCCAAAGTGAAATGGAAATAGTAGATACAGCTGGTCTGTTGTAATATAATAAAGACAGTAATATAATAAAGACAGTAGATCTACCTGGTCTGTCATAATACAATAGAGACAGTAGATCTAGCTGAAATGTCATAATATAAAAGAGACAGTAGATCTAGCAGGTAATAATAATATAATAATATATTCAACCTTCAACTCTCTATATATATATCTGTTTATTATACCTGTTGATACAGGGCTCATATGTGAAACTATTCTAACTGAACATTTTCTTTCACAGTGACGCTGACTCCGAATGGGAGTCTTATCCGGTGTCCTGTGTGAATTTAAGTATGCTCTCTCTAATTCTCTCTTTCTCTCTCTCGGAGGACCTGAGCACTAGGACCATGCGTCAGGACTATCTGGCATGATGACTCCTTGCTGTCCCCAGTCCACCTGGCCTTGCCGCTGTTCCAGTTTCAACTCTTCTGCCTGCGGCTATGGAACCCTAAACTGTTCATTTTTAATATTGAGGTGCTGTCCTGTTGCACCCTCTACAACCACTGTGATCTCCACCTGGCAAAGCCAGAAGAGGACTGGCCACCCCTCATAGCCTGGTTCCTCTCTAGGTTTCATCCTAGGTTTTTGCCTCTCTAGGGAGTTTTTCCTAGCCACCGTGCTTCTACACCTGCATTGCTTGTTGTTTGGGGTTGTATGCTGGGGCTATATAAATAGATTTGATTTGATAGAGGACTGAGGGGCATACAAATATTGAAAGTGTGTAAATAGTTACCCATGTAATTTTGTAAATGTATATATATATTTTTTTCATATTTTTTAATCAATATATATATTTTTTCCATTTATTTATTTATTTTCATTTTTTTTCTCAATTTTTTGGGGGGGGTGTGTTAGAATACCATTTTGGCATTTTGCATATAGTTATTTGTTTCAAAATGTATACCTTCACCAATTTGGCCACTTGGGTACATTTGGGCTACTTGTGTGGGACACCTGGGTGACTTCATGATAAATGTCATGTAGCCCACTCATTTTGGAAGTTATCATTCTGAAACTTTGCACAAGTACTGTTGCCCTCTTAGATATTTCACTGAAATTGTCCCCATCATCCTATCTGAATGTTTGTTTTATCTTCTTCATTTTAAAGATGATGATACAAAAAGAAAAAGCATGTTTTTTTTTCATTGTTTTATCTAAACCAGATCTATTGTGTGTTATTCTCCTACATTCAATTCACATTTACACAAACTTCAGAGTGTTTTCTTTCAAATGGTACCAAGAATATGCATATCCTTGATTCTGTGCCTGAGCTACAGGCTGTTAGATTTGGGTATGCCTTCAGGCGGGAATTGCACAAAGTAGGGGGGGAGAGGTTAAGAAGCCCTCCTGTTCTCCACTCATTATCTGTATTAACTGCACCTGTTTGAACTCGTTACCTGTATAAAAGACACCTGTCCACACACTCAATCAAATCGACTCCAACCTCTCCACAATGGCCAAGACCAGAGAGATGTGTAAGGACATCAGGGATAAAATCGTAGACCTGCACAAGGCTGGGATGGGCTACAGAACAATAGGCAAGCAGCTTGGTGAGAAGGCAACAACTGTTGGCGCAATTATTAGAAAATGGAAGAAGTTCAAGATGACGGTCAATCACCCTCGGTCTGGGGCTCCATGCAAGATCTCACCTCGTGGGGCATCAATGATCATGAGGAAGGTGAGGGATCAGCCCAGAACTACACAGCAGGACCTGGTCAATGACCTGAAGAGAGCTGAGACCACAGTCTCAAAGAAAACCATTAGTAACACACTACGCCGTCATGGATTAAAATCCTGCAGCACACACAAGGTCCCCCTGCTCAAGCCAGCGCATGTCCAGGCCCATCTGAAGTTTGTCAATGACCATCTGGATGATCCAGATGAGGAATGGGAGAAGGTCATGTGGTCTGATGAGACAAAAATATAGCTTTTTGGTCTAAACTCCATTTGCTGTGTTTGGAGGAAGAAGAAGGATGAGGACAACCCCAAGAACCACATCCCAACTGAGAAGCATGGAGGTGGAAACATCATTCTTTGGGGATTATTTTCTGCAAAGGGGACAGGACGACTGCACCGTATTGAAGGGATGTATGTATCGCGAGATCTTGGCTAACAACCTCCTTCCCTCAGTAAGAGCATTGAAGATGGGTCGTGGCTGGATCTTCCAACGACCCGAAACACACAGCCAGGGCAACTAAGGAGTGGCTCCGTAAGAAGCATCTCAAGGTCCTGGAGTGGCCTAGCCAGTCTCCAGACCTGAACCCAATAGAAAATCTTTGGAGGGAGCTGAAAGTCCGTATTGCCCAGTGACAGCCCAGAAAACCTGAAGGATCTGGAGAAGGTCTGTATGGAGGAGTGGGCCAAAATCCCTGCTGCAGTGTGTGCAAACCTGGTCAAGAACTACAGGAAACATATGATCTCTGTAATTGCAAACAAAGGTTTCTGTACCAAATATTAAGTTCTGCTTTTCTGATGTATCAAATACTTATGTCATGCAATAAAATGCAAATTAATCATACAATGTGATTTTCTGGACTTTTAGATTCCGTCTCTCACAGTTGAAGTGTACCTATGATAAAAATTACAGACCTCTACATGCTTTGTAAGTAAAAACCTGCAGAATTGGCAGTGTTTCAAATACTTGTTCTCCCCACTGTAGGTCTGTAACAGTTAATGTCTAGAGTGTCACCCCCTTTTGAAGAGGGGGATCACCGTGGCAGCTTTCCAACATTTAGGAATCGCGGATGATACGAAGGAGAGTTTGAAAATTTTTAGAAAGAGAGTGTCCAGATTTTAGAAAGAGAGGGTTCAGATTCAGGTCGCAATTGTAAATGAGAACTTGTTCTCAACTTGCCTACCTGATTAAATAAAGGTGAAATAAATCAAATAAAAGATTGTCTAGCCCAGCTGATTTGTACGGGTCCATGTGCAGCTCTTTCAGAACATCTGCTATCTGGATTTGGGTGAAGGAGCTGGGGAGGCTTGGGCAAGTAGCTGCAGGGGGTGCAGAGCTGTTGGCTGGGGTTGGGGTAGCCAGGAGGAAAGCATGGCCAGCCGTAGAGAAATGCTTATTGAAATTCTCGATTATCGTGGATTTATCGGTGGTGACAGTGTCTCCTAGCCTCAGTGCAGTGGGCAGCAGGGAGGAGGTGCTCTTATTCTCCATGAATTTAACAGTGTCTCAATCTTTGCATTGCATTAAAACAGACACACTTGTAATTTTGATTTATTTTGGTGGAAGAAAATGTATTTTGTACTATGGGAGGTTTGATTCAGTCCTTGGAAAGTGCACACATGGTTTTCCTTCCAACAGAGAAGGTCTCTCCCCTTGGAGAAACAGAGAGAGAGAGAGAGAGAGCTGCCGCTCATGTAATCCCTTTCAGATTGCTAGGAAGCGTTGTGTTTGAACAGAGAGCGCTGAGGCACGGGAGAGCCTCACGGATGGGTCGATCAGATTAAAGGGCCTCGAACGCTGCACTCAGATCTCGCCCTGCCTATCAGGGGGGAATTAATTGACTCAAACAGAAATGGGGCGACTGAGATATTAAAGCTGGAAGGATGGGAAGAACTAACAGAAAATAGAAAGTAAAACCTTTTCTTGAGGCTTTCTAGAAATTGAAAGCAGTTGAATTCCCAACAGACCTGGAGTAGGCTAGTGGAGATGGTTCAGTCCCATGTCTTGATCAGCCAGCTCACCCGTGTAACAAGTCAGTATTCAATGTCCATGCATGTCTGAGGATGTCGGGAGATGACGTGGAAACCGGCCACTAGGGTCAACAGTGAGCGCTGTTACCTTCAAGTACAGTGCCTTCAAAAAGTATTCACACTTGCATGGGTATGCATGGCTTTACTAAAAGTCAGTGGCACGTCATTAGTAAAGATTGAAAAAAGTAGGGGCCTAGACAGCTGCCCTGGGGAATTCCTGATTCTACCTGGAATTTGTTGGAGAGGCTTCCATTGAATAACTGCTCGACAGGTAACTCTTTATCCACAATATAGCAGGGGGTGTAAAGCCATAACACATACGTTTTTCCAGCAACAGATTATGATCGATAATGGCAAAAGCCACACTGAAGTCTAACAAAACAATCTTTTTATCAATCCACAATCCACAATCTTTTTATCATCAGTTTCTCTCGGCCAATCATCAGTCATTTGTGTAAGTGCTGTGCTTGTTGAATGTCCTTCCATATAAGTGTGCTGAAAGTCTGTTGTCAATTTGTTTATTGTAAAATAGCATTGTACCTGATCAAACACAATTATTCCAAAAGTTTACAAAGGGTTGGTAAGAGGCTGATTGGTCAGCTATTTGAGCCCGTAAAGGGGTCTTTACTATCCTTAGGTAGGGGAATAACTTTTGCTTCCCTCCAGGCCTGAGGGCACACACTTTGTAGTAAGCTTAAATTTAAGATATTGCAAATATGAGTGGCTATATCATCCACTATTATTCTCCAAGTTGTTGAATCTCCCCGGTGGTTTCTCATTGTTGATAGACAACAATCATTTGTTCACCTCTTCCACACTTAATTTACAGAATTCAAAATTACAATGCTTGTAATGTCTTTCATAATTTGGTCGGATATCTTTGATCATAGTCCAGAAAGATCCCATTATGACTCTTTTGGATGTTTTGATAGGAAGCATTTAAAGATGCTGATAGTCTCATGTAATCCTTATTCAGTTCAAGTCATTTGGTCAAATTTTTTATTTCATCATGAAGAGTAATAATCCTTTCTTTAGCTGCATCAAGTTCAATACATTTTTCACAAATGAAGGTACCCATCTGACTACTCTCTGTGACAACTACGAACATGTTGCAGATTATACACTTAATAGCATGCCGGACCATCTCACTGCGTATAGGATCTGCCTCTGACTCCAGAGGTTGCAAGTTTGAATCTAGCGATAGAAAGTTGTTTTTGATATTTTTGTTTTTAGCCTATCCCAAACCGTAACACTTACCTGAACCCTAACCTTAAAAAGTTGGAATTAATGCCTAAACTTAACCTTAAACACCTCAACATTTAAGTTTGAGAAACATGAATGTCTAATTCTGACGTGAGACTGTGAGAGCTGGTTGGTCTTGAAGGCCTGTATAGAGGAGGCATATGAAATCCATTCATATGAATATGTTTCCACTTCACACTAACACAATACATTCTTAATGATAACAAAATGACTGTATGAAAAAACTAAATGTCATAACGCAAAGGTATTGTAGCCATGTAAATATAATGAATAGAACAGGCTTTGAACATCTAACCCTGTTAAGGGTTAAGGTTAAAGTTAGGTTAGGGTTAGGGTTTAGGGACGTCCCAAGAGTCCCAGATAGCACTGAACGTTAACTGATGTGGCTCATGCAATGGAATGCATTTTTGTAATATCAATTGAGTTCAATCAACACAACACAGCACATATTGATGGGTACACTCCCTGCTTTTACTTTCTGCTTAGCTCCTATGGGTACCCTAACAATGTCCGCCAGTCCACTCGTTATACCAACATTGACTTGAATGGTGACGCCCATTCTATTTCTATGGTTGTAGTATTCTCTCATTCTGCTAAGCGGTCTGCAATGTCTTATCAGATGGCAGTAGAAGATAAGATAATCATTCTCAAAACTTTACATATACCTGTGAAGGTGTGACAGAATGGCTTTCATCTCAAGCTACTGTACCAGGTACTCTCAGTAAATCTGTACACATGTTGTGGCCCTTCTTACAGGCACAGAGAGCAGAGTTATCACAGGAAGGATGCTCCTTTCATGCTCTAACTCTAAACCCCTGTAATCCACAAACCTTTTCACACCACTGACTCTTTCCCAGCTGCGTTTCAGACTAGGCCCTCCACAGTCATCTCCCACAATGAGCTCCCTTTGGACTAATTACTGAACGAGCCAGTCAGACAAAAGGAAGAGCAAAGTAAGAGCCTGGAGGAGATCTATCCTTTCACAGGCCTCCGTCATTACAGGGACATCGATCTTAGCTGCTGGGTTAGAATGCCAAAGCACACAGTAGGGGTGCACATGTGCAAATGTAGTTTACGGTACATGGCCTGGATTGGAAGTGTTAGGAGACAGACAGTAACTCACACACATCAGAACCAGTCCCTCTGGACCAGCCCCTCTGAAGCCTAGGGAACTGTGTGATAAGAGGGGAACTTTCGGTAATTGTATACTTTGCATCTCTGCCGTGCATCATTAACGCTCTCATTGTCACACATACATCCTTTCAGTGACTCTACTCTCCCCAGACCAAAGCCCATAAGGCACAGAGTCACTGCTTGGGGGAGGGGGCTTGTTAACGATACAGGCTTTTAATTAGATAAAGTAACATCTCCCAATTTGTGTGGAACACTGCCTCCCAGGGCCTAACCGTGGTCTCAACTCCATCATCTCTTCATGAATAACGTGAGACATATTTTTCAGCAGTCTGATAACTCATATGAGATATGAAACTACTCATGTTGCTTCCCTTTTTCAATGCAACAGTTGAAATCATGAGAAATTTAGTGTATGTGTAGTATGTACAAAATGAGAATCTGTTATTTTCCCAAATACGGGAGGCATGCAAACATGCAACACACACACATGCACGCACGCACGCACACTAACTCACACAAACAAACAAACGCACACGATGGGTCATGTCCTCATGTTTCAGCACAAATCCATTTTGCAAGGATCGGTACACCATTCCTGGAAGCTGAAAATATCCCAGTTCTTCCATGGCCAGCATACTCACCAGACATTGAGCATGTTTGGGATGCTCTGAATCAAAGTGTACGACAGCGTGTTCCAGTTCCTGCTAATATCCAGCAACTTCGGACACAGCCATTGAAGAGGAGTGGGACAACATTCCACAATCAACAGGCTGATCAACTCTATGCGAAGGAGATGTGTCGCACTGCATGAGGCAAATGGTGGTAACACGAGATACTGACTCTTTTTTTTATCCATACTACTACCTTTCTTTTAAGGTATGTGTGACCTACGGATGTGTATCTGTATTCCCAGTCATGTGAAATCCATAGATTAAGGCCTAATTTATTTATTTATTTCTATTGACTGATTTCCTTATATGAACTGTAACTTCAAATTGTTTCATGTTGTGTTAAAATGTTTCTACCGTGTATAAACATAAGATACATTTACATTGATTTAAGCATAATGTTTAAGGCTCTAGATGGCAGGAAAAGGCTTTCAGGTGTTTGAAAAATTATACATTCTCAAATTTACAGAACTGGGGCTTAGCCCCCTCTGGAACACCTCCCTGCCAGACTCACACACTTGTGCCACCTCAGATTTTGGGTTCATGAAGCCCCTGCACACACACACACACACGCGCACACGCACGCACGCACGCACGCACGCACGCACACACACACACACACTTGAATGCACACATCTAGGCTATGCGCTGAGGCACACAACGTAACACATTTCCTCCATGGACCTTCACAAGATTGACTGCACAATGCTGCCACCACCCTTGTCTATTGACTCTGGCAAATACAGTATGGCGCACATATGACCCGTGATGGTGCTGGAAAGGCCCATTTTTGCTTGTTTAATCAATCTCTTGTACATTTTCTGTTGGACTTATTTGATAGATTTTCCCCTGGATAGGCAATTCTGTGAACTCCATATGGGAACATTTTCACAGTACTGTTCACAGGTCCCAATGAATCCTAATCTATTGATCACACTGCTGCACTGGGAAACCAAATATGGGGCAGCTGCCATGTCAGCATTCTGCCTGCAACTACAGAGAGGGAGCAAGATGCAGGGAAACAAAGGAAACAAAGGAAAGAAGATTTAAAAATAAGAAAAATCTATTCATAAATTCCATTTGAGCATATATTCTGTATTATTGTTATTTTGCCAGCACTTTAATTTTAAGTACGAGATTTTAGGCATAAGGTTTTGTTTGGAATTTTATGTTCATTTATGGATGTCATTAATTGATAAATGCTTATAAAGCAATGGCCTGTGTAATATGTTTGTGAAAGTCACTAGTCAGTAACATGCAGGTGTATACCTCTGATAACACTGTACTGATAATAAAGGCAATCTCATGCTCACTTTATGGCATACAATTAAATGTCATTATACAATTTCACAAACATACAGCAATAACTCATGAGTAGATGAGGGAAATATTTCCACTGTGAGAAGCATCTTAACAGATATGTTATTTACTGTATGCCTTAGGATTGACAGAGCAATCACAAAACTGTCACAACATTAATGTCTGCAGAAAGGAGATATAATGAGAACCTCCTTATAGACAGGAATGTACAATTATACATATATACAATTGAACTCATCAAACTGGTTGCAGTTGTAATTCTCAGTTAATTTGATTGCTTATGTAATATGTTCAAAATTATATGATGTTATATTGTGGCACATTTTTATACACAGACATGCAATTTCCATACCAATTAAGACAATATAAACATTGGTCTTAATGTGAATGTAGCTACTTGATTATCATCATATTATGAATAGCTTTCATTTGAAAATGGCTGATCTCAATGTTCGTAATTTATGGAGTGAATAGATTGAAGTGTTGTGCGTAGTACAAGGTCTTTGATTAGTTTTGAAAAACATGAGGAGGCTTCAGGGAGACAATAATAAAGTATGTTTGTGAATGTCTGATTGGTTGTTCGAATATTTGTGTGTTCGAGTGTGGGAGTGCATGCATAGTGCCCAAATCATTTTTCTGAATGAAAGTATTGTTTACTGTCATCTCTCTTTAATAGCAGATGAATGATGATGATTTATTAAGAAAACAACATAAAACCGTGTAAGAGGATTTCCACCTTGAGATGTTATGTTTCATTAGCATTTTAGAAATGCATCGTAACTAATGAATCATAACTATGTATCATAACTTGTGACGAATCCTGAATACACTCATTAGATGGAAAGATTCTCCAATTCTGTATTCATTCAGGGTTCCTTTTTTATGAAGATATAATTTGGCAACCCACATACTCATGAAGATCGGCACTCTCCAGATTATCACTGAGGTCCACAAGGATTAGGAGAAGACGTATTAACAGTTGTTCCATGTGAAGGAGTTTGGGGGACCTCTATGTTTTATTAGAGGACACTTGGCATCAGTGATTCAACCAACATCAGTGCTCCAGTGGGACAACTACAGTAGTCTGCAGGCAGACAGGGGTGTTGTGTTAGCTGAACATAGTTGGACAGAGTCCAATCCTATCTAAGAATTGCATTTGCATTATCTGATTTGTGATTATATTAGTGCACGTCGAGAACAATTAGGTAAAATAATCATTTTTGTATCGATCCTGGACATGCGAAAGGGCTGAGTATAAATGCTGGAATGAACGATGACTAATTGATTATGAGTCAAAGGCAGTTGCCTCTAAGATATATTTTCAACATAGACTAGTTTACTCGTCCATGCAACAAGGTTCCACAAAAAATGGGCAGTAAAATCTGCACCACTAAAATGACAAAGTGCTTTTGTAGTATTTCTAATAAGGGAATGTTTAGCTCCCTAAACATTTGAACATTTCAGAGAGATGAAAATCCCCAAAACCACCAGCTAAAATGCAATCATTTTGGAGATTTAACCTCTAAACTGATGGCAGATTAGCTGGTAGTTATGGGGTTTTTCATCTCTTGGCTTATTGGTTTGTTTTTAAACATCCTATGGTGATGTACAATATATTTACCTCAGTTTTTCCTTTACCCTTTACTATTGTATTACAATACCTATTCCCCAAAACAATCAGCAGAATCGGTTTCTTTTCTGCTCAGTGGTGATTTCAGCTTTGTATGCAAGTCAACAGACAAGACCTTTCCCTGGTCAGGCCAGGCAGAGGAAAATCAACTGACTTGCAGTGTCCTGTCAATTCAATAGGGGCATGTGTCAAAAGTGAAAGGTCTGTGTCAGGGCCAAGCACACACACAATTTCATAGAACTGAAGACAGAGAATGTTCTTTCCTGTGTCCTCTGAGCAATGCATCATTCAATGGCACTTAAATGGCTGCCGACTTGTTACAGCTTCAGCTTTAAGCACAAAGTGATTTCATCCATCTGTGAGAAAGTGGTCTTGATTAAATTCTACAAAATGCTTTTTATTTTTTCATGTTGGGAGGTTTGAATCCATGTGTGAACATCACAGAGAGATGAAGGTCCTATTAAATTACAAGTATTCTAATTCCTAATTATATGGCCGAAACATGCAAGACTTCACTGCCTGTGCTCTTAGTCGTACTGCCCTAGTTTGCAACCTGAATCACACATTTGCCTATGGAGTCGAAAGGTATGACCTTAAATATTTTGGTGAATTTTTCAGTTTGTTTCTGAACAGTTCACAGGCACTACAACGTAAAAACATACTGTGGCATACCGCAGACAAGCCACCAGGGGGAGACTCGTTGAGGACTAACTGGGGGCTGATTGAGGCTTGTGAGTAATCAATGGGCAAATTGCTCAACCACCATACGGGCCCATAAAGCTGCCAGGATGGCAGCACATGGGAGTGTTGGAGGTAGTGAGAGGTTGCTACCTTCTGGTCTGCTACAATCAAAGGGCTCTGTGTTCTAGCCCAGAGGAGACAGCATTCCCCGGAGCCCAGAAGGCGGTAACAAGGAAGAGGTCTCCTGGAGGAGATAAGACCTTTGTGCCTCTCCGGAGACCTCAACACTGAACAGGCAGCTAACTACGATGGTCTCGAGGGAGGTACTCAGCCACTATGGGTACAGCCTGGCCCGTTGGTCCCAACTGGTCCACGACTGGAGGTTCGTGGCCGAGGCGACCTACTGCGCATCACCAGAGCATAGCTCCTAAGTGACGTAGCCACCCTCCCTGTGTAGGGCAAAGTGGTCATGGATTGCTTCTTACGAACGCTACCTCATGACATGAAGAGGGCAACAAGCCTAAACATGCCCCAGACCTTGGAGGACCACGTGGGAGCCATGGAGACACATCAGAATACCGAGACGTCGGAGGGGACGGAAGGACGACCCCACCACCGTACTCCCCAATCTGACAGTCAGCCGGGTTGAAGGACTGCAGACCCGTGGAGAGACAGCCGGAGGAGAGTCGACTCCCCGCCAATGACCACGGTTGGATGAAGACCAAAGAAAGTGTTTTGAGTGTGGTGCCCTGGAACACCTTGCATGGAATTTCCTGGAACCAACCTCACCTAGTGAACAACCAGAGGAGGGGCCCATGCTCCCCCTCTTCAGTTGAGGGACTGAGCCCCCTGAGGGGACAGTTCGGGACCGCCAAGCGGGAGGATCCAAACTTCAAAGCCACTGCGGCCCAAATGATGGTGGTGGATGGCCAGCTTCTTCCGGGGGTGAGTGACTGGTGACACTCCCATCCCCACGAACAGGGGGAACTTCGAGAGGTGCCGTTGCTGCCCGCCGGTACGTCAGAACCGTTTTTCAGCTGGCCCACACCCATTTGTTGTTGGTGCAACTGGGAATGGAGAAGACCCGGGATCGGGTCGCTGCCTGGTTCCACTAGCGTGGGATGAGGCAGGCCGTAGAAGACTATTGTCGCAGCTGCCTGGAGTCACTGCCCCAAAAGCACACTTCTGGATACTGCTGGTTCCCCTACTGATCATCGGAGTGCTGTTTGAACGCATCGCCATGGACATAGTGGGCCTGTCATGCCAAACAATGTCCCCCGGCCAAATGGTGTCCCACTCTGTGTCACAATGGGATTCTATGAGTTCCTGCTTCTGTTGCTAGGGTTGTTTCTAGAACTTGCAACATTCTGACCGGATTATGTAATGAACCATCCCGTCCGTTGCTATGTTGGTTGCTTGGTTACCTTGTAGCAGTCGCAAAGGAAGAAGGAAGGCTGGGAGAACCTATTCAAGTAAGTAATTACATTTCTAAAATGTAAAAAAAAAAATCTATTAGATAACTAGCTACTGTAGCTAACAGTAGTTAGCTATCTAGCCAAGTTTACATACTGTCATGATAACTAGCTAAGTACATTAAAGATCACCAGCTACCCAACTTCATATTAGCTTACCATCTTGATGTATTTATCACTGTAAAAATAATCTAAATGCATTTGTAGGTAGCTAGCTAACAGCCATAGAGGAGGGTGAAAGGATAGCAGCCCCAACTGTCAAAGTGAGAGAGTAGGCTATTCTGTATAGGGCAGGCACCTTTGTGTAGTTCCAATCCCTAGAAGTGAGGATGGAGATATTAGTAACATAATATTTAGTGTAGTCTAATTTGAGTATAATGAAGTCTGTTTCTTGTGAGGTTTTCTGTCCTCAGATACAGAGTGCTGTGAAAGCCTGTCTGCAGATGAAGAGGTTCTAATCCTACAGAAACCTGTAACTGGAGATTCCTGCCAGAAGTTAGTGTAGGGCACTGCAAGGTAGGGTGACCAGGGCCATCTGGGACTGCGTCGTGGAGGAATTCAGATGTGTGAAGGCTACTTGTGTCCTGCATAATGTGAGCGTACCAAGTAATTAGGCGTCACTCTAAAGCGGGAAGGTGGAATAAACGAGTCAGGAGTAGGTTTTTCTGATTGAACACGGTTCTCTATTGAGGGTATTTTGTCAACAAAAACATTCTAACATAATCAATGAAAAATATTCCAAGGAAAAACACACATCTTCTTCTCCAGATGAAACAAGACACAATAGGATAATCTTTAAACTACAACAAACATAAATCACGGTTTTGTCACCGTCTTAGTGGTTCTTTCAGCACAGCTTCTCTCTCTCGGTGGCCATCTTCCAGAGATAGTTTCCCCCTTCTCTGCTGGTTCCATTCTCTCTTTTATAGGGGAAGGAGAGTATCTCATTAGTACCGTCAGCTGTGCTTAATTGACTCTGGTTACCTTGTCTCCCATGCTCCGTTGGGCAACTATCCATGAGCCCAGCCTGCCCTCTAGTGGTCCGTCCACATACCTTCCCCCCCAGGACCGAACCGGAGGGTCGGGCGCCAGACGCACCGTCTTGGTCGCGTCGGGACAGCGCGTCTGCATTCCCGTTCCTCGATCCGGCCCTGTGGATGACATGGAAAGAGAACGGTTGTAAAGACAAAAACCATCTGGCTATTCTGTTGTTATTGTTTCTCTTATCAGCCATCCACGTGAGGGGCGCATGGTCAGTAACTAATGCAAACCTCCGACCCAGTAGGTAGTACCGGAGATAATCGAGGGCCCACTTGATGGCTAAGGCCTCTTTCTCTACGGTCGCATACCTCTGTTCCCGATCGCTGAGTTTCCTACTAATGAAGAGAATTGGCTTCTCTGCTTCACCTTTACCCTGAGCTAGTACGGCCCCGAGCCCTGTATCCGAGGCGTCGACCTGCACAATGAACTCTTGTGAGAAGTCCGGAGCCTGTAGAACGGGATCAGAACACAGGCCATCTTTTAACAATTGAAAGGCCTCTTCCGTCTCGTCTTTCCACTCTACCTGGTTTGGCAGGTTTTTCCTGATGAGGTTTGTGAGGGGGTTGGCAATGGTTGCATATCCCGGGATAAAACGGCGATAATATCCTGTTATCCCTAAGAAGGCCCGAACGTCTCGCTTGGTCCGGGGTCGAGGCCAGTCACGTATTGCCCTGGTCTTCTCTGCCTGCGGGCGTATTTTCCCATTCCCCACGGTATACCCTAGGTATTCCGCTTCGGACATGCCCAGGCAGCATTTATTTGGATTGGCTGTCAACCCTGTGGCTTCCAAACTCACGAGCACCGCCCGTAATCGCTGGAGGTGACTATCCCAGTCCTCGCTGTGGATGACCACATCGTCTATGTACGCCGCTGCATACTCTTGATGGGGCCGTAGAATGGCATCCATGAGGCGTTGGAAGGTTGCAGCGGCACCGTGCAGTCCGAAGGACATCCTCACATACTGGAAAAGCCCCTCTGGGGTGGCGAAGGCAGTCTTTGGGCGATCCTCCGGAGCCACCGGCACTTGCCAATATCCCTTCGTCAAATTCAGGGTAGTGATGAACTTGGCCTTTCCTAAGCGCTCCAAGAGTTCATCCACGCGGGGCATGGGGTACGCATCGAATGTAGAGATGGCATTCACGCCCCTAAAGTCGTTGCAGAGTCTCATACTACCATCGGCTTTGGGGACCAGGACTATGGGACTGGACCACTCGCTCGTCGAGGGCTCGATCACGCCCATCCTCAACATCTCCCTCACCTCTTTCTTAGCGATGACTCGGCGAGCCTCAGGAATCCTGTAAGGGCGGATATGCACTTTCTTGCCGGGTTCAGTGTGGATATGGTGGAACAGGACATCTGTTTGTCCTGGGAATGGAGAGAATATTCGACCAAAGTTCATAATCAACTTGTCTAGCTGTCTTGACTGCTCCGGTAGGAGAGTTTGGCCACGGCGCACCTGTGGTAGAGCCTCTTTTTTTTCTTTGCCCTCCAGGGCCATCAAAGCCACCTCCTCCTCTCGTCCATGGTACGTCTTCAGCAGGTTTATGTGATAGAGTTGGACCTTCTTCCTCCTGTCAGGTTGCTTGATGAGGTAATTGACCGGTGAGACCCTTTTCATTACCTCGTAGGGCCCCCTCCACTGCGCCAGCAAGCGATGTTCGGCCGTGGGCACAAGCACCATCACTTTCTCTCCCACGGTGAACTCACGGGGGGTCGCAGATTTATCATAGGCCCGCCTTGGGTCCTTTGGGCCTTCTCCATATGCTCCTTGACTATGGGCTACACTGCTGACAGGCGGTCTCTCATCAGGGTAACGTGTTCTATTGTGGATCGAAAGGGGCATGGTTGGGTCTCCCAGGTCTCCTTGGCTAAGTCGAGGATTCCTCGACAGGGTCTGCCATAGAGCAATTCAAACGGAGAGAATCCAGTGGATTCCTGGGGTACTTCTCGCAGGGCAAACATTAAGTGTGGGAGAAGCATGTCCCAGTTTTTCCCGTCTCGGGACACCACTCTTCTCAACATGCTTTTAATTGTTTTGTTCAAGCGTTCACACAACCCATCTGTTTGAGGGTGGAATATGCTTGTACGTATCTGTTGAACCTGATATAACCGACACAAGTCCTTCATCAACCGGGACATGAACGGGGTTCCTTGATCGGTTAAGATCGTCTTGGGAAGGCCCACACGAGAGAACATCAGGAATAACTCCTTGGCAATTCCCTTTCACGTCATGTTACGCAGGGGTATGGCCTCCGGGAACTTGGTAGCGTAATCTATAACCACTAGGATGTACTCGTGTCCTCTGGCGGATTTTGGGAGGGGTCCTACGAGGTCCATAGCTATGCGTTCAAAGGGAGTCTCTATGATGGGGAGAGGAATCAAAGGGTTACGTAGGTGTGGCCGTGGGGCTGTACGTTGACAGTGATCACACGTCTTACAATACCTGGCCACATCTCGGGTGACACGGGGCCAATAGAATCTCTGCATGATTCTGTCAATAGTCTTGTCTCGTGCCAGGTGTCCTCCTAGGACGTGGGAATGGGCTAACTGTAGAACTGTATCCCTGTATGGTCTAGGCACCATTAGTAATTCCTGGTTTCCCCCCCTTCGTCGTACGACCCAGTATAAGAGACCCCGCCTGATTGCATAGTAAGGAAGAGGGGGCTCACCTGATCCGTCGACGTTCCTCCCGTCGATCACCTTCACCTTCCTCATGGCCTCCCTTAGGTCTGGGTCTCTATGCTGCGAGGTGCCGAACTGTCCCTTTAATTCCTGGGGCAGGTCAACCTCAGTAGAGGGATGTGGAGGTTGTTCCGCATCCCCATCAGGGGGGACCGAGGAGAATCCCTTCCAGGTTCCCTCCTCGGATGGAGCTTCAAATATATCCCTTAGTGCCTCCTTCCTTCCTGCGTTGTGTATAACCCTTCACAGGTGTCTTCATCAGTGGTTTCCTTGAATATCTGCCGTAAACGTTGGGTCGCTATTTCTTCCTCTGCTGTAGAGGACGAGGACGCGGCTACGTCTCCTTGTAGTACTACTACCTCGGGCTTGGAGTTTCTCTTCTTTCCTGTCCCCCTTCTTCCCGTGCATAACGTCATCTGCCGAAGCTCCTTATATAGGGGACAGTCTCTCCCGATCAATAATGGCACCTTCAGCTGGGGCACTTTCCCTGCCCTGACTGTACACCTTCCTTTTGGAGTGAGAATAGGCAGATTCACAGTGGGGTAATAGTGGGTGTCTCCATGGATACAGGATACGGCTACTTTGTCTGGTAGCAGTGTTGCGGAGGTCACCATCCGCTCCTCTACTAACGTAACCATACTTCCCGAGTCGAGAATAGCTACCATATCTTGTCCTTCAACTCGCACCGGAATCTCTGAGGCTGGGGCTATCTCTGCTAACCAACAGTGTTGATCCTGCCCCCTCAAAACGGGATGTGTGGGGGTAGGCAGTGACGACTCCGTGACCATGGGCTCATCCTTGCTAGGACATTGTGGGGCATAATGGTTGGGAGACTGACACTTATAACACCGACCCGGCTGTGTGGTGGCTGACTTCTCCCACCTCCGGGGGGGGCTTGGACGTTTCGGTGGCGAGCACGCCGGGGTGAGTCGTGGTACGGGATTGGAAGACTCCTTCCGTTCCTCCTTGTCACTTTTTAACAACTCCCCTGTAGCCCGATATGTTTCCACCGCCTGGGCTATGTCGTCGGCTGACAACGGGTTGGCTTGCCCCACAACCCTTTTTAAGTCACTGGGTAATTCTCTCAATATCTTGTCCACTACGAGAGTCTCTATCACATGTCCTACTCCCTTTCCAGGTTCTAGCCACTGTTTCGTCAGTCGTATTAAGGCGAAGATCTGGGCACGGACGGGTTGATCAGCTGTATAGGTCCATTGATGGAACTTTACAGCCCTATCTCTGGCAGTCAGCTGGTACCGGGACAGGATCTCGGTTTTTAGTTGCCCAAAGTCCGCAGCTTCGCGGGAATCCAGGTCAAAATAGGCTTCCTGAGCCACCCCGGTCAAAAGAGGAGCTAATGCGCTAGCCCATTCTGTGAGCGGCCACTCTTCCAAGGTGGCCGTCCTTTCGAAGGTCATGAGGAAGGCCTCAATATCATCCTCCTTGGAGAGACGAGGTAAGATGGCGTGAGCAGCCGCTCTTGGCCTAACTCTAGGTTCTTCTCGTCGACTCAGCTGTTGTTGCAGGAGTTCTATGGTTGTCTGCTGTGCCGTGATCAATTGTTGTAGTAGGGCGTTATCCATCGTTCTTGAATGGTTCCTCCGGGTCTACTGGAAGAATCTTGATTTACTCACTTATCCTTGTGTCACTCGTCCACCTAATGCCCGCATCCTCCACCAATGGGAGCGTACCAAGTAATTAGGCGTCACTCTAAAGCGGGAAGGTGGAATAAACGAGTCAGGAGTAGGTTTTTCTGATTGAACACGGTTCTCTATTGAGGGTATTTTGTCAACAAAAACATTCTAACATAATCAATGAAAAATATTCCAAGGAAAAACACACATCTTCTTCTCCAGATGAAACAAGAACACAATAGGATAATCTTTAAACTACAACAAACATAAATCACGGTTTTGTCACTGTCTTAGTGGTTCTTTCAGCACAGCTTCTCTCTCTCGGTGGCCATCTTCCAGAGATAGTTTCCCCCTTCTCTGCTGGTTCCATTCTCTCTTTTATAGGGGAAGGAGAGTATCTCATTAGTACCGTCAGCTGTGCTTAATTGACTCTGGTTACCTTGTCTCCCATGCTCCGTTGGGCAACTATCCATGAGCCCAGCCTGCCCTCTAGTGGTCCGTCCACAATAACTTCAAATCAGGTTCACGCCTGATCTGACTGCCCTTGACCAGCACAAAAACATGCTGTGGCATACTTTTTAGCAGCGAATAGCTCCCGCAATATTGAACTTTTCAGGTAAGTCAGGAACCAATATACACAGACAGTAAGGAAAGCAAAGGCTAGCTTTTTCAAACAGAAATTTAAAAAATAAAATAACTTGACATTGTCTCTTCGCCTAGTTGGATCTGGCCAGAGAAGTTCATCAACATCGCAGGCAATGTTGTCATTAGCAAGACACCTTGGAAAGAAACGTCTTGAATGACGAATCCATCCTTGCATTGCTGCTACCTGCATCTGGTCACAGGCCTCCTCCATGGCTTGGATGAGGGGTACCTCAGCCTGGAGACGGAGATCATAAACCTTCCACCGCCATGCCGAGAAAAACTCTTCTATAGGGTTGAGGAATGGAGAGTATGGTGGAAGATATAGGATGGTGAAATGTGGATGTTGCTGAAACCAGTTCTGAACCAGAGCAGAGCGGTGAAAAGACACATTGTCCCAGACAACAATGTATTGCATATGATCAATTTGATTTTCTGCTGTTATGTTGTGCAATTGGTCCAAGAATGTAAGTATGAGTGCTGTGTTGTAAGGGCCCATATGGGCATGGCGGTGGAGGACCCCATTCTGTGTAATGGCTGCACAGAGTGTTATATTACCCCAACGTTGCCCTGGGACCTTGACTATAGCCCTGTGGCCAATGATGTTTCTTCCCCTCCTTCGTGTTCTCGTCAGGTTGAACCCAGCCTCATCTACGTAAATGAACTCATGCTGGATCTCCGCTCCATCCATTCGTAAAACTCTCTGTCAGAGAGTGTCAGGCAAAATTGTGTAGTTCAGTGTAGATCTAGTATACATATTACAGTACAGTAAAATATTATGAGACAGTATGCAAGATCACACTGCTAAAGTGAATACATACCTCTGCATAATCATGCCGCAGTTGTTTCACCCTTTCGGAATTGCGCTCGAAAGGCACTCGATAAATTTGCTTCATTTGAATATGTTTTTTTTTTAGGATGCGTGCCAATGTTGATGTTGAGACCTGATGGATATCATTGAAAATGGTGTGGTTATTGACGATGTTAGCTTGGAGCTGCTTGAGTGTTATAGCATTGTTGGCCAAAACCATGTTTACTATCCCCCTCTCTTGCTGTTCTGTGAACATAGGAGGCCTTCCCCCTTGTCGTCCCTGACCCTCAACCCTATGTAGAAAAAAAACAGTATACAATAGTACAGTAATTTCACAGGAAAAGGTAACAGCAGTGCTGATAGTGCATAAAATACAGTACTGTAAGTAGTTACTGAAACTGTGCAGATGTTTTTGATATGACGATATTTTTACAATACCTATTTTCCAGTCGAAATGTTCTCATCACACTTGTCACTGTATATCGGCTTAGATTTGGCTGTACTCGCAGTCCAGCCTCCCTCAGCGTCAGGCCGTGGTTGACAACGTGGTCAACCAGTGTTGTGCGGATCTCATTTGTCAGATTCGGTCCTCTTTGAGCACCTTCTTGTCTTCCTCTTCCTCCCCTTCGTCCTCCTCCTCATCCTCCTCGTTTTCCTCCCCTTCCTACTCCTCCTCGTCCTCTTCGTTCTCCTTCTCGTCCTCCTCGTTCTCTCCGTCCTCCTCGTTCTCCTCGTCCTCCTCGTTCTCCTCATTCTCCTCATCCTCCTCGTCCTCCTCGTCCTCCTCCTGCTCGTCTTACTCTTTCACTGACTTTTTCCATTGTACTTGACAACCGATGAACTCACCTGCTGCTTTTTATAGTGCTTATACACCTGATTGGTGTGTCTACAATTAAGCAAACGAGTGTTTGCACACCTGATGACTGTGTTGAACCAATAGGTTGGAGGGTGTGGTAATTTGACAGTCAGTGCTTTGGTATTGCAAGGACATGACTTCATGATAGATTTTTGTGTGTAATGTATGTTAAGTGTGTTTAGTGTTTTGCAAATCACTGTGTGTAGAGTTTTGCAACAAGTGTGAGGTTGACAATGTGCTTATAGTTGTGCAAATATGGGCTGATGTTTTGCTTCTTGAGTGTAAGGTTTTGCTAATAGTGTACTACTTTTAATTTTAGTGTGTAAGCAATCCAAAAAAACTGCAATTTCACCTTTATTTAACCAGGTAGGCAAGTTGAGAACAAGTTGTCATTTACAACTGCGACCTGGTCAAGATAAAGCAAAGCAGTTCGACACATAAAACAACACAGAGTTACACATGGAGTAAAACAAACATACAGTCAAAAATACAGTAGAAAAATAAGTATATATACGATATAAGCAAATGAGGTGAGATAAGGGAGGTAAAAGGCACAAAAATGCCATGGTGGCAAAGTAAATACAATGTAGCAAGTAAAACACTGGAATGGTAGATTTACAGTGGAAGAATGTGCAAAGTAGAAATAAAAATAATGGGGTGCAGAGGAGCAAAATAAATAAATAAATGCAGCAGGGGAAGAGGTAGTTGTTTGGGCTAAATTATAGATGGGCTATGTACAGGTGCAGTAATCTGTGAGCTGCTCTGACAGCTGATGCTTAAAGCTAGTGAGGGAGATAAGTGTTTCCAGATTCAGAGATTTTTGTAGTTCGTTCCAGTCATTGGCAGCAGAGAACTGGAAGGAGAGGTAGCCAAAGTAAGAATTGGTTTTGGGGGTGACCAGAGAGATATACTTGCTGGAGCACACGCTACAGGTGGGTGCTGCTATGGTGACAAGCGAGCTGAGATAAGGGGGGACTTTACGCCCAATTTTTCAGTTTTTGATTTGTTAAAAAAGTTTGAAATATCCAATAAATGTCGTTCCACTTCATGATTGTGTCCCACTTGTTGTTGATTCTTCACAAAAAAATACAGTTTTATATCTTTATGTTTGAAGCCTGAAATGTGGCAAAAGGTCGCAAAGTTCAAGGGGGCCGAATACTTTCGCAAGGCACTGTACATCACTTTCAATCAGTGGCCAGTGGAAATTTCCATTCATCAGCCATGCACCTGATCGGGAACGCGCCTGTCTTGTTTCTCCTTTGCTATTGACGAAGCTTTTGTCCGGTTGAAATATTATTGATTATTTATGACAATAACAACCGGAGGATTGATTTGAAACATTGTTTGGCATGTTTCTACTAACTTGTATTGTACTTTTTCTTGACTTTTCGTCTGGACTTAGTGCACACGCCTTAAGATGAAGATCAAAGGTAAGTGATTCATTTTAATGCTATTTCTGACTTTTGTGACACTCTCCTTGGCTGGCAAATAGCTGTATGGGCTTCTGTGGCTAGGTGCTGACCTAACTGTCACGCCCTGACCTTAGAGAGCCTTATTATTTCTCTATTTGGTTAGGTCGGGGTGTGATTTGGGTGGGCATTCTAGTTTTCCTATTTCTTTGTTTGGCCTGGTATGGTTCCCAATCAGAGGCAGCTGTCTATCGTTGTCACTGATTGGGGATCATACTTAGGCAGCCTTTTTCCCCTCTTTTCCCCCTTGATTTTGTATAGGTGCTGTGTAGCCTGCAGAACTTTATGTTCATTTTGTATTTTGTTGTGATTCGGTGTTCATTTTAAATAAAGTAAGATGTTCACCTATCACGCTGCACCTTGGTCTAATTCTAGAAACGATTGTAACACTACTAACATAATCGCAAAGTGTGCTTTCACCATAAAGCCTTTTTGAAATCTCAATAGTTTTTACCCCCAAGCCATAAGACTCCAAATGGTTACCCGGACTATTTGCATTGTGTGCCTCCCCCAAACCCTCTTTAACGCTGCTGCTACTCTCTGTTATCATATATGCATAGTCACTTTAACTATAAATTCATGTACATACTACATAAATGGCCCGACCAACCAGTGCACACGCACATTGGCTAATCGGGCTATCTGCATTGTGTCCCACCACCCGCCAACCCCTCTTTTTACGCTTCTGCTACTCTCTATTCATCATATTAAGCATAGTCACTTTAACGCTACCTACATGTACATACTACCTCAGGTGTCTTTATATAGCCTTGCTACTCTTTTTTCAAATGTCTTTTTACTGTTGTTTTATTTCTTTACTTACACACACACACACACGGCCTGCAACGAAAACATGCGGACTCTCCTTCACTGCAGCCGAGGTGAGTAAGACATTTAAACGTGTTAACCCTTGCAAGGCTGCAGGCCCAGACGGCATCCCCAGCCGCGCCCTCAGAGCATGCGCAGACCAGCTGGCCGGTGTGTTTACGGACATATTCAATCAATCCCTATACCAGTCTGCTGTTCCCACATGCTTCAAGAGGGCCACCATTGTTCCTGTTCCCAAGAAAGCTAAGGTAACTGAGCTAAACGACTACCGCCCCGTAGCACTCACTTCCGTCATCATGAAGTGCTTTGAGAGACTAGTCAAGGACCATATCACCTCCACCCTACCTGACACCCTAGACCCACTCCAATTTGCTTACCGCCCAAATAGGTCCACAGACGACGCAATCTCAACCACACTGCACACTGCCCTAACCCATCTGGACAAGAGGAATACCTATGTGAGAATGCTGTTCATCGACTACAGCTCGGCATTCAACACCATAGTACCCTCCAAGCTCGTCATCAAGCTCGAGACCCTGGGTCTCGACCCCGCCCTGTGCAACTGGGTACTGGACTTCCTGACGGGCCGCCCCCAGGTTGTGAGGGTAGGCAACAACATCTCCACCCCGCTGATCCTCAACACTGGGGCCCCACAAGGGTGCATTCTGAGCCCTCTCCTGTACTCCCTGTTCACCTACGACTGCGTGGCCACGCACGCCTCCAACTCAATCATCAAGTTTGCGGACGACACAACAGTGGTAGGCTTGATTACCAACAACGACGAGACGGCCTACAGGGAGGAGGTGAGGGCCCTCGGAGTGTGGTGTCAGGAAAATAACGTCAACAAAACAAAGGAGATGATCGTGGGCTTCAGGAACAGCAGAGGGAGCACCCCCCTATCCACATCGATGGGAGAGTAGTGGAGAGGGTAGAAAGTTTTAAGTTCCTCGGCATACAATTCACAGACAAACTGAATTGGTCCACTCACACAGACAGCGTGGTGAAGAAGGCACAGCAGCGCTTCTTCAACCTCAGGAGGCTGAAGAAATTTGGCTTGTCACCAAATGCACTCACAAACTTTTACAGATGCACAATCGAGAGCATCCTGTCGGGCTGTATCACTGCCTGGTACGGCAACTGCTCCACCCACAACCGTAAGGCTCTCCAGAGGGTAGTGAGGTCTGCACAACGCATCACCGGGGGCAAACTACCTGCCCTCCAGGGCACCTACACCACCCGATGTCATAGGAAGGCCATAAAGATCATCAAGGACAACAACCACCCGAGCCACTGCCTGTTCACCCCGCTATCATCCAGAAGGCGAGGTCAGTACAGGTGCATCAAAGCTGGGACCGAGAGACTGAAAAACAGCTTCTATCTCAAGGCCATCAGACTGTTAAACAGCCACCACTAACATTGAGTGGCTGCTGCCAACACACTGACACTGACTCAACTCCAGCCACTTTAATAATGAGAATTGATGGGAAATGATGTAAAATATATCACTAGCCACTTTAAACAATGCTACCTAATATAATGTTACATACCCTACATTATTCATCTCATATGCATACGTATATACTGTACTCTATATCATCTACTGCATCCTTATGTAATACATGTATCACTAGCCACTTTAACTATGCCACTTTGTTTACATACTCATCTCATATGTATATACTGTACTCGATACCATCTACTGTATCTTGCCTATGCTGCTCTGTACCATCACTCATTCATATATCTTTATGTACATATTCTTTATCCCCTTACACTGTGTATAAGACAGTAGTTTTGGAATTGTTAGTTAGATTACTTGTTGGTTATTACTGCATTGTCGGAACTAGAAGCACAAGCATTTCGCTACACTCGCATTAACATCTGCTAACCATGTGTATGTGACAAATCACATTTGATTTGATTTGATTTGATTTGACACACACACATATTGTGTGATTTTTTGATTTGAAATCTGACACAGCGGTTGAATTAAGGAGAAGTTTACCTTTATTCATATGTTTAACACTTGTATCGTTTATCAATGTTTATGATGAGTATTTTTGTAATTTGATGTGGCTCTCTGCACTTTCACCGGATGTTTGTTTGAGACAATGCATTTCTGAACACAACGAGCCAATGTAAACTGAGATTTTTTTATATAAATATGAACTTTATAGAAACAAAACATACATGTAATGTGTAACATGAAGTCCTATGAGTGCCATCTGATGAAGATCATCAAAGGTTAGTGATTAATTTAATCGCTATTTCTGACTTGTGAGCCCTCTCCTTGGCTGGAAAATGGCTGTATGGTTTTCTGTGACTAGGTGCTGACCTAACATAATCGCATGGTGTGCTTTCGCAGTAAAGCCTTTTTGAAATCGGACACTGTGGTTGGATTTACAAGAAGTTTATCTTTAAAATGGTGGATAATACTTGTATGTTTGAGCAATTTTAATTATGGGATTTCTGTTGTTTTGAATTTGGCGCCCTGCAATTTCACTGGCTGTTGTAGAGGTGGGACACAAGCGTCCCACTTGTACCAGAGAGGTTAAGGGTTTCCGTTGGTGCTACTATGGTGGAAAAGTCCAGACCAGGTCTCCACCGTGAGCATTCCACCTGAATATGCCGATTTGGCTCTCGCCTTCTCCAAAAAGAAGGCGACTCAATTACCACCCCATCGATGGGGGGATTGTGCGATAAATCTCCTGGTAGACGCCGCACTTCCCAGAAGTCACGTGTATCCCCTGTCACAGGTGGAGACGGCGGCTATGGAAACACATGTCTCCGAATCCCTGCGTCAGGGGTACATTCGGTCCTCCACCTCACCCGCATCCTCAAGTAGATTTTTTGCGAAGAAGAAGGAGGGAGGACTGCGCCCGTGTATTGACTATCGAGGTCTAAACCAGATCACTGTGAGGTACAGTTACCCGCTACCTCTCATAGCCACAGGGATTGAGTCAATGCACAGGGCGAGCTTCTTCACCAAACTAGATCTCAGGAGCACTTACAACCTGGTGCGTATCCGGGAGGGAGACGAGTGGAAGACGGCTTTCAGTGCTACCTCAGGGCATATTGAGTACCTCGTCATGCCGTACGGGTTGATGAATTCTCCATCAGTCTTCCAAGCCTTTGTAGACGAGATTTTCAGGGACAGGGTGTAGTGGTGTATATTGATGACATTCTGATATACTCCGCTACATGCGCCAAGCATGTGTCCCTGGTGTGCAGGGTGTGTGGTCGTCTGTTGGAGGATGACCTGTATGTCAAGGCTGAGAAATGCCTGTTCTTCCAACAGTCCATCTCCTTCCTTGGGTACTGCATTTCCACCTCAGGGGTGGAGATGGAGAGTGACTGCATTTCAGCCATGCGTAATTGGCCGACTCCCACCACGGTAAAGGAGGTGCAGCGGTTTCTAGGGTTTGCCAATTACTACTGGAGGTTTATCCAGGGTTTTGATCAGGTAGTGGCTCCCATTACCTCACTGCTGAAGGGGGGACCGGTATGTTTGCAGTGGTCGGCTGAGGCGGACAGGGCCTTTGGTCACCTGAGGGCTCTGTTTACCTCGGCTCCCGTGCTGGCCCAACCGGATCCCTCTTTGGCGTTCATAGTGGAGGTGGACGCTTCCGAGGCTGGGATAGAAGCCGTGCTCTCTTAGCGCTCGGGTACGCCACCGGAGCTATGGCGTGGGGGACCGGCAGCTGTTGGCTGTCGTCAAGGCTTTGAAGGCGTGGAGACATTGGCTTGAGGGGGCTAAACACCCTTTTCTCATCTGGACTGACCACGGATCCCAGCCCCATACTCCCGGCCTCCTGCCTGGTGGCGCCGGTAGTGTGGGAACTGGACGTGGAC
Source organism: Oncorhynchus nerka (assembly GCF_034236695.1). NCBI lineage: Eukaryota > Metazoa > Chordata > Actinopteri > Salmoniformes > Salmonidae > Oncorhynchus > Oncorhynchus nerka. The sequence continues at coordinate 79,628,287 of NC_088410.1, read as the reverse complement.
ATTGAGCAGGCGCTACGTGCAGAGCCCACTCCCCTCCAGTGTCCCACTGGGCTTCTGTACATTCCGTCTGCTGTCCGTGACAGGCTGATCTATTGGCCCCACACGTCACCCTCCTCTGGTCATTCAGGCATCGGTCGGACGGTGCGCTGTCTGAGTGGGATGTACTGGTGGCCCACTTTGGCTAAGGACTTGAGGGTTTATGTTTCCTCCTGCTCGGTGTGCGCCTAGTGTAAGGCTCCTAGTCACCTGCCCAGAGGTAAGTGTAGTGGAAATGTCCTGTATTTACCAAATCATGAGAGCAAACCACACACAAGTCAGTTATCATAAAGTCCATCTTATCCAGCCCTATCACAACCCTGTGACTCTCAGATCAATTCAGTGTCTATAAATTAATTCTCTGGGAGTCCTTACACATTGCAACTGAGATCCTTTATAGCAAAGACACACATAGCCAGACAGCATTGGCTATAAATTATTGTTCAGCTTTGTCTCCTAAACTATGTTCTTATCTTGCTCTCAGGACCATAAAACAAAACCTATATCAACAGGCATATATCAAATACACCCCTCCTGGACAAGATCACAGAGACACAGTGACTGGCACACAGACATTGTGGAGCCAAGAAATAATTGGTTTAAAAGATATGTTTATTTCTGAAGACAATCTTGACCTCTCCCCTCTCTGCGGCCCAAGTAACTGAGACCTTGACAGAGAACAGATAACTGCAACCGGCCAACAGTATTATCCAAAAATATACATTCTGATGAGAAGTAACTCACAAGCATATAATGAATATAAAACATCTTATCTATGTTACCCAACTAATTCTGATTATTCCCCCACATAAGCTACACCCCTTACCCGTTTCACAACGGCCGTGGTCGCACCTGCCGGTGGAATTCCTTACCGATCTTCCTCCCTCACAGGGCAACACCACGATCCTGGTCGTTGTGGACCGTTTTTCTAAGTCCTGCCGTCTCCTCCCTCTGCCCGGTCTCCATACGGCCCTACAGACTGCGGAGGGCATGTTTACTACGGGGTGCCAGAGGACATGTCTGATCGGGGTCCCCAGTTCACTTCGAGGGTCTGGAGGGCGTTCATGGAACGTCTGGGGGTCTCGATCAGCCTCACCTCGGGTTTTCACCCCGAGAGTAACGGGCAGGTGGAGAGAGTTAACCAGGATGTGGGTAGGTTTCTGAGGTCTTATTGCCAGGACCGGCCGGGGGAGCGGGCGGCGTTTGTGCCCTGGGCAGAGATGGCCCAGAACTCACTCAGCCACTCCTCCACTAACCTCTCCCCCTTCCAGTGCGTACTGGGTTATCAGCTGGTTCTGGCTCCTTGGCATCAGAGTCAGACTGCGGCTCCTGCGGTGGACGACTGGTTCCGGCGCGCGGAGGAGACATGGGACACTGCTCATGTTCACCTTCAGTGTGCCGTGCTGTGCCAGAAAGCCAGCGCAGACCGTCACCGCAGTGAGTGGTTCTCGACACGAAACCTGCCCTGCCGGAAGCTGGGTCCGCGGTTTGTGGGTCCATTTAAAGTCCTGAGGAGACTGAACGAGGTGATATCTTCCCCCCGATTAACGTATTAACCCCTCGTACCATGTGTCTCTCCTCAGGCTGGTGGTGGCTAGCTCGCTCCAGGAGTCTGAGGTGCGGGAGGTTCCTCCGCCCCCTCCGGACATCGAGGTGGCCCCGGCGTACTCCGTTCGATCCATACTGGATTCAAGGTCGTCGGGCGAGGGGCCTTCAGTACCTCGTGGACCGGGAGGGGTATGGTCCGGAGGAGAGATTCTGGGTTCTGGTGGAGGATGTGTTGGACCCTTCAATGCTGCGGGAGTTCCACTGTTTCCGTGCGGATCGCCCTGCACCTCGCCCTCCGGGTCATCCCCAAGGCCTGTGTCGGCTCACTGCTGGAGCAGCGTGTCAAGGAGGGGGTACTGTCATGACTTCCGCAGATGTTGGTCCCTCTCCTTGTTCAGGCGGTGTTCGTGGTTTGGGTGTACCCATGTTTTGTCATTCTTTATGCCGTTGGTTTTTGCAATTGAACTGCTCCGGCTATTACCTAGTTCTGCTCTCATGTGTCTGACTTCCCTGTCCATGGGTTACGCACCCCTTACAAGGGGTGCCAGATGGTTCAATTCACGGGCAGACTCTTTTCTCTGTAGATATCAATGATGTCGCTCTTGCTGCTGGTGATTCTCTGATCCACCTCTAAGCAGACGACACCATTCTGTATACATCTGGCCCTTCTTTGGACACTGTGTTAACAAACCTCCAAACGAGCTTCAATGCCATACAACACTCCTTCTGTGGCCTCCAACTGCTCTTAAATGCAATTAAAACTAAATGCATGATATTCAACCGATCGCTGCCTACACTCGCCCGCCCGACTAGCATCTCTACACTGGACGGTTCTGACTTAGAATATACAAATACCTAGGTGTCTGGTGTCTGGTTAGACTCTAAACTCTCATTTCAGACTCACATTAAGCATCTCCAAGCCAGAATTAAATCTAGAATCTGCTTCCTATTTCGCAACAAAGCTTCCTTCACTCAAGCCGGCAAACATTCCTTCGTAAAACTGACTACCCTACCGATCCTTGATTTCAGCGATGTCATTTACAAAATAGCCTCCAACACTCTACTCAGCAAATTGGATGTAGTCTATCACAGTGCCATCCGTTTTGTCACTAAAGCCCCATATACTACCCACCACTGCGACCTGTAGGCTCTCGTTGGCTGGCCCGCGCTACATATCCGTCGCCAGACCCACTGGCTCCAGGTTATCTATAAGTCTCTGCTAGGTAAAGCCCCTCCTTATCTCAACTCACTAATCACCATAGTAACACCCACCCGTAGTACGCGCTCTAGCAGGTATATTTCACTGGTCATCCCCAAAGCCAACACCTACTTTGGCCGCCTTTCCTTCCAGTTCTCTGCTGCCAATGACTGAAACGAATTGTTCACTGAGGTCATCTTGAGTGACCAAGGTTGTGAACTCTGGAACAAGGTAATAACATTACAGGCTATATTCTGTCACCAACTATATAAATTACCAAGTTTATTTACTGATGTGTGATTTTCTTGCTATTGCAAACAGTCTCACTCTCTGCAGAGATGAGGAACCCTCTATGGCACGATACCATCAGAAATCCATGAGAAAACATATTTTCTCTTGTTTTCAGACTGGGCACCTGACACCATTTCCCAGTCCCTATTCCAGTCCCCGACCTGGGTCCAGGCCTCCCAAGGTGTCCACACCCTACACAACAGAGGTCAGAGTCCCCTGCTTCTGTCGGGAAATACGTGAGAAAAGGTAAGGAGGTGGCCTGGTGCAGAAGATGCGGCAAGGATTTTCATGTGTCTTGTTTGTCTCGTTGTCAATGTGCGTAAATTTGTCTCGTTGTCAATGTGTGTAAATTTGTCTGCCGGTCATCTGTTTTGTCTAATGTTTTTCCCACCCTTGTTTTCACTGCTTGGCTGGCTCCCCACATCAAGACGATAGGTATTTGACTACATTTCATCTTGTTGTATATTGTCTGTTTTTGTAAATAACCTTAATAACCTGATATATTATTGTTTTAAATTTGTATAAAGATGTGTTTTGTGTTGTTGCAGACATTGGCTGTGAAGTTGTTTGGTAAGTATATAGCATATGTATCTGTCTGTTATTGCAAGTAACGTTTACAAGCATGTACATATTTTTATATTTGTTTGTTGTAAATATTTGAAACTTGCTCAAATTGGCTGCAAATGTATTCTATTTGCATATTCATTGCAAGGAAAATGTTTAATTCACAGTTCAGTTTACCAGTTAGACGTACTGGTCCTTGACCCCTTTTCCCTAGCCATTAATCTTTTGTGTCCAATTCCAAATCAACTTTTAGGCCAGGGTTGGTATGGAATTGGACATTGGTTTCTAGTTACTGTTTGCATTTCTGTAGGCTCTAGATTTGTGTATGTAATAAGGCAGAAGTGTCCCAGAGTCATTACACAGCAGGGTTAAGTCATCACCATATTGTTACACCTATCCAAGCCCCATCAGGTCAAGCACTACAAAGATAGAGTAGGGTGTTAAAGGCCTTAATTAAAAACAAAATCATTCTCTCGGCCTGTACCTTGACGTGGTGAGACGGGCCCATGTTATTGAACCCCTAACTGGCTGCCTGGACGAGTGACAGGGAGAACTAGCCACAGCACCTGATCAAGCATCTCTTGATTCTGCCTCTTTCCTCTCTCCTCATCCTTTAACTCTTTCTCTCCTCTTCCTTCAGATGAAATTCTGCATCTAGTGACGTCTGATTGCCCAACAACCTGCCCACTCATCCCATCCCCTCATTACATCATCTAAAGCTACTGTTATTGTCATGTTGTTATTATCTGCTAATAAAGTTTGCTAGCCTTATCATACTGGACATATAATATGTGAGATACACAGTACAACTAAAAACACTAGCACTGAAAACACTCAGAACAAAGAGAGCAGCAGTGCCTGGACTTCAGTCTCCCTCTTCAAGTCCCCCTTCCAAGACTGCCTGTTGAGAACAAGTGACAGGCCGAACCTCCCAACCACACAGCACCCACCTCATTATTCCACACACCAGAATTAAGTATTTCATTCTGATTTCCATGCGAGTGTCCCAAAAATAATCTGTGAAAATAAATTAATGACACAACTGTACCAAAAACTATCAAAGCTTATGTATTAAAATCTTACATATTGTCAGGTTGGTTTTCACAGCTGTTTCATAAAGTGTTCATTATTGTATGTTGTAAAGCATCCTTTGATGGTATTAATTTGTTCCACATTATTCATTGTTGTATCATAGGATCTACAATAGATACATATATTCAACCACAGGGGTGTACTAATGAGCTATGCGAGAAATAAAATAAAAATCATAAAAGGAATACTGAAATTATATTATTTCAGTGCCGATAAGAGAAGGGCAGGTTACAATAAAACATGACAGGCAGACAAGCCAGTGTATGAATTCAATTGATTTGCATATGAATGGAGTGGAAATTAGCTGACTTCGTGATCTGTAAAAAAGTAACTTTAAAGTGTCAAGCAGATTATACGGTATCTTTGCCATTTCAAGGTACCTAAAAATAGTTATAATGAATGTTTTCATTTTATTAGCTAAACAAACAACATTGTAGAGGAAATCAGCCTTGTTTGCATAGTGATGATGAAAAGAACGTAATTTCAAATCAAATCAAAGTTGATTTGTCACGTGCGCCGAATACAACAGGTGTAGACCTTACAGTGAAATGCTTACTTACAGGCTATAACCAATAGTGTAAAAAATGTATTAGGTGAACAATAAGTAGGTGAAGAAATAAAACAACAGTAAAAAAGACAGGCTATATACAGTAGCGAGGCTAAAAATGAAGCGAGGCTACATACAGACACCGTATAGTCAGGCTGATTGCGGTAATATGCACATGTAGATATGGTTAAAGTGGCAACGCATATATGATGAACAGAGAGTAGCAGTAGTGTAAAAGAGGGGTTGGCGGGTGGTGGGTGGGACACAATGCACATAGCCCGGTTAGCCAATGTGCGAGAGCACTGGTTGGTCGGGCCAATTGAGGTAGTATGTACATGAATGTATAGTTAAAGTGACACTGCATATATGATAAACAGAGAGTAGCAGCAGCGCAAAAGAGGGGTTGGGGGGGAACACAATGCAAATAGTCTGGGTAGCCATTTGGTTACCTGTTTAGAAGTCTAATGGCTTGGGGGTTTAAACTGTTGAGAAGCCTTTTTGTCCTAGACTTGGCACTCCGGTACCGCTTGCCATGCGGTAGTAGAGAGAACAGTCTATGACTGGGGTGGCTGGTGTCTTTGACAATTTTTAGGGCCTTCCTCTGACACCGCCTGGTGTAGAGATCCTGGATGGCAGGCAGGTTAGCCCCAGTGATGTACTGGGCCGTACGCACTAACCTCTGCCGTGCCTTGTGGTCAGAGGCCGAGCAATTGCCGTACCAGGCAGTGAGAGGCCGAGCAATTGCCGTACCAGGCAGTGATGCAACCAGTCGATGTTGCAGCTGTAGAACCGTTTGAGGATCTCAGGACCCATGCCAAATCTTTGTAGTTTCCTGAGGGGGAATAGGCTTTGTCGTGACCTCGTCATTACTGTCTTGGTGTGTTTGGACCATTCTAGTTTGTTGTTGATGTGGACACCAAGGAACTTGATGCTCTCAACCTGCTCCACTATAGCCACGTCGATGAGAATGGGGGCGTGCTCGGTCCTCCTTTTCCTGTAGTCCACAATCATCTCCTTAGTCTTGGTTATGTTGAGGGATAGGTTGTTATTCTGGCACCACCTGGCCAGGTCTCTGACTTCCTCCCTATAGGCTGTCTCGTCGTTGTCGGTGATCAGGCCTACCACTGTTGTGTCGTCTGCAAACGTAATGATGGTGTTGGAGTCGTGCTTGGCCATGCAGTCGTGGGTGAATAGGGAGTACAGGAGGGGACTGAGCACGCACCCCTGTGGAGCTCCAGTGTTGAGGATCAGCGTTGCAGAAGTGTTGCTACCTACCCTCACCACCTGGGGTTCGGCCCATCAGGAAGTCCAGGATCCAGTTGCAGAGGGAGGTGTTTAGTCCCAGGATGCTTAGCTTAGTGATGAGCTTTGAGGGCACTATGGTGTTGAACGCTGAGCTGTAGTCAATGAATAGCATTCTCACATAAGTCTTCCTTTTGTCCAGGTGGGAAAGGGCAGTGTGGAGTGCAATAGAGATTGCATCATCTGTGGATCTGTTTGGGTGGTATGCAAATTGGAGTGCGTCTAGGCTTTCTGGGATAATGGTGTTGATGTGAGCCATTACCAACCTTTCAAAGCATTTCATGGCTACGGACGTGAGTGCTACGGGTCTGTAGTCATTTAGGCAGGATGCTTTTGTGTTCTTGGGCACAGGGACTATGGTGGTCTGGGACATGTTGAAAATGTCAGTGAAGACACCTGCCAGTTGGTCAGCACACATCCTGGTAATCCAGTGGTCCGGAACAGCTGATGCTCTCATGCATGCCTCAGTGTGGCTTTCCTCGAAGCGAGCATAGAAGTGATTTAGCCCATCTGGTAGGCTCGTGTCACTGGGCAGCTCGCGGCTGTGCTTCCCTTTGTAGTCTGTAATAGATTGCAAGCCCTGCCACATAAGACGAGCGTCGGAGCCGGTGTAGTATGATTCAATCTTAGCCCTGTATTAACGCTTTGCTTGTTTGATGGTTCGTCGCAGGACATAGCAAGATTTCTTGTAAGCTTCCAGGTTAGAGTCACACACCTTGAAAGCGGCAGCTCTACCCTTTAGCTCAGTGAAATTGTTGCCTGTAATCCATGGCTTCTGTTTGGGGTATGTACGTACAGTCACTGTGGGGACAACGTCCTCGATGCACTTATTGATAAAGCCAATGACTGATTTAGTCTGCAATGATCTAAAAAATTCTGAACATTAGGTCATCACACCGCTAATAGTTTAATAGAATCCCATTGTGACGTAAAGGGGGACACTATTTGGCCAGGGGGGCATTATTTGGCATGACAGGCCCCCTGGTAAAAACGACACGGTACATCCTGGTAATAGTAGATTATGCCAACTGATATCCCGAGGCCATTCCCGTACAGGCGGCAGTCTCCAAGGGTATCGCCCAGGAGCTGTTCCATGTCTTCAGTCGGGTGGGCATCCCGAACGAGATCCTGATCAACCAAGGTACCGAGTTCATGTCCCAAATAATGAAAGATTTGTTTGCTCTCCTACAGATAAAGCAGATCTGGACCTCCGTCTTTCATCCACAGACGGAAACACTCATCGAACAGTTCAATAAGACTCTCAAACAAATACTGCGGAAGGTCATCGAGTGGGACGGGAACAACTGGGACCAGCCACTACCCCACCTAATATTCTCGATCCAAGAAGTGCCCCAGGCCTCCATTGGTTTTCCCCCTTCTGAACTACGGGAGGAGATTACGTGGCCTACTGGATCTCGTCAAGGATGTGTTGGAAGCCCAGCCAACCCCCTTAGGCAGCATGGTGGAACACGTAGAGCCAATGAGGGAGTGGATGACAGCCATATAGCCAGTGGTAAGAGAACATATGGAGAAGGCTCAGTGCACCTAAGTAACGGTCTACAATCGGGGTACCCAGGCCCGAGAGTTGCATGTGGGTGACAAGGTGCTAGTTTTAAACCCTACCACAGAAGGTACATTCCTGGCAACATGGCATGGGCTGTACGAGGTGACAGAGAATCTGGGACCCGTAAATTACTGCATACGGCAGCCGGGGAGATGGAAACCCCAACAGATTTACCACGTGAACCTAATGAAGAGGTGGCACAGTCTTGGCCGTGTTGTGGTCAAAATCCGGGACGTCTGGTTCCGAGCAATGGGGGCATCGGACCGGCCCAGAAGCATCAATCGAAACATCGCCGTGTTTTCAGAGAAGTCGGGCTGAACAACCCCCATTGAACACCATGGAGAAATGGTATGAAAAGGCCATTCCCTGATCCCCGAGGCCCGAAGGAAGGCCATGAAGCAGGCTGCTGAGGATGGGAGTCATCGAGGAGTATCACAGCACATGTTGCAGCCCCATCGAGTTGGTGCTCAAACCGGGCGATAGTTTGCGTTTCTGCAATGACTTCCGGAGGGTGAACGACATCAGTTTGTTTGGCGCCTGCTCCATGCAGAGGGTGGACGAGCTCATCAGCACTCTGGACTTGACCAAGGGATACTGGCAGGTAGCCTTGACAGCCTCCTCCCAGGAGAAGACGGCATTCCCGACACTGGACAGCTTATTCAAATACCGGATCGTCCCGTTCGATCACCATGGAGCCCCGCCCTTATTCCAGGGCCTGATAGACCGGGTCCTCCAACCCAACCAACAGTATGCAGCAGCCTATTTGGATGACATGATCATCCACAGCCAAGGTTGGGAAGAGCACCTGACGCGCCTCCAGGCGGTACTGTATGCGCTGAGGCAAGCCGGGTTGACCGCAAATACCAAAAAATGCAAGCTGTGGTTCGAGGAGGTGGAGTACCTGGGGTATTTAATCGGACGGGGGAAAGTCAAGCCCCAGGAGAGGAAGTCCTTCCTGGTGCTGGTGGGATACTAAAGCCGGTTTATCCCCAACTTTGCGGTTATAGTCTCCCCCTTTACTGATCTGACTAGGGCCCACCTCAGAAAAACGGTGAAGTGGTCGGATGAGGTCGAAGCTGCGTGCAGGCGACTGAAGGAAGCCCTGTGCTTCCATCTGATTCTCATGACCCACGATTTCCTGGGGGGTGAAGAAAAATGCCTGTGACACGGGATTATGGGCCATCCTGTTCCAGGTACACGATGAGGGGGAATACCCCATCATGTTTAAAAGCCGGATGTTGATACCCTGAGAAAATAAGTACTCAATTGTTGAGAAAGAGAATGTCTAGCTGTGAAGTGGGTGCTACACACTCTTAAGTATTACCTGTTGGGCACCCACTTCACTCTGGTCACAGAACATGCTGGTCTGGATGTCCAGTGGGAAGGACACGGACGATTGAGTCACCAGGTGGTTCTTGTCCATTCAACGCTTCTCTATAAGACGTTCCACGGACAAGCCACCAGGGGGAGACTCGTCAAGGCCTGGTGACAGATGGGAGTCTACATCACACAGCTGTGGATCCCTCTGCTGGATGTGCCAGGTCTCAACGGTTCCACCGGCCAGGACTAACTGGGGCTGATTGAGGCTGGTGATTACCCAAGGGGTTGATTGCTCACCAGCCGTAGAGGGCCCATAAAGCTGCCAGGAGGGCAGCACTCTGGAGGGTTGGAGGTAGTGAGAGGTTGCTACCGGATAGGTGTCTTTACAGTCTGCTAGAACCAAGGGGCTCGGTGTTCTACCCCAGAGGAGACAGCATTCCCCGGATCCCAGAAGGTGGTAACCTCCTCCTGGAGGAGACCTGTTTCTTTTCTTTTTCTTTATTTTTTTAAATAAACACCATTGAAACTGAGGTATCACACTTGTGTCTAGATCAAACCCCCTGGTCTGCAGCAATATTCAGAACCAATACAAAACTAAATTCCCCAAATACAGGGAGTTTACATTCAAGTGGTCATTGGCTTTTCATCCCTGACAGACTCCAATCGTATCAATTGTCTCAGAACAAATGTCAGGCTTGTCAGTCCTTTCACATGTTCCCATTCTGTAGAGCAGGGATGGGCAAATTTGATGAGGGTGGGCGGCCACAAAAATCGGAACTGATCTGCGCACCCACACATGCACTCAGACACTGGCCTAGCCTTTTGGGGGCACTATGAAAAATTTTCTTGGGGTCTCTCAACATTTTGTTGACACCCTGACTAGTTGCTAGTATTTGGCAATTGATCTGCGGGCCTACAAAAGAGGCCTCTTGCCCGTCCCTGCTATAGAGAATTGCTGAGTTAACAGGAATGAGTAAGAAGAGTAGAGAGGATGGGTTGAATACTGAGGAGTTTAGGCCCCACAGTGACATTTGAAAGCTTTAATTTGTATCAGCCTCCTAGTTGTTCAGCTGAGAGAAGTCAACACCTGCTGCACGCTAGTCAATCTAGTCCGACAAATCTGAGTAGATGTTTGTCAATACTACAGCAGATCGGAAAAGGAGAGAGAGAACTGGTAAGAAACGAGTGGCTTGAACCTTAACAAGACCAATCAACCTCACATACAGATAGGGGGGACTTGTGGGGTGCTTGTGAGGTCCCCAGATAAAGTGTTGGTAAACCCAAAGCTGTAATTACTGTACTAAAATTGTAATTACACAGTAATTGCATCGTTTATTTTAATCACATAAGTGGAATAATGACTGCTCCTTATGGCAACTTTATGTAATGTATTGCCAAACTGTTTTGCAGAGGTTATTGTCCTGCAAGTACATATGTTTCAATTCCCGTTTGCTTCTAGGCTCCATGTATGTGAAAGAGTTGATGATCAGTCAGTTATTACCATGCATCATACACTCTAAATAGATTAGTTACCAGGACCTTAGAGACTTTAAGTCTATCATACCCTCCCACCTCCTTATACCTCCTTTCTCCCTGTCGCCAGAGATGTGCTCATATCCATTACACATGATAAATATGTCTGTCAGTAGAACATCATAATCAAATTGTTTCAGAGGTCATATAACATTGCAGAGGAAGGACTTCACTTTAGCCCTGGGAAGATCCGGCTAAAATACAATTAATGTGTCAGAGATGACTTGCGGAACTAAACATTTAAGGAGAAAATGAACTGTCTTGCCGTCTGAAATAGCCTTGTTACGGCCAACTGTGTCACGCTATCTGCAAACTTCCATCAGAGGTATTTACCTGCACCCTTCAGACACGGTTATCTCACCACCGCCCACCAATTGTTTGCATACATTAAATAACCCATTAGATTCTAGCTACATAAAAATGAACAGAGCCATTGTGGAAAAGTTTCTAACTCTACAACTCATACATAGAGAACACTGTGCTTATATCAAACTGAACTCATGTGTAATCACGTATTGTGTTTCTAATCATTGTATCGTTTGTATCCTTTTTACATAGGAGACAGACAGCTTTTTTTTTTACATAGGAGAGAGAGTTAACTAACCATTCTGATAATGCAACCACACCATGCAGGATTGTGACCAAATAGGATTGTAATTGTATCCCATGGAAGCAACATGCAAATGACTCCTTCTACAGTTTATCATAATGTGTTTTCTCCCTCAAATGATTCACTGATTTCCTTTAAGAGGTGAATGAAGATTTTCTTTAAAACATAAACACTGGGAACTCTAATTAGTGTAATGGTTCTTCTGCTAATTTCAAAACAACATCAGTGATTATTATGTTTGACTTGAATAAAGAATTAAAATACTCCAAACTAAATTAGTTGAGAGTTCCCATTAATCAAGTAATTTTCAATAAACGTAATGGATTCCTTTTGCTTTGATTTAGAGTGCAATTAGTGTCTGTCACACTGTATAATGATAGGAACACAGGCACAGGAATACGTAATAGGGTTTTTTATTTCTCCACCCAAAATAAAGTATGTCCTGAAAACGACAGGTACGAAGCTCAAAATAAACACGTATATATATAACACAGGGATGTAACCCAAACAAAAGAGCGAGGTGTAAACCTCTAAATAATACACGGGACGAGACCCGTAATAACAAGTGCACAATAACATGTAGCACGAAAGCCGATACAACAGAGCACAAGACCAACGGACATGGGGACAATAATCGACAAGGACAATGAGGAACAGAGGGCACATATATACACATACTAATCAGGGGGAATGGGAACCAGGTGTGGGTAATGAGAAAAGACAGTCCGGGGTTGATGGTGATAAATCCAATTCAGTGACGCCTAGAAGGCCGGTGACTAGACCTCTGGAGCTGGTGAACGGAATGAGCAGTAGTAAGGGGGGATCTGTGACAGTGTCTTCTTTTCCGAAACCCTGTTTCACCCTGTGTCAGGCTCAGCATAATGAAACATCTAAAAATGCCCCATTAGAATGCTGTCCATTGTCTTGTCTGTTTTGCCCCCCCCCCCCCCCCCCACCACCACCACCACCAAATCAAATTCACATCAAATGTATTTATATAGCCCTTCTTACATCAGCTGATATCTCAAAAGTGCTGTACAGAAACCCAGCTTAAAACCCCAAACAGCAAGCAATGCAGGTGTAGAAGCATCACCCCTCTCTCTTGGGAGGACAACTTTATTTCTATTATCTTTAAGATTATAATCTTCTGAACAACCTTGTGGCATGTAGCCTGCCTAGGGAAACAACTGTAGCACATGAAATTCTCTCTTCACCGCCGCCATGGTCACCAAAGTGATTACTCATCTGCCAAGCGGCAAAACCAATACAATAGAAGAAATGGAAGTAAGCCAAGCAAAGAAAATAAGCCAAGCACTCAACAAACTATTATGTTGGACTATTTATTGTCTTGACCAATCAATATTTAGGGTGCGTGTGCCTGAAAGTCTTAGAACCTTAGAGATTCAGCTTCTTCCTCTCAAATGGTGGGTGACTGTGCCTTTTTTGCACTAACTCTTTTGACTCATCACATACACTGCTGCTACTGTTTATTATCTATCCTGTTTACTAGTCACTTTATCCTTACTTCTATCTCAAGGCCATCAGACTGTTAAACAGCCATCACTAACATAGAGAAGCTGCTGCCAACATACAGACCCAAATCGCTTGCCACTTAATACATGGATTTAATAAAGGTATCACTAGTCACTTTAATAATAATGTTTAATAATGTCATATCCTACATTACTCATCTCATATGTATATACTGTATTCTATACCATCTATTGCATCTTGCCTATGCCGCACGACCAACGCTCATCCATATATTTATATGTGCATATTCTTATTCCATCCCTTTACATTGGTGTGTTGTTGTGAATTTTTTAGATTACTTGTTAGATATTACTGCACTGTCGGAACTAGAAGCACAAGCATTTCGCTACACTCACATTAACATCTGCATGTATATGACAAATAACATTTGATTTGATACGCACATATCTATCTCATTTACCTCATACTCCAACCTGATACTGGTACCCCGTGTATACAGTATCGTCAAGTTATCTTTACTCATTGTGTATTTGTTCCTTGTGTTATTTTTTTATTTATTATTTCTCTTTTTTTCTTTCTTTGCATTGTTGGGCCCGTAAGTAAGCATTTCACTGTTAGTCTACACCTGTTGTTTATGAAGCATGTGACAAATAACATTTGATTTGATTTTGATTTACTTTATGTGGGTTACTTTGAGAACATTTTCCCAACGCTAATGCCTGTTTCATACTTGCTCTGAAGTGAAATAAACATTTACAAATTAGTAATTTATCTTATCTGTATTCATGGGGACTGAATGGAAATTATCAATGTTTGTGATTCTTCAAAGAGAGGCTTACCTACTGCATAAGTCCCGTGGTTCACTTTCAAGTTTAAAGTTTCACTTTGGCCTCAGGTATATTAGTCCCCTGTGTTTGTACAGTATCTCCTCTCCCATTCTTTGCAAAGACATGAAATCAGGTTGAAATGAGGGAATTTATAGCAGTTCAAAAACAGATTTTGACACAGAGAACCTAATGCTTATGGGCCGAGACATAAGAAACCAAATCAAATCAAATTTGATTTGTCACATACACATGGTTAGCAGATGTTAATGTGAGTGTAGCAAAATGCTTGTGCTTCTAGTTCCGACAATGCAGTAATAACCAACGAGTAATCTAACCTAACAATTCCAAAACAACTACCTTATACACACAAGTGTAAAGAGATAAAGAATATGTAAATAAAGATATATGAATGAGTGATGGTACAGAACGGCATATGCAAGATGCAGTAGATGGTATAGAGTACAGTATATACATATGAGATGGGTAATGTAGGGTATGTAAACATTGTATTAAGTGGCATTGTTTATTAAAGTGGCTTTTAAATTTTTTTTTTTACATCAATTATTCCAATATTAAAGTGGTTGGAGTTGAGTCAGTATGTTGGCAGCAGCCACTCAATGTTAGTGGTGGCTGTTTAACAGTCTGATGGCCTTGAGATAGAAGCTGTTTTTCAGTCTCTCGATCCCTGCTTTGATGCACCTGTACTGACCTCGCCTTCTGGATGATAGCGGGGTGAACAGGCAGTGGCTCAGGTGGTTGTTGTCCTTGATGATCTTTATGGCCTTCCTATGACATCGGGTGGTGTAGGTGCCCTGGAGGGCAGGTAGTTTGCCCCCGGTGATGCGTTGTGCAGACCTCACTACCCTCTGGAGAGCCTTACGGTTGTGGGCGGAGCAGTTGCCGTACCAGGCAGTGATACAGCCCAACAGGATGCTCTCGATTGTGCATCTGTAAAAGTTTGTGAGTGCATTTGGTGACAAGCCAAATTTCTTCAGCCTCCTGAGGTTGAAGAGGCGCTGCTGTGCCTTCTTCACCACGCTGTCTGTGTGAGTGGACCAATTCAGTTTGTCTGTGAATTGTATGCCGAGGAACTTAAAACTTTCTACCCTCTCCACTACTCTCCCATCGATGTGGATAGGGGGGTGCTCCCTCTGCTGTTCCTGAAGCCCACGATCATCTCCTTTGTTTTGTTGACGTTATTTTCCTGACACCACACTCTGAGGTCCCTTACTTCCTCCCTGTAGGCCGTCTCGTCGTTGTTGGTAATCAAGCCTACCACTGTAGTGTCGACCGCAAACTTGATGATTGAGTTGGAGGCGTGCATGGCAACACAGTCGTGGGTGAACTGGGAGTACAGGAGAGGGCTCAGAACGCACCTTTGTGGGACCCTGTTGTTGAGGATCAGCTGGGTGGAGATGTTGTTACCTACCCTCACAACCTGGGGGTGGGCCGTCAGGAAGTCCAGTACCCAGTTGCACAGGGCGGGGTCGAGACCCAGGGTCTCGAGCTTGATGATGAGCTTGGAGGGTACTATGGTGTTAAATGCTGAGCTGTAGTCGATGAACAGTATTCTCACATAGGTCTTCCTCTTGTCCAGATGGGTTAGGGCAGTGTGCAGTGTGGTTGCGATTGCGTCGTCTGTGGACCTATTGGGGCGGTAAGCAAATTGGAGTGGGTCTATGGTGTCAGGTAGGCTGGAGGGGATATGGTCCTTGACAAGTCTCTCAAAGCACTTCATGATGACAGAAATGAGTGCTACGGGCGGATGTCGTTTAGCTCAGTTACCTTAGCTTTCTTGGGAACAGGAACAATGGTGGCCCTCTTGAAGCATGTGGGGACAGCAGACTGGGATAAGGATTGATTGAATATGTCCGTAAACACACCAGCCAGCTGGTCTGCGCATGCTCTGAGGATGCGGCTGGGGATGCCGTCTGGGCCTGCATCCTTGCGAGGGTTAACACGTTTAAATATTTTACTCACATCGGCTGCAGTGAAGGAGAGTCCGCAGGTTTTGGTAGCGGGCAGTGTCAGTGGAACTGTATTGTCCTCAAAGCGAGCAAAGAAGTTATTTAGTCTGTCTGGGAGCAAGACATCCTGGTCCGTGACGGGGCTGGTTTCCTTTTTGTAATCTGTGATTGACTGTAGACCCTGCCACATACCTCTTGTGTCTGAGCTGTTGAATTGCGACTCTACTTTGTCTCTATACTGACGCTTAGCTTGTTTGATTGCCTTGCGGAGGGAATAGCTACACTGTTTGTATTCGGTCAGGTTTCCGGTCACCTTGCCCTGGTTAAAGGCAGTGGTTTGCGCTTTAAGTTTCAACGCAGCCACTGCCAGCTAGCCTACATAGTCAACAACGCAGCCTCTGCCAGCTAGCCTACTTCAGCAGTACTGTATCATTTTAATCATTTTAGTCAATAAGATTCTTGCTACGTAAGCTTAACTTTCTGAACACTCGAGACGTGTAGTCCACTTGTCATTCCAATCTCCTTTGCATTAGCGTAGCCTCTTGTGTAGCCTGTCAACTATGTGTCTGTCTATCCCTGTTCTCTCCTCTCTGCACAGACCATACAAACGCTCCACACCGCGTGGCCGCGGCCACCCTAATCTGGTGGTCCCAGCGCGCACGACCCACGTGGAGTTCCAGGTCTCCGGTAGCCTCTGGAACTGCCGATCTGCGGCCAACAAGGCAGAGTTCATCTCAGCCTATGCCTCCCTCCAGTCCCTCGACTTCTTGGCACTGACGGAAACATGGATCACCACAGACAACACTGCTACTCCTACTGCTCTCTCTTCGTCTGCCCACGTGTTCTCGCACACCCCGAGAGCTTCTGGTCAGCGGCGTGGTGGCACCGGGATCCTCATCTCTCCCAAGTGGTCACTCTCTCTTTCTCCCCTTACCCATCTGTCTATCGCCTCCTTTGAATTCCATGCTGTCACAGTTACCAGCCCTTTCAAGCTTAACATCCTTATCATTTATCGCCCTCCAGGTTCCCTCGGAGAGTTCATCAATGAGCTTGATGCCTTGATAAGCTCCTTTCCTGAGGACGGCTCACCTCTCACAGTTCTGGGCGACTTTAACCTCCCCACGTCTACCTTTGACTCATTCCTCTCTGCCTCCTTCTTTCCACTCCTCTCCTCTTTTGACCTCACCCTCTCACCTTCCCCCCCCCTACTCACAAGGCAGGCAATACGCTCGACCTCATCTTTACTAGATGCTGTTCTTCCACTAACCTCATTGCAACTCCCCTCCAAGTCTCCGACCACTACCTTGTATCCTTTTCCCTCTCGCTCTCATCCAACACTTCCCACACTGCCCCTAATCGGATGGTATCGCGCCGTCCCAACCTTCGCTCTCTCTCCCCCGCTACTCTCTCCTCTTCCATCCTATCATCTCTTACCTCTGCTCAAACCTTCTCCAACCTATCTCCTGATTCTGCCTCCTCAACCCTCCTCTCCTCCCTTTCTGCATCCTTTGACTCTCTATGTCCCCTATCCTCCAGGCCGGCTCGGTCCTCCCCTCCCGCTCCGTGGCTCGACGACTCATTGCGAGCTCACAGAACAGGGCTCCGGGCAGCCGAGCGGAAATGGAGGAAAACTCGCCTCCCTGCGGACCTGGCATCCTTTCACTCCCTCCTCTCTACATTTTCCTCTACTCTCTCTGCTGCTAAAGCCACTTTCTACCACTCTAAATTCCAAGCATCTGCCTCTAACCCTAGGAAGCTCTTTGCCACCTTCTCCTCCCTCCTGAATCCTCCTCCCCCTCCCCCCCCTCCTCCCTCTCTGCAGATGACTTCGTCAACCATTTTGAAAAGAAGGTCGACGACATCCGATCCTCGTTTGCTAAGTCAAACGACACCGCTGGTTCTGCTCACACTGCCCTACCCTGTGCTCTGACCTCTTTCTCCCCTCTCTCTCCAGATGAAATCTCGCGTCTTGTGACGGCCGGCCGCCCAACAACCTGCCCGCTTGACCCTATCCCCTCCTCTCTTCTCCAGACCATTTCCGGAGACATTCTCCCTTACCTCACCTCGCTCATCAACTCATCCCTGACCGCTGGCTACGTCCCTTCCGTCTTCAAGAGAGCGAGAGTTGCACCCCTTCTGAAAAAACCTACACTCGATCCCTCCGATGTCAACAACTACAGACCAGTATCCCTTCTTTCTTTTCTCTCCAAAACTCTTGAACGTGCCGTCCTTGGCCAGCTCTCCCGCTATCTCTCTCAGAATGACCTTCTTGATCCATATCAGTCAGGTTTCAAGACTAGTCATTCAACTGAGACTGCTCTTCTCTGTATCACGGAGGCGCTCCGCACTGCTAAAGCTAACTCTCTCTCTCTGCTCTCATCCTTCTAGACCTATCGGCTGCCTTCGATACTGTGAACCATCAGATCCTCCTCTCCACCCTCTCCGAGTTGGGCATCTCCGGCGCGGCCCACGCTTGGATTGCGTCCTACCTGACAGGTCGCTCCTACCAGGTGGCGTGGCGAGAATCCGTCTCCACACCACGTGCTCTCACCACCGGTGTCCCCCAGGGCTCTGTTCTAGGCCCTCTCCTATTCTCGCTATACACCAAGTCACCCAGAGCTCTAAGAACCTTGGCGTGATCCTGGACAACACCCTGTCGTTCTCAACTAACATCAAGGCGGTGGTACGTTCCTGTAGGTTCATGCTCTACAACATCCGCAGAGTACGACCCTGCCTCACACAGGAAGCGGCGCAGGTCCTAATCCAGGCACTTGTCATCTCCCGTCTGGATTACTGCAACTCGCTGTTGGCTGGGCTCCCTGCCTGTGCCATTAAACCCCTACAACTCATCCAGAACGCCGCAGCCCGTCTGGTGTTCAACCTTCCCAAGTTCTCTCACGTCACCCCGCTCCTCCGCTCTCTCCACTGGCTTCCAGTTGAAGCTCGCATCCGCTACAAGACCATGGTGCTTGCCTACGGAGCTGTGAGGGGAACGGCACCTCAGTACCTCCAGGCTCTGATCAGGCCCTACACCCAAACAAGGGCACTGCGTTCATCCACCTCTGGCCTGCTCGCCTCCCTACCACTGAGGAAGTACAGTTCCCGCTCAGCCCAGTCAAAACTGTTCGCTGCTCTGGCCCCCCAATGGTGGAACAAACTCCCTCACGACGCCAGGACAGCGGAGTCAATCACCACCTTCCGGAGACACCTGAAACCCCACCTCTTTAAGGAATACCTAGGATAGGATAAAGTAATCCCTCTCACCCCCCTTAAAAGATTTAGATGCACTACTGTTCCACTGGATGTCATAAGGTGAATGCACCAATTTGTAAGTCGCTAAAATGCTAAATGACTTAAATGTAAATGTAAATGTTTCGTGCGAATGCTGCCATCAATCCACGGTTTCTGGTTTGGGGATGTTTTAACAGTTGCTGTGGGTACGACATCGCCGATGCACTTGCTCATGAACTCGCTCACCGAATCAGCGTTTTCATCAATGTTGTTGTTTGACGCAATGCGGAACATATCCCAATCCACAGGATCGAAGCAGTTTTGAAGCGTGGAATCAGATTGGTCAGACCAGCGTTGAACAGACCTGAGCGCTGGAGCTTCCTGTTTTAGTCTCTGTCTATAGGCTGGGAGCAACAAAATGGAGTCGTGGTCAGCTTTTCCGAAAGGAGGGCGGAGGAGAGCCTTATATGCGTCGCGGATGTGATCCAGGGTTTTACCAGTTCAATTCCCCAGCTACAATGAATGCAGCCTCAGGATATGTGGTTTCCAGTTTACATAGGGTCAAATAAAGTTCGTTCAGGGCCAATGATGTGTCTGCTTGGAGTATATACGGCTATATAATCGAAGAGAATTCTCTTGGTAGATAATGCGGTCGACATTGTGAGGAATTCTAGGTCAGGTGAACAGAAGGACTTGAGTTCCTGTATGTTGGTATGATCACACCACATCTCGTTAACCATAAGGCATACCCCCCCCCCCCGCCCCTCTTCTTACCAGAAATTTCTGTCGGTGCAATACGTGAAGAAACCAGCTCGCTGTCCCGACTCTGATAGCGTGTCTCGAGTGAGCCATGTTTCCGTGAAGCAAAGAACGTTACAGTCTCTGATGTCTCTCTGGAATGCTACCCTTGCTCAAGTGACTGGACATTGGCGAGTAGTATGCTAGGGAGTTGTGCGCGATGTGCCCGTCTCCGGAGCCTGACCTGAAGACCGCTTCGTTTGCCCCTTTTCGGCGACGTTGTTTTGGTTCGCCGGCTGGGATCCGATCCATTGTCCTGGGTGGTGGGAAAAACACAGCATCCGCTTCGGGAAAGTCGTATTCCTGGTCGTAATGATGGTGAGTTGATGTTGCTCTTATATTCAGTAGTTCCTCCCGACTGTATGTAATGAAATTTAAGATGACCTGGGGTACCAATGTAAGAAATAACACAGAAAGAGGCTTAACTGCATTTTGATATTTCATATTGATATTTCATATTGACATTGCATATTGAGTGTCATTTTTACACTCAGTGTCTTTTCCAGCCACTATTGTTTTTCAGCAAACAAACTGCCTATGCAGTGAATTCTCCAGAGTCCTCTCATATTTTGTGACTGTATTTCTGAAGATGGTCAATGTGAGATTAGCCAAAGTTGCTGGCCTCCTGTGGGCTGAGAGCAGGTGAACAGGTATGGAGACCTGATGATGAAAATGTTACCTTTTTAAAGAGATTCGATTCAGTTGCTCGACCCCTCAGGCAAAGCTTAGCTCATGGCGTGACACATCTGTTTGGACACTAATTGGCTTCAGTGGTTACCAAAAGCCTGAACTACAGAGGAGGAGAACAAATCCTGAATAATAATAAATTGAGTGTGGTCTTTTACTAATCGATGGCATCCTGAGGGCAAGACTAACTGGAAACAGGGAACAATGACAGAGACAATAAAACATACTGGAATTAATTTTGTTAAGGGGGGCAGGCATCTGCTGCCAGGTTGAGAGCTCTGTGGCACAACAGAGACTGGTTTACAGGCTCGGACCTGACTACTACCCAGTCGTATCAACTAATTTAGGATCAGCCATGTGACTTTACTTATTGTGAGCCAAAACTGTTAATCCAGTAGATTAATCCAGTTGATTAGCATAACGGCGTGCCTACGGATAGGGATACTCTGTATCCAAATTTGCCCAGGCTAAAATGACAAATATTAATGTGCACCAGTGGTGGAAAGAGAACCCAATTGTCACACTTGTGTAAAAGTAAAGATACCTTACTTGAAAGTCATGCAAATACTACTTGAGTAAAAGTCTAAAAGTATTGGGTTATAAATATACTTAATTATCAAAAGTAAATGCAATTGCTAAAATATACTTAAGTATCAAAAGTCAAAGTAAAAGTATAAATAATTTCAAATTCCTTATATTAAGCAACCCAGACGGCACCATTTTCTAGTTTTTTAAATTTACGGATAGCCAGGGGCACACTCCAACACTTTGACATCATTTACAAATGACGCGTTTGTGTTTAGTGAGTCCGCTAGATCAGAGGCAGTAGGGATGTTCTCTTGATAAGTCAGTGAAAATTAATGGAGTAAAAAGTAATTATTATCTTTAGGAATGTAAAAGTTGTCAAAAATGTCAATTTTAAAATAAAGTACAGATACAAAAAAAACGACTTAAGTAGTACTTTAAAGTATTTTTTACTTAAGTACTTTACACCACTGATGTGCATGTGCAGTATCTTTTTTATGAAGCCAAGGGCTCAGTGCTCTGTTGCCGCTCCCCCCTCTTTGATCGCCTTTGTCTGGTCACTGGTGCAGCCTTCAAACTTCATGACGCACACAAAACTGTTCGAACTATTGCATTCCCTCAGTAGGCTATTAAGCATAACTGTGATATCCTACAAACTTCATGTTGTACACAAAACTGTTCGAACTATTGCATTCCCTCAGTAGGCTATTAAGCATAACTGTGATATCCTACAAACTTCATGTTGTACACAAAACTGTTCGAACTATTGCATTCCCTCAGTAGGCTATTAAGCATAACTGTGATATCCTACAAACTTCATGTTGTACACAAAACTGTTTGAACTATTGCACTCCGTGCCTCAGTAAGTATAAATGTAATTTAATGTTCTTTTTTTCAGTAGGAGAGTAGGCTATAAATATTTACATATTTTAAACAAAATACATAATCGACATGTTTGTACAAACCTGTTGTCAGTATTGCAAACATAAGCACGACACTATTTACTCTCGCCACGATATAGCAGCATATTTGGCTAAACTATAGCATTGGGCGATGCAAAACAAACTCACCCATTGTAAAACTCTTTTTACCAGTTCGGATACACGCTTGGCTGCCCAGAGGTAGAGCAAGACACAGACACGGAGTCTAATTAGCGATTTAATGTCTGGTGGCTTATCCATTGAAAATGTGTCATCCTACAAATACCTAGGTGTATGGTTGGATGACAAGTTGTCCTTTAAAATTCATATGGATAATCTTGTGAGGAAGCTTAACTTAAAATTTGGTTTTTATTTTCGTAATATGGCTTGCTTCCCGCTTATGGCTAGAAAGAAGCTTGTTCAGGCCACTTTTCTTCATGTTGACTTGTTGTATATGCATGCAACCTCCTCCATCTCACAGAGACTGGACTCTGTTTATCATGCATCCTTGCGCTTTATTACAAATGCCAAGTCACTCACCCACCATTCCACATTGTACCAAATGGTAGGTTGCACCTTACGTTATATGCGCAGAAAGTTATATGCTATATTCGTATGTATTCATCTACAAAGCCCTTTTGGGTAAACTCCCTCTTCACCACCAGCAGTTACCATACCCAGTCTGCTAGGTGGTTGCTACTTAAAGTCCCCAGGACATTCACAGTATTAGGCCAGACTGCCTTCTCTTCTTGTGCACCAGAGGCATGGAATAGTCTACAATCCATGCTTCATCTTGATATGTTAGTGCCAATGAATTAATAAAAAAATATTGATGGGAGACGGAGAAGTGTAAATGCTTTTTTAAAATGCTGAATCATGTTGTATTGTTGTATGTTTTAATTCTGTAATGTATTGATTGTTGCTGCCTTCTTGGCCAGGTCTCCCTTGAAAAAGAGACTCTGGGTCTCAATAGGCTTTTCCTGGTTAAACAAAGGTTAAATAAAATAAAAATGATATTTTTTATGCATCAATGCAAACATTGGCTAAGCCACACAGGAGGCAGACAGGCAGTCAAGTAGTGTTCTTTTTTCAGGAACATACGATAAGGCAGCAACTATAAAGATTAGCCTACATCGTCACAGAAAATGCTGAATGTATTTGCTCCAAAGTGTAGGGACTACGCCCTGTAATATCCGTTACAACAGATAGGGAAGTTTGTAGAATTCATAAAATATATGTTTTGGAATGTTTGTTCAAATCGCTGTAGGATTTTCTTTCAGCTGTTCGGAAATATGAGGCAGAGAGAGACATCGGCAACAAAAATCATCATGGTTCAGACGAGGGTGAATAAAGAGGGAAATGTGAAGGGAGAGGGAGTGTGAGCAGCAGCTATGCTAGATTAACAGTACGTGATCCGGATCCTTAGCTTTGAGAAAGAGGTTTCCGGAGAGGCGTGGGCGAAACTCCCTATCCGTAGCCATCGCCTTAGCTGTAGCTACTTCAGGAACATGGACAGCTACAGCCAGTACCATGTTAATTTCAGGATCATGGACAGCTCTAGTCTGCATCCTGATCTCAGTCTAAACTGATCAGCTCCAGCTAAAGTGTGGAAGACACTTGGAGAAGCAAGTTGCCAGAGGCATTGTGTTTCCTGCTGTCTCTATCAATAAGAGCCAATGGAGACCATCACACCATTGTCTTTCACAACTACAGTACCAGTCAAAAGATTGGACACCTACTTATTTATTTTTTACTATTTTCTACATTGTTGAATAACAGTGAAGATATCAAAACTATGAAATAACACATATGGAATCATGTAGTAACCAAAATATTTGAGATTTGAGCTTCTTCAAAGTAGCCACTCTTTGCCTTGATGACAGCTTTGCACACTCTTGGCATTCTCTCTACCATCTTCACCTGGAATGCTTTTCCCAAAGGCTTGAAGGAGTCCCCACATATGCTGAGTACTTGTTGGTTGCATTTCCTTCACTCTGCGGTCAAACTCATCCCAAACCATCTCAATTGTTTTGAGGTTGGGTGATTGTGGAGGCCAGGTCATCTGATGCAGCACTCCATCACTCTGGAGGTGTGTTGGGTCATTATCCTGTTGAAAAACAAATGATAGTCCCACAGCGCAACTATATAGCCTCGCTACTGTATATAGCCTCACTACTGTTATTTTCACTGTCTTTTTACTGTTGTTTTTTATTTCTTTACTTACTTTACTTCACCTAATACCTTTTTTTGCACTGTTGGTTAGAGCCTGTAAGTAAGCATTTCACTGTTGTATTCGGCGCACGTGACAAATACATTTTGATTTGAAGTGATTTGAAGTCACTGACAGTGTCACCAGCAAAGCATCCCCACACCATCACACCTCCTCGTCCATGCTTCACGGTGGGAACCACACATGCAGAGATCATCCGTTTACCCTACTCTGCGTCTCACAAAGACACCGTGGTTGGAACCCAAAATCTCAAATTTGAACTCATCAGACCAAATTACAGATTTCCACTGATCTAGAGTCCATTTCTCGTGTTTCTTTACCCAAGCAAGTCTCTTCTTCGTATTGGTGTCCTTTAGTAGTGGTTTCTTTGCATCAATTCGACCATAAAGTTCTGATTCACATAGTCTCCTCTGAACAGTTGATATTGAGATGTGTCTGATACTTGAACTCTGTGAAGCATTTATTTGGGCTGCAATTTCTGAGGCTGGTAAATCTAATGAACTTATCCTCTGCAGAAGAGGTAACTCTGGGTCTTTCTTTCATGTGGCGGTCCTCATGAGAGCTAGTTTCATCATAGTTCTTGATGGTTTTTGCAACTGCACTTGAAGAAACTTTCTTGAAATTTTCCAGATTGACTGATCTTCATGTCCTAATTTATTGATGGACTGTCATTTATATTGCCATAATATGGACTTGGACTTGTACCACCATTTTTTATTTATTTCACCTTTATTTAACCAGGTAGCCAGTTGAGAATTGGAAGTTCTCATTTACAACTGCGACCTGGCCAAGATAAAGGAAAGCAGTGTGACACAAGCAACACAGAGTTGCACATGGGATAAACAAACGTACAGTCAATAACACAATAGAAAAGTCTATATACAGTGTGTGCAAATGTAGTAAGATTAAGGAGGTAAGGCAATAAATAGGTCATAGTAGCGAAATAATTACAATTTAGCAATTAAACACTGGAGTGATAGATGTGCAGAAAATGAATGTGCAAGTAGAGATACTGGGGTGCAAAGGAGCAAAAATAAATGGGGATGAAGTAGTTGGGAAGACTATTTAAAGCTGCTCTGACAGCTGATGCTTAAAGTTAGTGAGGGAGATATAAGACTCCAGCTTCAGTGATTTTTGCAAATCTTTCCAGTAATTGGCAGCAGAGAACTGGAAGGATATGTGGCCAAAGGAGGAGTTGGCTTGGGGATGAACAGTGAAATATACCTGCTGGAGCGCATGCTACGGGTGGGTGCTGCTATGGTGACCAGTGAGCTAAGGATAGGTCTATCTTCAGTATACTACCCCTACTTTGTCACAACACAATTGATTGGCTCAAACGCATTAAGAAGTAAATCAATTCCATAAGAACTTTTAACAAGGCACACCTGTTAATTGAAATGCATTCCAGGTGACTACCTCATGAAGCTGGTTGAGAGAATGCCAAGAGTGTGCAAAGAGTGTGCATCAAGGCAACGGATGGCTACTTTGAAGAATCTCAAATATAAAATATATTTTGATTTGTTTAACACTTTTTTGGTTACTACATGATTCCATGTGTGTTATTTCATAGTTTTGATGTCTTCACTATTATTGTCCAATGTAGAAAATAGTAAAAATAAAGAAAACCCTGGAATGTGTAGGTATGTCCAGACTTTTGACTGGTACTGTATATCTGTCTCCTATTCATTTCACATGGATGGACAGTAAAATATTAAAATCAGACAGCCATAGTTTCCCCATGAGTCCTCTCTGACCTCTGGACATTCTGTATAAACCATTTTAGACACATCATTAGCTCAACAATGTACTGAAGTGCAGTCACATTTAACACACCAGTCATTAAACGGATAGGTGTGCATATGATTTTAATCAACTCAAATTGTATTTGTCACATGCACCGAATACAACAGATGTAGCCCTTAGTGAAATGCTTACTTACAATGCAGTTTTAAGAAAATACTTTTAAAAAGTAAGAGGTAAAAGTAACAAAATTAAAGTTGTACTTTTCAGGTAAGACCCAAATGCAGAATGTTTTGAAGTAACAATGTTTATTACAGCAACAGGGGCAGACAAACGACAGGTCCAGGCAGGCAGGGACCGATAATCCAGAGTAGTGGCAAAGGCACAGGATGGCAGGCATGCTCAGGGCCAGGGTCAGGCAGAGATCAAAACAAGGAGAGCGAGAAAAAGAGAGACGCTGTTTGGCTTGACAAACAAGACAAACTGGCAACAGACAAACAGAGATCACAGGTATAAGTACCCAGGGGATAATGGGGAAGATGGACAACACCTGGAGGATAGTGGAGACAAGGACAGGTGAAACAGATCAGGGCGTAACATAAAGATCAGCAGTAAAATAACAATAGCGAGGCTATATAGAGGGGGTACCGGTACAGAGTCAATGTGCGGGGGCACCGGTGTTGAGGTAATGTGTACATGTCGGTAGAGTTATTAATGTGACTATGCATAGATAAGAGAGTAGCAGCAGCGTATAAGGGGGGGGGGGGAGCAATGCAAATAGTCTGGGTAGCCATTTGATTAGATGTTCAGGAGTCTTTTGGCTTTCGGGTAGAAGCCTCTTGGACCTATACTTGGCGCTCCGGTACAGCTTGCCGTGCGGTAGCAGTGAGAACAGTCTGACTAGGATGGCTGGAGTCTTTGACAATTTTAGGGCCCTCCTCTGACACCGCCTGGTATAGAGGTCCTGGATGGCAGGAAGCTTGGCCCCGGTGATGTACTGGGCTGTCAACCTGTCAGCATGCCTTTAATGATAAAAGCCTCAGGCCCAGCCCTAGGCCAGACCCCTGGCTACATTTCTCAGGTCTGTGTCCAAAGACTCATTTGAGGAGCCTCTTTCAGAAATATATGATGGATTAACTAAAGAAATGCAGTTTTCTTGATGATTCCCATTGTTACTTTAGATTATGGTTAATTCTGGCACCAAATAATGTTAGACCTTTAAATCTCAATGTATTTTCGTCATGACAAGTAGTCTCCCGGAAACATATTTCCGTATCAGCATGGAGGCATTTTCTTTGAAAATCACAGTATTTCCAGGTATTCATAACAAAATGGCAGTGGATTTGTAGCTATTTATTGCCACTAAATTCAAGTGTGGTTAAATTGAAAGCACACAAATCAAAGCCATAAAGGAAAGCAGAGGTTTGAATTTGTAATTTTCCTGACAATAAGAAAATTGGCAGATGTAAAAATGCACAACATAAAAGCCTAGCCCTCATGTGATCATAATCACTGGGCTATAATGCTGCAGCAAGGTGCTCAGTCTTTATTTAAATGAACCAATGAGAATAATCTAGATGAATGTATACTGGAGGGAAAATGTAAAGTTACTGAGAGTGACTCAGAAGCTGGCTATTCTGGAAAAGTGTTGGTGCATGAAGCTCATTTACTGCATGTCTATACAATGAAAGCAATTTCATTGTATTTCAAGTATTTCACACCATTTTAAAGATACACTTCTTGTTAATCCCACAACAGTGTCCGATTTCAAAAAGGCTTTACAGCGAAAGCAAACCAAACGATTATGTTAGGTCAGAGCCGAGTCACAGAAAAACACAGCCATTTTTCCAGCCAAAGAGAGGAGTCACAAAAAGCAGAAATAGAGATAAATTAATCCCTAACCTTTGATGATCTTCATCAGATGACACTCATAGGACTTCATGTTACACAATACATGTATGTTTTGTTCGGTAAAGTTCATATTTATATAAAAAAATCTCAGTTTACATTGGCGCGTTAGTTCAGTAGTTCCAAAACACCTGGTGACTTTGCAGAGAGCCACATCAATTTACAGAAATACTCATAATAAACATTGATAAAAGATACAACTATTATGCACGGAATTATAGATACCCTTCTCCTTAACTTCTTAAGGTATAGGTTACAGCATTTTCACTTTTGAATAAATAGCGTGCCCAATTTCAACTTCCTGCTACTCATGCCAGGAATATAAGATATACATATTATTAGTAAATTTGAATAGGAAACACTCTGAAGTTTCTAAAACTGTTTGAATCATGTCTGTGAGTATAACAGAACTTATGTAGCAGGCAAAACCATGAGGACTAACCGACCAGAATTTCTTTTTTTGAGGTCTCTGTCTGTTCAGTGAGTTCTCATTGGGAAACGTTATTTCTTAGGAACTTGTTTTTAGTTCCTACCGCTTCCACTGGATGTCACCAGTCTTTGAAATTTGGTTGAGGTTATTCCTTTGTGCAATGAAGAAGTACGGCCATCTAGGAACTGCGTAACACTGTTGAGAGTTGTGCAAGACTTGAAAAGTAGCTTGGTTTGTTGTCTCCCTGTATTGAACACAGATAGACCCGTCTTAAATGTGATCGATTATTAACATTTAAGTTTCCAGGCAACTTTTGAGATATTTTGTAGTGACGTTGCGCAATTTGGAAGCAGTTTTTTTCTGGATCAAACGTGCCAAATAAATTGACATTTTGAATATATAGGGACGGAATTAATTGAACAAAATGACCAATTGTGATGTTTATGGGACATATTGGAGTGCCAACAAAAGAAGCTTGTCAAAGGTAAGGCATGTTTTATATTTTATTTCTGCGGTTTGTGTAGCGCCTGCAGGGTTGAAATATGCTACCCTCTTTGTTTACTGTTGTGCTATCATCAGATAATAGCTTCTTGTGCTTTCGCCGAAAAGCCTTTTAAAAATCTGACATGTTGGCTGGATTCACAACGAGTGTAGCTTTAATTTAGTATCTTACATGTGTGATTTAATGAAAGTTTGATTTTTATATCATTATATTTGAATTTGCCACGTTGCATTTTCCCTGGCTTTTGGCCAAGTGGGACGCAAGTGTCCCCTATACCATAAGAAGTTAATGCAACCGCTGTGTCACATTTAAAAAAAACTTTACGGAAAAAGCACACCATGCTATAATCTGAGTACGGCGCTCAGAGACCAAAACAACCCAAACAGATATCCGCCATGTTGTGTAGTCAACAGAAGTCATAAATAGCATTCTAAATATTCACTTACCTTTGATGATCTTCATCAGAATGCACTCCCAAGAATCCCAGTTCCACAAAAATGTTTGTTTTGTTCGATAATGTCCATAATTTATGTCCAAATACCTGCTTTTTGTTCGCGTGTTTAGCACAGTGATCCAAATTTATGATGCACGATCACTAGGAGCAGACGAAAAGTAAAAAAGTTCCATTACAGTCCGTAGAAACATGTCAAACGATGTATAGAATCTTTAGGATGTTTTTAACATAAATCTTCGATAATGTTCCAAGCGGAGAATTCCGACACCGTGGTTGGATTCACAAGAAGTTAATCTTTAAACCATTGTAAAATATGTTTTGTTTTCTGAATTATTATAATGAGTATTTCTGTATTTGAATTTGACGCCTATCAGTTTCACTGGCTGTTGAAGAGGTGGGACGCTAAACGTCTCACGTATCCTAGAGAGGTTTTTTGGTTACTATATGATTCCATATGTGTTATTTCATACTTTTGATGTCTTCACTATTATTCTACAATGTAGAAAATAGTACAAATAAAGAAAAACCCTTGAATGAGTAGGTTTGTCAAAACATTTGACTGGTACTACTGAAAGAATTACAGAGGTCCGTTTTCCTCATATGTAGTTACGGCCCTATTTCAGTCGCATTGAAATAATGTATTGGAAGAATGTCAAGCAATTTTACCTGATCTCACATTTAGACCTTCTACTCCAAAATAATTTAATATATTTTTGCCAAATCAAGCTCTCAGAAAATATTTTACATGTACAATAAACACATATGTAAAACCACGAATAATGAAGTAAAAATACAACTTATTGTATAACCAACTACTGTTGGAACATAAAGGTTTGTGGTTGGTTGACAGATAATATAGTAGCCAGAGCAAGGCGGTAAGCGGAGTAAGAACGGAGGGGTCATGGCCCTGGTGCGTTTCCTGCCCATAGGCCTAATGAGGCCCAGCTCGCTGGTGTCTCATCTTTATTATATTGTGTTATAATGAGGGGATGGCTGGAAGGCCATTAAGCTCTGATGAACCTTATTAGTGACTCTGGTTTCCTAAGCCTTGTAAAGCACTGGTTTTGTGAGAGTTTATTTAATTCTCACCATTATTTTCCATATTTTGTCATGAAAATATTAATACCTTCAATGGAAACTCAATTCAGCGTGAAACCTCCTTTGATACCGTTGAACAGCAGTAAGTATTGAACAGTTAGTGAAGTGAAACAGCAGTAATGTATTGTAATCAGTTGTATCTTTCTGTTTCTATTTTTACAGTGCCCATTTCAAACAAATAAATTATGCTTGATAATATTTCTATGCCATTCTTTTGTTTGTCTTAAAAGGAGAGGAAGAGAAATCAATGAAGACAAGTCATGCTTTCAAAAGCTCCCATGCGGTGCACCCATGGAAAACACAGGGTCATTAATTTACTGTGCTTGAGACACGAAAAGGTTAGATATTCTTTTTCTCTCTGCTGCAACTATACATAGGGTCATTAGTGGGATGAACAATCCGATGAAGCAGAGGCAACTACGAAAAACATCTCCCAGAAATCATTCATGGAATGCATATGTTTTAGCCAGAACTAAACAAGGTAAAGTATCTCTGTCTTTAGAGAATAATGAGTCATTTGGGACTGAAACATGGAAAAGGTAGATAGATGTATGATGAATACAGTAGATCAAGGTCAGATACCCTCTCTTCTCCCTCTCATCTTCTTTCCTAGAATTTCTACATGACGTTCTTACTAGCCAGACACGAGGATTTCACACATCTTCCAGATAACCTTTTCTTATTTCTTATTCTTCACTCTCTCTCTCTCTGTCTCTCCCACCTCCTAACCCCCCCACACCCCACCCCCCCATCCTCTCCCCGAAGGCTTTTAAAGCTGTCACTCAATCTCAGGATGGCCCAAATTGCAACAATTTAGAAGATTTTGTTGTTGTGAGCAGAGATGCCAAAGGAGTTCCAGATCAACACCCCGCCACCACCCCTGTTCAGACCCACACCCATATTGACCCTAGTTATTATCTGGATTCACCTTCTCCATAGGACCTCAAGACCCATTGCTCAAGACAGTATGATGTATTGTGATTTTTTGATGGAGATTGACGCATGAATTCCCTGATTGCTTTGTAGAGTTTTGCCAAGGCTTTCTTCACAGGTCCTCAACAGCATGCATCCTAAATGATCCTCTGTGTAATTAGCATGGCAGAAGATGTAAGATGTGAGCTCACATGTCCTCTAATAATGACATGCTCAGATTATGAGTCTTTCTTCTCTGCTTGATAAGTAGCCTACAAACAATTTTCTCAGGGTAAAAACGAATCCTGTGGCCTTTAAATCAAACTCCACATAATTACAACAAGTGGAGGACAGGATATGACATATGAAAGCGCAGAGGAGAGTGTGCAATAATGACAGGTAATGTGGGAAAGGACCATAAATGATGTCAAAGAGAGTGGGCTGATAGAGCTGCCATGCATTTAAAGTAGTGTGGCTCTTTGAGTACACACAACGCGGCACAAGGTGTAATTGCATTTTGACTGGGGCGTACTTCTGAGTCATTTTACTATGCGAAGAGGCATAGGCATACAGTATGGGTTACCAGCTGGCTGCCTTCACAAAAATGTGACCCTGTACTGAAAGGAGTGTGATAGGGTAAAGTTAAGAGGGCCCGCAGCGCAGTGTCTTCTCTGAGTAATGAGCCACTAATTACTCTCCAAATTACAACTCATGAATACAAACTGACTGGGAATCTGCTGAGACAAGTCTATTTGGTTTTATTTGTTTAAAATTCATATCAGTTGCCATTATGAAGTAAATGTGGTATTTATAGGATTCATTTTATTGGGATGTTATGTCAAGGTTATTGGGGCGTGGGTGAGATCGTACCATTCATCCTCATCCTACATACGGCTTCTGATGGAATTAACTGCCCTCTTCTAACCAGGGGTGAGGGAGCCCTTTTGGAGAGATTAGGGTTAGGTTTGAAACGGGGTGTGGACATGACGCTAAGGTTAGGGTTAGTAGGCCTGCTTTTATCCTAGTTTCTATCTTACTCCTCTCTGGACCAAGAAAGTGCTGGAGCTCGTCTCTGCCTGGTTCCATCTTTAAAACTTCTTAGGGCTATGCCCCTTTTTTCTCAATTTCTGCCTGAATGATGTGCCCAAAGTAAACTGCCTGTTGCTCAGGCCCTGATGCCAGGATATGCAAATAATTGGTACCATTGGAAATAAAACACATTGAAGTTTGTAGAAATGTTAAAATAATGTAGGAGAAAATCCAAAGAAAAACCAACTGGAATTTTTGCAATTCCTTTTGCTTCCACAGGGTGTCAGCAGTCTATGTTCAAGGTTTCAGGCTTGTAACTTCAAAAACAAATAAGAAATATCACTTTTAGTACAGGGACACAGTCTTGGAAATTCGTGTTTGCGCACCTGCTAAAATCAGTTTCCTATTGAACATACTTCTTTCCGTAAGAAATATTATAGTTTGGTTACATTTTAGGGTATCTGAGGAGTAAATAGAAACTTTTTGACTTGTTGAAACAAAGTTTAGGGGTAGATTTTTGGATTCCTTTCTCTGCATGTTGAATGAGTGGATTACTCAAATCAATGGCACCAACTAAACTGACTTTTTGAGTTATAAAGAAGGATTTTATCTAACAAAACGACACTACATGCTATAGCTGGGACCCTTTGGATGACAAATCAGAGGAATATTTTCAAAAAGTAAGTGAATATTTAATCACTATTTGTGACTTTATGTAACCTGTGCCGGTAGAAAAATATTTTGATGTGGGGCGCCGTCCTCAAACAATTGCATGGCATGTTTTCGCTGTAATAGCTACTGTAAATCGGACAGTGCAGTTATATTAACAATAATTTAAGCTTTCAGCCGATATAAGACACTTATATGTACCGAAATATTTAATATCCATAATTTGTATGATTATTAATTTATTAATTCCAGTTTCACCGGTAGCATAGCGGCGCGCTATGCTACTGATCCTTCATCTATAAAAATCTCTTGCACAATGAGCTAAATGTATTTGTATCACCTTATATGGTTATTTTGGGATTCCACCCCGTAAACTTACTTTGCCTGATGATGCACGATTGGAGAAGAACAGTGTAATTTCATACCAGAACATTTTCGTCCACTTTCCCTTTCCTCACCGCCACTCCTCGATTAACTTTGACCTTTTTCAAAAGGAGGCCAGAGAGGACAGATGAGAGGGAATGCAGGAGTTGAGCAAATCCAATTGAGAAAGGCCCTGCAGACTGGCAGATCTCATGAGCATCCCTCCTCAAAGAATGGAATGGAGGGAGAGAGGGAGAATGTGGTGAAGATTTAGTTAGAGTGGAGGTACAGCATATGCCCGGGGCCAGTGCATCCTGATGTGTCCTCTTTAAAGGAAGGAAATTAGGGGGGTGATGGAGGGAGATGCCACTCGCCACACCAGGCCATGCAATCTCCTTATCACCAGGAGCAGATTATGGCTTTAGGGGCCAACACAGACGAGAGAAGCGACAGGTTCAGAGGCCACATGGTACCTGCTGAGAACACTTAATATATGGATAATGTATAACAAGATTGTGTTATTTAAATTCAGAATAGCCTCTAAATTAGGCTCAACCAAACTCTTATTTAAGGCCAGGCGCCACACCCTCATAGGGTAATTTTGTTTCCCTTAGTAATATCAATATCAACTTTTAACAATTTTTCTGGACACTAAATATTTTCATTTAATTTTTCCAAAGACTATGCTATCTATATAGAATAACAAATTTACATCATATCAACAATTCCCTCTGGCCAAGTCTGGAGAATATATCTAAGGATAACCATACACAATTTTGTGAATGCAGATGCTTCTCAAGCTGACAAAATTGAGTTGGTGTGTGGGAAGAGTCTGACTTTCGAGAATGGCAGTTAAAGACAAGTAGACTGAATTTCGACTACCAAACAACAAATGTCTATTTAGACCAGTGACGGTCGGTGCCATTTAAGATGATGGAAGACAATTTTTTTATGAGCCTTATTTCTATTACATCATATTGGATGACTGTCATTCATATTCCATTCACCCAACTCAATGTAACACTGATAGTGTCACGTTCATTGTCTTCAAACTCCCTGTCATAGATGAGCCAAGGCGCAGCGTGCATGAAATAAATAAATGTTAATAAAGTGAAACCGTCACAAAAAAACAGGTGAACAGAAACCGACCGTGGCGCACACAAACACACACACAGAAAATAAATAATTACCCACAACATTAGGTGGGAAAAAGGCTGCCTAAGTATGATTCCCAATCAGAGACAACGATAGACAGGTGCCTCTGATTGGGAACCACACTTGGCCAAAAACAAAGAAATAGAAAACGTAGAATGACCACCCAATCTACACCCTGACCTAACCAAATAGAGAAATAAAATGTCTCTCTAAGGTCAGGGTGTGACAGATAGGTTTAGGCTACTACATTATACTCGAATTGAGGTACCTACAACCTAGCCTACGAATTAAAGTTTATAACGTACTGTATGTTGTGCAATGGATAAGTCAACTTAAGGTCAGGCACCAAAAGCTGAAATTACATTTTTGCATCTACTGTACCTATCATTTTTTCGATTCTTCAATGTTTTATGTAAGAAACTTGATAAATGTATATACTATCGTCATCAACATTTTAACTGAATTCTAAATTTTATAGGGGCAGCAGGTAGCCTAGTGGTTAGAGCATTGAAAGGTCAAAAGTCTAATTATCTGATTTAAATCTCTAGGGAAAGACACCAGGGACTATACAGTGTATATCGTGTTGCTTCCACCAATTTGTATTTCACAACAGACTGTGGAGGAATGAGAATCTTTCACCAGTCTCTCCTCTGCAAAACTGTTTCAGAGTGCGTTTAAAACATTACCATTGGCATTTCGATGCTGAACTAGCCTACCTCTAGTTTAACACACATCTGTTCAATTATACCTGAGATCCTCCAGATAATTACCTCTCTTCCCTCCGGCTCCACTGAATGACTATTGATCCAGGGAACGTCAGAGTCAACCAGAGTTCATATCTCCACATCCTTATAAGAGAGATGTTGCTGTCACCAAATTCCTTCCTGCTTCTCAACTTTCTCTCCTCCTGTCTCTGTCACAAACAGAGATTATTGAACTATCGTGTGCTTGATACAGGTGAAACTGGTTTATGTCAATTAGTGTAACATCAACATGCTCAAATGTTTATGTTATTGTGAATTATTGACAGAAAGTAAATCAATCAGGGAAAGTCCCCTGTATAATATACTTTAACTGCAGTTAATAACCTTCAATGTGCACAGACAGCAGGAGGAGCCAAAGAGACAATGGTGTGTTAATATTCTTGTTGGGTACATGGACAGTGGGAAGCTGTTATGGAGAATGGAGAGGGTAACATCTATCCTCTTAACAATGCATGTATGTATTTATCAAGCTGAGAGGTCCAGAGCGTGGGAAAACCTACAAACAGTAAAACCCTATTTCAGCAGCTTCACTCATTCACATACACGCACGCACGCACGCACACACATGCACACACTAATTCTAGGACAGAGTGCTTTATTCTGACAGTAAATGACAGCAATGTTGGCCCACGAGGTAGAATATTAAGCCTTCTGAGACAATTGTTGAATTTTCTGCTTGCTAACTAAGACAGCCAGAGGAATTTACATGTGTGTCAATCGTCCAACACTTTTAATTTAATTAGTAAGAGCAGTGACAGTAGCAGGAGAATATGGATGCATGGTTGGATTTACAGAACAGAGCTTCAGATGTTCAACTTCATCAGATTAATTTATTAATCTGGAACCAAATATGTTCTTTTTTTATTTCTAATGCTCTTGAATCGATATTCCGTCAAACATATGGCCAGTAACCATGAAAACAAAAATAATTTCATCTCACAAATAACGCTTTTTTGATCATAAGCGTTTACAGAGCGAAAAAGACAGGATGTTCCAGTCGAGCAGGAGAATCTTGGGATAATACCATTACCTTTATGGGGAGTGAGCGGAAGCAATAGACCAATTTCCATAGCACCCTCCCTTGCTGATCGATTAGGTGATAAATCGGAGATAAATTGGAATTATTATTGGAACAATTTTCATGTTACAGTGTATTGTTGTAAATGGGTCGTTCTTGAATTCTGGTGACATTTGCATCCCTTAGCAACCATGAAAAACATATAGTTACACATCACCCACATGACAAAATACTACAGTTTACTACAGAATACGAAAGTACTTACTATATAATTCTGTAGTAAACGGTAGTATACTGTAGAATACTACTGTATAGTACACACTATAGTATCCCTCAATCATGTAGTGCCTACTATTGAATTGTGTAGTATACTCTAGAATACTATAATAAATACTACAATATTATCCTCAAAAAAACACTGTAGTAAATACTACAGTAAAGTCCGCAAAAACACCACACTTTTTTTTACTATAGTAAATACTACAGTTTTTAATTTGCAGATACCCTGCCCATTCCCCTCAGCCATATCCGATTTTGTGCCACCCATAAGTTAAAACCTACATTCCAAGTATAGACTATATATTGTGTTCCCAACAGGTTACAGAAAAGAGCAGAAGCTTTAAACTACCTACCTACAGGTTATGGAAAATGTTTGTTTTTTGTATTTCTCCAGTAGGTTTTCTCAAGGAGAAAGCCTGCATTTCTATGTCAAAGATAATGAAACCAAAACACTATAGTAAATACTTCAGTAATGTCTGCAAAACACTACAGTAAATACTACAGTATACTACAGCCTGCAAAAACACTACAGTAAATACTAAAGTATACTATAGTATTTTTTCATCTGGGCATATACTGTATGTTTTTGTTTACATTGAACTGTTAATCAATGATAAAAAGGTCCTTTATACTACAAACCTTTATGCTTGCAGGGGCAGCAGGTAGCCTAGTGGTTAGAGTGTTGGACTTGTAACCAAAAGGTTGCAAGATGAAGTCCCTAAGCTGACAAGGTACAAATCTGTCCTTCTGCCCCAGAACAAGGCAGTTAACCCACTGTTCCTAGGCTGTCATTGAAAAAAATAACTTGTTCTTATCCTGTTTGGGGAAGGGGGCAGCATTTTCACTTTTGGATAAATAGTGTGCCCAAACTGAACTGCTTCGTACTCTGTCCCAGATCCTAATATATGCATATTATTATTAGTATTGGATAGACAACACTCTGACGTTTCTAAAACTGTTTGAATCATGTCTGTGAGTATAACAGAACTTATTTAGCAGGCGATACCCCGAGGACAAACCATTCAGATTTTTTTTTTTTTTTAAGTCTGTCTTTTCAATTTGTTTTCATGGGGAATCCAGAATTCTAATCGACTTTCCTGCAGTTCCTACTGCTTCCACTGGATGTCACCAGTTTGTATAAATTGTTTGAGGTTTTTCCTTTGTGTAATGAAGAAGTACCAAAGCTCAGAACAAACGTCACTTCATGTGTACCTTTTGATGGACATTTTGGATATATATTGACGGAATTAATCGAACAAAAGGATAATTTGTGATGTTTATGGGACATATAGGAGGGCCAACAAAAGAAGCTCTTCAAAGGTAAGGCATGATTTATATTTTATTTCTGCGTTTTGTGTTGAAATATGCTACTCTCATTGTTTACTGGTGTGCTATCATCAGATAATAGCATTTTATGCTTTTGCCGAAACGCCTGTTTGAAATCTGACATGTTGGCTGGATTCACAACGAGTGTAGCTTTAATTTGCTATCTTGCATGTGTAATTTAATGAAAGTTTGATTTTTATAGAAATGTATTTGAATTTGGCGCTCTGCATTTTCCCTGGCTATTGGCCATGTGGGACGCAAGCGTCCCGCCTACCCCAGAGAGGGGGTTAAATTTAAAAAACGGTTTAAGGTATTTAGGGGAAGCTTGTTGAGCTATAGTGACATGTTTTGGGGATTTAGAGATATTATTTTGAATGCTAGAAAGTGAACAAAGGTATTTAATATATTGTATAGATCAACGGAAAAAAAGAAGGCAATTAAAATTAGATATTTTTACTAGTATAATGTGTCCCTCAGTTTTATGCAATTGGTGTTACCACCTTAAAAATCACTCATTATAACGATATACAAGGACCTTGAGCATTCTCTCCAGTGGCGAACTGTTATTGGAGGAGGGGTCTATATTGCATAAAAGTCATTAGTAAATTATTTATAAAGGATTGATGACCTTAGATTTGAGCATGTGCAGCCTCCAATTCAGAAAATCCTAATTTACCTAAAAATTCTCTTTGGTGTTACCATCATTGGTGAAATTACTCTGGTGTCACAATGGTATTATAATGGTATTCAAAAAAAGCAATAATTACATTGAAATACATTTAAAAAATGCCTTGCTCAAATGCCACCGTAATTCAAGAACTCCTAAACGGCATGAAGTTATAGAATTGTTTTAGTATACCATTCCAAGGTTATTACGAAATAAATACAGGTGCACTCCTATTGGTGTCTGTAAATCACCGACTCACTCAAAGACATGACGGTCAATGTGGACATTATTAGAGACCCTTTTCAGCAGAGGAACATTTTGTTCGGTTACATTGATTCTTCTCCCAGAGCCAGCCACGGGTCATTCTCCAAGGTAACCTTAAAAACAAATGTCCTTTTGATAGTATGGTTAGGGTATTATCAGTGACAGATTTATACTGCTCTAATACAATACCTCTGCTATGCTGGAGCTACACCTGCTCATACAATAAATGCTGGGTCATTCCTTTAACTTTATGACTGTTTAAAATCTTGATAACTTAGGACGTAGATGTGGTCGTTACAGCTCATACTAGTGTACAGCTCAGAAAGAGATACATGGACAGAGTTAGACAGAGAAAGAAGCAGGAATATAAATCCCAATCAATCGATTTCCTTATTTCCATGCATCAGAAACTTTGACACTTCATTGGTTGTCTGGAAGAAATATTTTGTTTATTGTGACAGCAAGCCCCGGGAGTACATGGTAAAATCTCTTTAGGCTATGCAAGACCAGCTCTCAACATCCTGTTATACAAAAAAATTGATTTGCACTCTTCACAATGAACTGTGTCCAATCGCCTAGATATGTTAATTTCATTGACTACAAATGAGATTATGGGCCCAGAAAACACCCGTAGCAAATCCACTTCATTCAGGCATAGCAGACACAACCTGTATATGGTTCTTCCTATAAATTAAGGTATACCAGTGAGGATTTCTTACACTGGACAACTTGTCACAGCTGTTGATAAGTCATTGATAATAATCAATGTCATTACATATAAGGAGGGATTAAAATTCACAAGTTTATTTAAAACCTTAATCCTTTATCATGGTTAGTGTCTTGGCAGTTTTGTCCAAAATCGTGTGACATAAAACATGACTTTCTGTCCTTGCATTTATGACTGTGTAAATTGTTGTTATAACATCAATAAGCATGAATCAGTTAAATTAGACATTGAAATCCTGGATCTACAGCAGCTGTCATTTTTTTTGTATAGAGATCTCAGAAATGCAGTGTAACTAACTACACGTAACATTTTTTGTCTTCTTATGTATGTTATGAGGTGAAAACAGCACACAAATCCAAAATAATAAATGTGATTGCAAAATCTAATGCTTCTAACCTTGATACTTAAAACCTAAACAAATACTGTGAATAATGTAGTTCTTCAATAAAATTATGCAAAATACTTATGGGATGTGCATTTGGTGTCTAGCTGATTAGTTACTGCATGATAATTTCACACATCATCATCTGATCTAGGAAAGAATTTTCCGAATTACATTCAGGTGTCAAACAGCTGTTGTGATAGCACATGCGATGCAACAAACTCCCAAGTGCTTGAAAAAAGGTGTCCCTTAAGAATGTCCATAATATTTTGATCTCTCATTCGTTTTGACCGTGAAGACAATTGTGCCTGGATCCAATAGTCAGGGGCCCAACTTTCACTGGGGATGGGGGGGATCATGTCCCCCTCACATTCTGAATTTGCATTTTTGTCCCACACAGTTTTATCATTACAATGTGATATAAAAAGCGACAATTGTGAGCGTTAGGACCAGAGCGGTGGTAGGCTGTTTCGAGTGTTCAACCTGTTGGATTTAGGACCGCAAGGAAACCACAGGCTAAGTGAAGGCAAAGCTTCTGTAAGGTTGGCTGGACCTGCACGCCAGAGTTGAGCATAGTTCTGTGTATATGTGTTGTTGTGTATATGGGTTGTGCTCTTTCACCGAGTTGTAAAAGCAATCAGAGAATAAACTGGCTACTCTTTATTTGACTGATGTAGCTGGCAAGGTAACTGCTGTTTAACTTAACAGAAAAAAACAAAACTAGTGTTTATTCACAGTGCTGAGCTAGTATTGTAACTGACTTGCAACGTTAGCTAATATTTCATCCCTCTCGACTGAGGTGAATTAATTAGCTACACTAGCTAATAGCTACCACATCCAGCCTCGAGATGTCTGTCAGATGGTGATATGTGGCTATTATTACTATGTAACAACTGCCGTTTGTATGGACATGTTTTGTTGCCATTGTTTTGTCCCATTTCAACAGAAATAAACAAACTTGGCTAGTTTTCGCCATTTGATGTAGTTATTACTACTGTTATTTTCACTGTCTTTTACTGTTGTTTTTATTTCCTTACCTACCTATTGTTCACCTAATACCTTTTTTGCACTGTTGGTTAGAGCCTGTAAGTAAGCATTTCAATGTAAGGTCTATCTATACCTGTTGTAATCGGCGCACATGACAAACTTTGATTTGATTTAATTTATTGTGACATTTTTTCAGTGCAATGAAAGTTTTTATTACTCAGTAATGCAATGTAACATGATCTGTCAGTTTCCCGAGTTATTTCTCTACTTTTCACACTGACACAGTAATAAATAGATTTAACTTTACAGGCTTCACTGTAATGGTGCACAGTAGAGGACTGCCCTGGATCGATTTCTTCATCCTGCTCCTGCCTGCACCAGCAAACTTTCTGTCCGACTCCCACCTGCTACCACAAGAACTGGTCCCAAAAGAAACTGCAGTCCCGCAATTATTTTAATAATATCATTTTAAGCATATGTGAAGCATGTAATGGGTGCGTGTTGGTGGCAGGGAAGTCAGGCGCAAGAGAACGAACTTGGTAAAAACGGAGTTGTTTAATAAATGCTGATAAAACTCCAAAAACCAAATTGTACAAAACAACAAAAATGGGTACAAAACCCGTCGCACACCAACATAATGCATGCACATCACACACAATCAAACAATCTCCAACAAGGACATGAGGCGAAACAGAGGGTTAAATACACAACATGTAATTGATGGGATTGGAACAAGGTGTGAAGGAAGACAAGACAAAACCAATGGAAAATGAAAAATGGATCAGTGATGGCTAGAAGGCCGGTGACGTCGACAGCCGAACACTGCCTGAACAAGGAGAGGGATCGACTTCGGCGGAAGTCGTGACAGAAGCAGCTCACTTGCCAGCTATGGTCCCAGCCATTTTGCACCGTATAAGCATTATAAAATGTGCAAAAATAACTTAAGAAATAGGTTAAATAGGTTGAGTTTCTCACATGGCACTTATCTTTTATCTTAGTCTATCTGCATTACTGGGCTACATCAGCCAACATGGTAGATGTATTTTGAAGAGAGCAGAGTTGGAGAGACTTGCACTTTCTCTTGAGCTATTTTTATAGCCTACCTTTTACGAGCAGGAAGATTTTCAGACAGAGAAATATGGATGATCAATATTTAGGCCTTTCTAGGCAATGTTGTAAACTATAGCCTAATCAGGCCTATATAGGAAGTACATTTCCTTGGAAAGATAACAGTCACATGCTTCTCCGTCAATGCATAGGTTAAAGTCTACTCTATTTAATTGAGACCAAACACACACCTGATTGCGCAGGTATGGCTACTGAACTTGAAGCAGCAAGAATGATGACAGCGACACTAGCTACGTTTTGCAAAGGCTTATAGGATATAGCCTAACTTTTAGGAAAATGATTTGCAGGTAGAGACAAATAAATGGGTAATTAATACTTTTTGAAAATGAAAAGGTGCAACACTCGCTCACCATAGCCTGACCTATGTGCACATTATGCCTTTTCCTTTTCAATGATGATTACATTTTATTATTATC
Organism: Oncorhynchus nerka; assembly: GCF_034236695.1. NCBI lineage: Eukaryota > Metazoa > Chordata > Actinopteri > Salmoniformes > Salmonidae > Oncorhynchus > Oncorhynchus nerka. The sequence continues at coordinate 79,585,785 of NC_088410.1, read as the reverse complement.
AATATTTCTTTATAGACATTGTAGTAAACTACAGTCTAGTCATATATAAGTTTAAGTTAACTGCCACGTGATTCTCCACCCATGAAGGCAGCCTACTCGATTTCAATGAGACCACACATACTAGGCACACTTGAACCCAGCTAGGAGAGGTAGCTAGGCTTTTGAATTTGAAGCAGCGAATTCTGAGTGTGAATAGTGCAAAAAATATGTGCTTTTAATACAATAGGTAGGATACCACATTCAAAGCAGAAAGTTTACCATTTCCAAATAATCTGTGGAACAACAAAATATTTTCATCCCAAAATCATCTGTCTGACCCCCTGCTCCCACCCGCAGTCCATGCAGCAATGATCTTTGGCAGGCATCCAGCGGGAATGCACAGTGCACAGTCAGTATACAATACTATGCTCAACATGGCTTAGCAGGATCAGATAGATGGTGACAGGGGTCCCAGCAGGGTCAGAAAGCCAGGGAACACCAATCTAGGGAGCGGAGGTGAATTTTGCCATATATTAACAATATCAGTGAATGATACTTAGTTCCATCTTGAATTGATGGGTAGACCTATAGTACCTACAGGACAGAATCTTAAAGCTACAGAGTGGGATCGGGGAATAATGATTATTTCTATTCTTGGATAAAATAATGTATAAATGTACACAATGGTAATTCTTTGTCATGCCTCATTTTAGGAGGATCAGAAGGTGACAGGGTCAGGCAGCCTGGGAAGTCTGTGATGGAGCCGAGGTAAAGTTATTTGTAATTCTATCTCTGCAGCAAACACTGGACAAACCAGATGCTATTTTAAGGCAGTCTGACAATTCTCCAAAGTTGATTTACAAACTGTATCAAGGGTTGGTAGAGGCTTTTCCCAAAGAAAAAAAATGTGAGGAAGACCTAGTAGAAGCTAATGATGATGATGAATGGATTAACAGATATGTTTGAAATCCCAGTCCCATGTTTATATTATATTTATATTATGTCAAACATAAATAACTGCAGTTTAAGACCATCCATAAAACGTGCTAAACTCAGCAAAAAACAAACATCCTCTCACTGTCAACTGTGTTAATTTTCAGCAAACTTAACATGTGTAAATATTTGTATGAACATAACAAGATTCAACAACTGAGACATAAACTGAACAAGTTCCACAGACATGTGACTAACATAAATTGAATAATGTATCCCTGAACAAAGGGGGGGTTCAAAATCAAAAGGAACAGTCAGTATCTGGTCTGGCCACCAGCTGCATTGAGTACTGCAGTGCATCTCCTCCTCATGGACAGCACCAGATTTGCCAGTTCTTGCTGTGAGATGTTACCCCATTCTTCCACCAAGGCACCTGTAAGTTCCCGGACATTTCTGGGGGGAATGGCCCTTCCCCCCACCCTCCGATCCAACAGGTCCCAGGCGTGCTCAATGGGATTGATATCCGGGTTCTTCGCTGGTCATGGTAGAACACTGACATTCCTGTCTTGCAGGAAATCATGCACAGAACGAGCAGTATGGCTGGTGGCATTGTCATGCTGGAGGGTCATGTCAGGATGAGCCTGCAGGAAGGGTACCACATGAGGGAGGAGGATGTCTTCCCTGTAACACACAGCGTTGAGATTGCCTGCAATGACAACAAGCTCAGTCCGATGATGCTGTGACACAATGCCCCAGACCATGATGGACCCTTCACCTTCAAATCGATCCCGTTCCAGAGTACAGGCCTCGGTGTAACGCTCATTCCTTCAACGATAAACAAGAATCCGACCATCACCCCTGGTGAGACAAAACCGCGACTCGTCAGTGAAGAGCACTTTTTGCCAGCCCTGTCTGGTCCAGTGACGGTGGGTTTGTGCCCGTAAGTGACGTTGTTGCCGGTGATGTCTGGTGAAGACGTGCCTTACAACAGGCTTACAAGCCCTCAGTCCAGCCTCTCTCAGCCTATTGCGGACAGTCTGAGCACTGATGGAGGGATTGTGTATTCCTGGTGTGGCAGTTGTTGTTGCCATACTGTACCTGTCCTGCAGGTGTGATGTCCGGATCTACCGATTCTGTGCAGGTGTTATTACACGTGGTCTGTCACTGCGAGGACGATCAGGTGTCTGTCCTGTCTCCTTGTAGTGCTGTCTAGGTGTCTCACAGTACGAACATTGCAATTGATTGCCTTGGCCACATCTGCAGTCCTCATGCCTCCTTGCAGCATGCCTAAGGCACGTTCACGCAGATGAGCAGGGACTCTGGGCATCTTTCTTTTGGTGTTTTTCAGAGTCAGTAGAAAGGCGTTGTTAGTGTCCTAAGTGTGACCTAAATTGCCTACCGTCTGTAAGCTGTTAGTGTCTTCACGACCATTCCACAGGTGCATGTTCATTAATTGTTTATAATTCATCGAACGAACATGAGAAACAGTGTTAAACCCCTTTATAATGAAGATCTGTGAAGTTATTTGGATTTTTACAAATTATCTTTGAAAGACAGGGTCTTTTTTTTGCTGTGTTTATATGCCAGTGAACCTGAATTACATGCACTCATAAATGTACTCCTCTGCAGGAGTAATGATCATGCAATTAATTAATTTTTTAAATTTAATCAGCTTCATCCAACATGCACCAATTTCAAAGATTTTACTGAGTTACAGTCAGTCAACTGAAACAAATAGGCCTTAGGCCCTAATCTATGGATTTCACATGACTGGGAATACAGATATGCATCTGTTGGTTACAGACACAAAAAAGTAGAGGTGTGGATCAGTCAGTATCTGGTGTGAACACCATTTGCCACATGCAGCGCGACACTCCATCGCATAGAGTTGATCAAGCTGTTGATTGTGGCCTGTGGAATGTTGTCCCACTCCTCTTCAATGGCTGTGCGAAGTTGCTGGATATGGGTGGGAATTGGAACATGATGTCATACACATTGATCCAGAGCATCCCAAACATGCTCAATGTAGGCAATGGTGGAATTGGGGCATTTTCAGCTTCCAGGAATTGTGTACAGATCCTTGCGACATGGGGCCATGTATTATCATGGTGAAACAGGAGGTGATGGCGGCAGATGAATGTCACGATAATGGGCCTCAGGGTCTCGTCACGGTATCTCTGTGCATTCAAATTGCCATTGTTAAAATGCAATTGTGTTTCGTTGTCCATAGCTTATGCATGTCCATACCATAACCCCACCACTTCCATGAGGCACTCTGTTCACAACGTTGACATCAGAAAACCGCTCGCCCACACGAAGCCGTACATGCTGTCTGCCATCTGCCCGGTACAGCTGAAACAGAGATTCATCCATGAAGAGCACACTTCTCCAGCATGCCAGTGGCCATCGAAGGTGAGCATTTCGGTTACAACGTCGAATTGCAGTCAGGTCAAGACCCTGGCGAAGACGACAAGCACGCAGATGAGCTTCCCTGAAATGGTTTCTGACAGTCTTTGCAGAAATTCTTTGGAAGTGCAAATCCACAGTTTCATCAGCTGTCCAAGTGGCTGGTCTCAGAGGATCCTGTAGGTGAAGAAACCGGATATGGAGGTCCTGGGCTGGCAAGGTTGTGAGGCCGGTTGAACGTACTGCCAAATTCTCTAAAATGATGATGGAGGAGGCTTATGGTAGAGAAATTAGCGTTAAAATCTCTGTCAACAGCTTTGGTGAACTTTCCTGCAGTCAGCATACCAATTGCACACACCCTCAAAACTAGAAATATCTGTGGCATTGTGTTTTGTGACAAATCTGCACATTTTAGAGTGGCATTTTATTGTCCCCTGTGTACTGATCCTGCTGTTGAATCAGTTTATTGATATGCCACACCTATCACGTGGTAGGATTAAATTGGCACATGAGAAATGCTCACTAACACTTGTTAGTGTTGTAAAGGCATGTAAACAAATTTGTGCACAAAATGTGAGAGAAATAAGCTTTTTGTGGGACCTTTTTTGTGGGATATTTTATTTAAGCTCATGTAACATGGGACAAACACTTTACATGTTTACTTAATATTTTTGTTCAGTATGCATGCAAAAACACAGATATTAAAACAAACAATTCAGAAAATCACCATGCAATAGAGCATGCTGAGAAATAATAATATGGTTCCATGCAGAACTCTTCTTACCTTCCAAAGAACCCTTCTTGCCTTCCAAAGAATCATCAAAGAACTGTTCCTTCCAAAAACAGTTCTTAGGATGTTAAGGGTTCTAGGAAGAACCCTTTGCCTTACAAAGAACCCTTGTCTTCTAAAAAGTGTTATTCAGATCAAAATGTTTCTTAGTAGAACCCTTTTACTTCTGCAAAGAACTCTTTTGGAAGCATTTTTCTAAGAGTGTAGGTATCACATACACAGAAGAATGTTAACTGGGTATAATATCTTTGAATGCTCTCCCACTCCACAGGTATCCATGAGCAGTGCAGCTTCAAAGACTATGAGAGATGATCACAGTGTTGAAAACAATGACTTCCATGTCCATACATTATATGGTGCATTGTAATACGTTGGACAGATATTCCTTCTCACTCTGGTAAACATTTAGGCCTATAGCTCTGAACACCAAACCATGCTTGGACTACTACAGTACACTCTCAATATTGACCTGCCAAGAGATCCCCTGTCATCAACACCCTATTGAAACCCAATATGGTCAGTCTTGGTTATTCAAGCTAACTCTCTTTATCCTTGCATTCATGACCCATGCTTGTTCTGTAGATGCAGTTTTTTTTTACATGATTACCTTACAATCAATACAACCCACAGACAGAACAATATGAGGCACAGGCCTACATGAGCAGAGGATATTTCCAAAACACAGCCTAAATCCACAAACCCACACATACTTAACTACCTGTACCGTTAACGGTTTTGGACAAAACTCTTATCGAAATCCACTCCAACCATTTCAGAGGCAATTTATGGTAACTCCAGCTGAAGGATGTATGCTGCCAAACTTCCACTAATGACTTGGAGGCAGACAGACTGAGCCTCTGGCTACTCTGACAATAAACACATCCACCTACATCGTTTCAAATGGCTCTCTGGAAAACAAACCTAACTACTTTTGACAACTTTAGATTGATATTATGCCATGACCTGAGGCTTATGTTGTTATTTTCTATGCATGGAGATCATAGGTATATTGTTTAATTGAAAAACAAATTTTATGATAAACATGATAAGCACAGACTGGAAATCTTATATCTTTGTAAGAAACATGATAGACAAATTGACTTTGAGACCCTAAAGCCTATACAATGGTTGAAAAGGAACAACTACTCTCTGCCTTCAACCAATGTTATGGTTTAAACACTTCTTGGATCAATGGTAAACATTGTTCTGGGTGGGTTATGTTAGCAACACAGACATGTTACCACCTCCTCCCCCTCCAATGATGGGTAAACTTTACATTAACACAATGTGACTGTGGTAACACAGCATACAGCACTAACAGGTATACAGCTCATGTGTCTTGAAAGTTTAGACTCAAAACTACATCAAAATCAGATAGGACCCAAGGATCAATTCCCCCTAAATTGAATGTCTCCCAGCTGAACATTTTTGCCAGTGTGTGTGCATGTGTAGGCAACCTGCTCCTCTGCCTCCGAAGCAAAGGCTATTGTAGCCTACTGATGTTACAAGTCGTGATTCAGAGTCGTGATTTTTCATTAGAGTAGAATGGATACAATAGTTATCACGAATCACATAGGATTTATTACAAAAAGGTAGGACATGTTTTTAATTCTGGTGCTGCCCTTCACACACAAGTTTTAGCTAGCTAGTTAGCTCTAGTCCAACGTTAAGCCAACTATCAGAAGTTCAAAGACATTCAAAGTTCCTCCGTAGAAGCCGCTCCTCCGTAGGTATAATTCAGATAATGCATGTCATAACGAGATGCCCAGTGCTTCAAGCTAAGCCTCCTCCTCTGCCCTCTCTCATTCTTTCCCCACCCGCAAAATTTCAGGCACATCTCATGCCCTACACTTGTCTGTACACCTACCACATCGTACAGTATGGGCTTGATCTGATTTATTTCTAGAGAAACTGCAATTAGAAAATGCGCATTGGGCTCAAAGAAAAAATGGAATGAAATGGAACTCAGATAATTGAACTGACATCTGTCAAATAGTTATTTAAAAAAAACAGAAAATAACCAGACATTTTGGTTTATCGCAGAGCACTAAAAAGTTATGAGATTCAGCCAGACTTCTCCCTCTTATTTATCTAAAGCCAACACTGTCATCCTGGAAACGTTTATCATCTCTTCTTTCCAACGTACTCGTACATCTTGTTTTTCTTTCCTGCACCACATAAGAGCATGTCTCTTGTCAATGCGTTTTGATACAAGGCAAACAATGTCATATCAATTGCAGGCAATTTCATGAATGAGATTGAACATACTATTTGAGTTGCGCAAATTCCCAGACACTTTGGAAAGTGTTCAATCGTAATTCTTACCACTTGACCCAGAGCTCTGAAGGTGAGTGCATCCAGCCCACACTCTCTCTCTGCACTCCAATGGCACCACAGTGTGTGGCGGCGGTGAGGTGGCAAAGCTGGGTTAGCTAGTATCACCTGGAGGAGTGTGGAGTCTGTTGTTTGGCTGCTTGAGGAGGGGGAAGAACTGAGCAAGTGTGTGATTACTCAGACCTGCTGAGAGCGCCCTGGTGCACCTGAGGGGTGGCAGGGGACTTATGGGAAGGACCCGAATGGTAGATGCCAACTAGCATTAGTCACACCCATTACTCACACACTGTCTCCTGGCTGATAAGTGACTGTGCCACAGACATCTTCATACAAGGGTCCTTTCAAAACAACCTGTACAGAAAAAACACAATGAGAGCGAGAGAGAAAGAGAGAGAGCAAAGGAGGGAGGGAGGGAGGGAGGGAGGGAGGGAGGGAGGGAGGGAGGGAGGGAGGGAGGGGAAAAAATGTTCAGGCTGCTGTTTGTCATCATCACCACCATCACCACTAGGTGGGTTAAGAGGAGAGATTTAGTTACATTCACGTTTACAAAATGTACCAAGAAGCATAAATCCCTATGAACATCAGTCACATTGGGGTGGTAGGTAGCCTCGTGGTTAGAGTGTTGGACTAGTAACTGAAAGATCAAATCACTGAGCTGACAAGGTAAAAATCTGTTGTTCTGCCCCTGAACAAGGCAGTTAACCCACTGTTCCTAGGCCATCATTGAAAATAAGAATTTGTTTGGTTAAATAAAACATTCCACAGTAACTTTCTTTATTTCTACTCATCAATGGACAAACTTTGTTTCTGGTCCTTATACAGTACCAGTCAAAAGTTTAGACACACCTACTCATTCAAGGGTTTTTCTTTTTGTACAATTTTCCGCATTGTAGAATAATGACAAGGCACAATTCACCAGCATGGCTACCACAGCATTCTGCAGCGATACGCCATCACATCTGGTTTGAGCATAGTGGGACTATCATTTGTTTTTCAACAGGACAATGATGCAACACTCCTCCGGGCTGTGTAAGGGCTATTTGACCAAGAGGGAGAGTGATGGAGTGCTGCATCAGATGACCTGGCATCCACAATCACCGAACCTCAACCCATATTGAGATGGTTTGGGATGAGTTGGACCGCAGAGTGAAGGAAAAGCCAACAAGTGCTCAGGATATGTGGGAACTCCTTCAAGACTGTTCAAAAAGCATTCCGGGTGAAGCTGGTTGAGAGAATGCCAAAAGAGCGCAAAGCTGTCATCAAGGCAAAGGGTGGCTACATTGAAGAATCTAAAATCTATTATGATTTGTTTAACACTTTTTTGGTTACTACATGATTCCAAGATGGCGTAGCAGTCAGACGTCTTTGTCCTGTCGTGTCCCTTGTATATATCGTTTTACATATTTTTCGTCGCATATCCTTTCAAATATTTTGCTAAACTTCATCATCTAAATACTCTCCTGCAACCCGCCTCACCCAATGTGGCGTGGATCTGCTTTGTTTTCCTAAAGTATTTATATTTACTTCAGATCTGGAATCCCCCAACTGAAGCTGGCCAGCTAACTACCAGATATCAGTCAGCAAACCATTGCCAGCGGTCATCAGCTAACCTTCAGCTCGGAAAGCTCTCACCAGTTCGAACAATGTGACTCTAACCAGAGCATAACGGACCTGTTATTTTTATCCCCGGATTCCTACCGCAAACTGAACATTTTCATCTGGATCTTCACAACTAGCTAACCGCAATCCCGGATGACTACTCCTGGCTAGCGTTTCCATCCCAGAGCAAGCACCAATTTAGCTTGAGCTAGCCCGGCCAGGGCTCCTGTGCTACCACCGAAGCATACTCCAGGGCTACAATATCAGCCTGCTAGCTACCTAGAGCTACTTGGAACCCTACTAATTCCACGACTGGTCTATCGACGTCACCGCACGAAGAGGCAAAAACAGACTTACCCCCATCGCGACGTCCTATCTGCTTGCTTGCTAACCCGGTCTGCTAACTGCTAAACTGCCGGGCCCTGGTCTGCTAACTGCTAGCTTGCTTGCCCGGTCTGCTAACTGCTAGCCCTTACTAACTGCTTGCTTGCTAACCCGGTCTGCTAATTGCTAACTTGCACTGGTCTACTAACTGCTAGCTTGTTTAGCACCAGCCTACTAACTGTTAGCTTGTTAGCCTGCTAACTGTCTGAATCGCCGTGTCCCCAGCCAGCCCACCACTCACTGGACCCATATGTTCACTTGGCTACGCATGCCTCTCTCTAATATCAATATGCCTTGTCCATTACTGTCCTGGTTAGTGATTACTGTCTTTTTTTATTTTATTTTTTTATTTCACCTTTATGTAGGCTAGGCTAGTTGAGAACAAGTTCTCATTTGCAACTGCAACCTGGCCAAGATAAAGCATAGCAGTGTGAACAGACAACACAGAGTTACACATGGAGTAAACAATTAACAAGTCAATAACACAGTAGAAAAAAAAGAGAATCTATATACATTGTGTGCAAAAGGCATGAGGAGGTAGGCGAATAATTACAATTTTGCAGATTAACACTGGAGTGATAAATGATGAGATATTGATGTGCAAAAGAGCAGAAAAGTAAATAAATGAAAACAGTATGGGGATGAGGTAGGTCAAATTGGGTGGGCTATTTACCGATAGACTATGTACAGCTGCAGCGATCGGTTAGCTGCTCAGATAGCAGATGTTTGAAATTGGTGAGGGAGATAAAAGTCTCCAACTTCAGCGATTTTTGCAATTCGTTCCAGTCACAGGCAGCAGAGAACTGGAACGAAAGGCGGCCAAATGAGGTGTTGGCTTTAGGGATGATCAGTGAGATACACCTGCTGGAGTGCGTGCTACGGGTGGGTGTTGCCATCGTGACCAGTGAACTGAGATAAGGCGGAGCTTTACCTAGCATGGACTTGTAGATGACCTGGAGCCAGTGAGTCTGGCGACAAATATGTAGCGAGGGCCAACCGAATAATAGAGCATACAGGTCGCAGTGGTGGGTGGTATAAGGTGCTTTAGTAACAAAACGGATGGCACTGTGATAAACTGCATCCAGTTTGCTGAGTCGAGTGTTGGAAGCTATTTTGTAGATGACATCGCCGAAGTTGAGGATCGGTAGGATAGTCAGTTTTACTAGAGTAAGTTTGGCGGCGTGAGTGAAGGAGGCTTTGTTGCGGAATAGAAAGCCGACTCTAGATTTGATTTTAGATTGGAGATGTTTGATATGAGTCTGGAAGGAGCGTTTACAGTCTAGCCAGACACCTAGGTACTTATAGATGTCCACATATTCTAGGTCGGAACCATCCAGGGTGGTGATGCTAGTCGGGCGTGCGGGTGCAGGCAGCGAACGGTTGAAGAGCATGCATTTGGTTTTACTAGCTTTAAGAGCAGTTGGAGGCCACGGAAGGAGTGTTGTATGGCATTGAAGCTCGTTTGGAGGTTAGATAGCACAGTGTCCAAGGAAGGGCCGGAAGTATACAGAATGGTGTCGTCTGCATAGAGGTGGATCAGGGAATCGCCCGCAGCAAGAGCAACATCATTGATATATACAGAGAAAAGAGTCGGCCTGAGAATTGAACCCTGTGGCACCCTCATAGAGACTGCCAGAGGACCGGACAGCATGCCCTCCGATTTGACACACTGAACTCTCTCTGCAAAGTAGTTGGTGAACCAGTCATCAGAAAAACCGAGGCTACTGAGTCTGCCGATAAGAATATGGTGTTTGACAGAGTCGAAAGCCTTGGCAAGGTCGATGAAGACGGCTGCACAGTACTGTCTTTTATCGATGGCGGTTATGATATCGTTTAGTACCTTCAGCGTGGCTGAGGTGCACCCGTGAGTGGCTCGGAAACCAGATTGCACAGAGGAGAAGGTACGGTGAGATTCGAGATGGTCAGTGACCTGTTTGTTGACTTGGCTTTCGAAGACCTTAGATAGGCAGGGCAGGATAGATATAGGTCTGTAACAGTTTGGGTCCAGGGTGTCTCCCCCTTTGAAGAGGGGGATGACTGCGGCAGCTTTCCAATCCTTGGGGATCTCAGACGATATGAAAGAGAGGTTGAACAGGCTGGTAATAGGGGTTGCGACAATGGCGGCGGATAGTTTCAGAAATAGAGGGTCCAGATTGTCAAGCCCAGCTGATTTGTACCCAGGTTTTGCAGCTCTTTCAGAACATCTGCTATCTGGATTTGGGTAAAGGAGAACCTGGAGAGGCTTGGGCGAGTAGCTCCGGGGGGGGGGGCAGAGCTGTTGGACGAGGTTGGAGTAGCCAGGACGAAGGCATGGCCAGCCGTTGAGAAATGCTTGTTGAAGTTTTCGATAATCATGGATTTATCGGTGGTGACCGTGTTACCTAGCCTCAGTGCAGTGGGCAGCTGGGAGGAGGTGCGCTTGTTCTCCATGGACTTCACAGTGTTCCAGAACTTTTTGGAGTTAGAGCTACAGGATGCAAATTTCTGCCTGAAGAAGCTGGCCTTTGCTTTCCTGACTGACTGTGTGTATTGGTTCCTCACTTCCCTGAACAGTTGCATATCGCGGGGACTATTTGATGCTATTGCAGTCCGCCACAGGATGTTTTTGTGCTGGTCGAGGGCAGTCATGTCTGGAGTGAACCAAGGGCTATATCTGTTCTTAGTTCTGCATTTTTTGAACGGAGCATGCTTATATTCCTATATCTAGGAATAGATATAGTCCTTGGTTCACGCCAGACATGACTGCCCTCGACCAGCACAAAAACATCCTGTGGGTCTAGAGTGTCACCCTCTTCAAAGGGGGTGACACTCTAGACCCAAACTGCTACAGACCTATATCTATCCTACCGTATCTTTCTAAGGTCTCCGAAAGCCAAGTTAACAAACAGATCACTGAGCATTTCGAATCCCACCATCCCTTCTCTGTTATGCAATCTGGTTTCAGAGCGGGTCATGGGTGCACCTCAGCCACGCTCAAGGTTCTAAACGACATCATAACCGCCATCGATAAGAGACATTACTGTGCAGCCGTATTCATCGACCTGGCCAAGGCATTCGACTCTGTCAATCACAACATTCTTTTTGGCAGACTCGACAGCCTTGGTTTCTCAAATGATTGCCTCGCCTGGTTTACCAACTACTTCTCTGATAGAGTTCAGTGTGTCAAATCGGGGGGCATGTTGTCCGTACCTCTGGCAGTCTCTATGGGGGTGCCACAGGGTTCAACCCTCCGGCCGACTCTCTTCTCTGTATACATCAATGATGTTGCTCTTGCTGCTGGGGATTCTCTGGTACACCTCTACGCAGACGACACCATTCTGTATACTTCTGGCCCCTATTTGGACACTGTGTTAGCTAACCTCCAGACAAGCTTCAATGCCATACAACTCTCCTTCCGTGGCCTCCAACTGCTCTTAAGCGCAAGTAAAACTAAATGCATGCTTTTCAATCGATTGCTGCCTGCACCTGCTCGCCCGTCCAGCATCACTACTCTGGACGGCTCTGACTTAGAATACGTGGACAACTACAAATACCTGGGTGTCTGGTTAGACTGTAAACTCTCCTTCCAGACTCACATTAAGCATCTCCAATCCAAAATTAAATCTAGAATCGGCTTCCTATATCGCAACAAAGCATCCTTCACTCATGCTGCCAAACATACCCTCGTAAAACTGACCATCCTACCAATCCTCGACTTAGGTGATGTCATCTATAAAATAGCCTCCAAAACTCTACTCAACAAACTGGATGCAGTCTATCACAGTGCAATCCGTTTTGTCACCAAAGCCCCATATACTACCCACCATTGCGACCTGTACGCTCTCATTGGTTGGCTCTCGCTTCATACTTGTCGCCAAACCCACTGGCTACAGGTTATTTACAAGTCTCTGCCAGGTAAAGCCCCTTCTTATCTCAGCTCACTGGTCACCATAGCAGTACCCACTCGTAGCACGCGCTCCAGCAGGTATATTTCACTGGTCACCCCCAAAGCCAATTCCTCCTTTGGTCGTCTTTCCTTCCAGTTCTCTGCTGCCCATGACTGGAACGAATTGCAAAAATCTCTGAAGCTGGTTACTCACATCTCCCTCACTAGCTTTAAGCACCAGCTGTCAGAACAGTTTACAGATCACTGCACCTGTACTTAGCCTATCTGTAAACAGCCTATCTATCTATCTATTTATTTATTTATTTATTTTGCTCCCTTGAACCCCAGTATCTCTACCTGCATATTCATCTTCTGCGGACCTACCATTCCAGTATTTAATTGCTATATTGTAATTACTTCGCCACCATGGCCTATTTATTTCCTAAACTTACCTCATTTGCACTCACTGTATATAGACGTTTTGTTTTCTTTTGTTCTACTCTATTATTGACTGTATGTTTTGTTTATTCCATGTGTAACTCTGTGTTGAATTGCTACGCTTTATCTTGGCCAGGTCGCAGTTGCAAATGAGAACTTGTTCTCAACTAGCCTACCTGGTTAAATAAAGGTGAACATTTAAAAATTAAATTAAATCAATAATTCCATGTGTTATTTCATAGTTTTGATGTCTTTACTATTATTCAACAATGTAGAAAATAGTAAAAATAAAGAAAAGATGTGCTCCGGGAAGTGTTAGCTGGGCACGTTTATTTCCTCTTTTAGAACCCAGCTAATGAAGTCACAAACAGGCTGATCCTCTGGGAGATGCAGGAGATGGAGGGAAACTTGGGGTCTAATTGGCAGCACCCTTGTTTCAGTGTAATTGCACTTATCTAGTGAGTCCCCTTCGAGGGTCATTAAGACCTTTAGGATTAATTGAGCAGAGCGTGGCTCCACCTTTACGCAGAGAAGAGGAGCTGGAGAATGGAATATTTGGCCCATTACTCTGATAGAAAACTCTCTGAGTATGACAAATCTGCTCATGTGGGACACAAAGAGTGCCTAAATCGCTCCTTGACTTTGACTAATAAATGCATGGCAAAATTTGTATTTTTATAGAATTCTGGCGGTTATCTTCTTTCACAGCGCTCTCTCTCAAAGATTTTTTAAAATGTATTTGACCTTTATTTAACTAGGCAAGTCAGTTAAGAACAAATTCTTATTTTCAATGACGGCCTAGGAACAGTGGGTTAACTGCCTGTTCAGGGGCAGAACGACAGATTTGTACCTTGTCAGCTTGGGGATATGAACTTGCAACCTTTCAGTTACTAGTCGTACACTCTAACCACTAGGATACCCTGAAGATGCAGATATTTTTTTATATTATTACAAGGATGCATTTAATATAAAGTACCAGTCAAAAGTTTGGACACATCTACTCATTCAAGCGTTTTTCTTTATTTGTACTATTTTCTACATTGTAGGATAATAGCGAAGACATCAAGACTATGAAATAACACATATGTATAACGATCATCTGTTGAAGAAGGTGTGGTAAGAGTTCATACTTTTATTTCAACTGAACACTAAATAACAAAGAGAATGCACAAAAACCGAAACAGTCCTGCCAGGTGCAGAAACAGAAAATAACTACCCACAAAAACCCTGTGGGAAAAAGCTACCTAAGTATGGTTGCCAATCAGAGACAACGATAGACAGCTGTCCCTGATTGAGAACCATACCCAGCCAAAACAAAGAAATACAAAAACATAGAAAAAGGAACATAGAATGCCCACCCAAATCACACCCTGACCAAACCAAAATAGAGACATAAAAAGCTCTAAGGTCAGGGCGTGACAATATGGAATAACTTAGTAACCCAAAAAAGTTTAAAACAAATCAAAATATATTTGATATTTGAGAATCTTCAAAGTAGCTGCCTTGATGACAGCTATGCACACTCTTGGCACACTTTTGGCATTCTCTCAACAAGCTTCATGAGGTAGTCACCTGGAATGCATTTCAATTAACAGGTCTGTGTCACGCCCTGACCTAAGAGAGCTTTTTATGTCTCTATTTTGGGTTGGTCAGGGTGTGATTTGGGTGGGCATTCTATGTTCATTGTTCTATGTTTTGTATTTCTTTGTTTTGGCCGGTATGGTTCTCAATCAGGGACAGCTGTCTATCGTTGTCTCTGATTGGGAACCATACTTAGGTAGCTTTTTCCCACATGTGTTTTGTGGGTAGTTATTTTCTGTTTTGTGTTTCTGCACATGACAGGACTGTTTGGGTTTTCTCTCTTGGTTTATTTTGTTCAAGTGTTTGTTGATCCAATAAAATCATGAACACTTACCAAGCTGCGTTTTGGTCCAATCCTTCATGCAACGACGACCGTTAGTCTGCCTTGTTAAAGTTCATTTGTGGAATTTATTTTCCTCTTAATGCGTTTGAGCCAATCAGTTGTGATAATGTAAGAGTGGTATACAGATATAAAAACATGTCTATATTAAGGCAAGAACAGCTCAAATAAGCAAAGAGAGATGACAGTCCATCAATAGCTTAAGACATGAGGAGTTACCAACCTCAGAAATTGCAGCCCAAATAAATGCTTCAAAGAGTTCAAGTAACAGACACCTCAATATCAACTGTTCAGAGGAGACTGCTTGAATCAGGCCTTCATGGTCGAATTGCTGCAAAGAAACCACTACTAATGGACACCAATAAGAGACTTGCTTGGGCCAAGAAACACGAGCAATGGACATTAGACAGACGGAAATCTGTCCTTTGGTCTGATCAGTCCAAACTTGAGATTTTTGGTTCCAAACCGCCTTGTCTTTGTGACACAGAGTAGGTAAACGGATGATCTCATTTGTGTCTCACCGTGGAGGTGATGGTGTGGGGGTGCTTTGCTGGTGACACTGTCAGTGATCTATTTAGAATTCATGCCACACTTAACCAGCATGGCTACGCCCATCTGGTTTGCGCTTAGTGGGACTATTATTTGTTTTTCAACAGGACAATGACCCAACACACCTCCAGGCTGTGTAAGGGCTATTTCACCAAGAAGGATAGGGATGAAATGCTGCATCTGTAAGGACCCATGCTGGAGACGAGAAGCAAGTAAAGGGAGTGAACATTTAATGGAAAACGGACATCAAACTAAACAAGAACAGCGTCTGGACGTGGGGAACAAATCGATATTGCGATAATAATGCTGACACGGAACAAAACTGAGGAACAGACAGATATAGATGGGGCAGTCAACCATGTGAAGGACTCCAGGAGAGTCTAATGAGCGCTGATGCACGTAATGATTGTGACAGGTGTGCATAAGGAAGGACAGTAAAAAATAAAGAAAAATCCTGGAATGAGTAAGTGTGTCCAAAATTTGACTGGTACTGTATGGTAAAGATATTGTGCAATGCCAGTTCTGTCAAGGCTTTGTCAAGGTTTGCTACAACATGTCTATTATAAGGCTGCCAGAATCTATTTCAAAGTGTGGGATTCTGTGTTTTACATTATAGCCATTACCATATATATGATTACATCTTATCTGATGTTTGCTGTGTGAGGTATCTGCATTTGTGCACTTTAGCATCATCATGAGATTAAACATCTACTTGCTACATCTACTTGCCTGTTTGTGTGTGTGACAAGAACTGAGTAACATGGATCAACCTGCATGTTGCAAAACTGTAGATAACAGCCCAGCAGATGCTTTGTCCTTGTGTTTGTATGTAACAATATTGAGCACATGGTGTGACTTGCTGTATCTTACAAAGTTGTGGTTAATCAGGTATAGGGAGGGGTGGTCATCACGAGGTTTAACTGAGATGGAAAAATACTGAACAACACAATAGCAGGAACTGAGCAACTGTTATAACTAGGCTGCGATACCAGAACAGTAAGAATCTATACATCGACGGAGGGAGGACTCCAAGATGCGCCAAGAGGCGGGGACCAGCCTGAGCGCCTGCGATAGGCTGAGCAAGTCTAAACCACGCTCAGCCTCTACTGTGATAGGTCAACAGACGGGTTGGAACTATGTCTATCACAGTATAAGAACAACTCTTTACGTACATCCTGTCAGTTCCCTGTTTTGCCCTGCGTGGTATTACAGTGAGCCCGTATATACGAAAGTTGCATTTGCCATTTTTTGCTTAGCTAATAAAAAATATAGTATACAATCGGTGACTCATCGTCATATTTATCCTGATACCAGATTCGAATTTACGCAACTCTAACAAAAGAGGAAGCAAACAACTGATGATGTGGTTGTGTCAGCTCCTCACAGTCTAATTACTGTATGTGCATTTGTGTGATTCTATATGCATGCATATCTGCAGACAAATACACATATCAATAACCTGCGCAGACATTACCATTCCTTCATCCCATCAAGCACATAACAGCCGAACCAGGACTCAGTTCTAAGCAGAGTGATATGAAATGTGAAGGAATGGTGGTTGAATGCAGACAACATCCTCATGGGACTGGCTCAGGGGTGTTTTCTGACTCATTTTAAAGTGGAACTGACAGAATTTTAGCAACATGAAATCTTATTAAAATCGGTTAATATCCACCCGCAGAAAGAATATGACACTTTAAAGAAATATCTGACAAGCGTGCACTTAAATATGGTCATTTTCACATTTTCGTAAAGTCTTAGAATGTTTGGGAATGACATTCTAAGGCATTTGTGAACATTCTATAGCAATATAAAGTGGCAAAGTGGCCATGCATTTGGAGAACTAGTAGACACTGCAGTAAATAAAACCAGGACCAGAGTCTACGCACACAGGTGTGCCATAGCCAATCAGAGCTACAGTAGGCCTTTATTTACAACACAGGCCTGCCATTATTCACTTTGAACTGGACTGTGTGTTTACAGGCAGTAGGACCTGCCATCATTCACTTTGAACTGGACTGTGTGTTTACAGGCAGTAGGACCTGCCATCATTCACTTTGAACTGGACTGTGTGTTTACAGGCAGTAGGACCTGCCATCATTCACTTTGAACTGGACTGTGTGTTTACAGGCAGTAGGACCTGCCATCATTCACTTTGAACTGGACTGTGTGTTTACAGGCAGTTGCAACTTTAGATCATTAGAACGCATTCGCCAAAATACACATAAATGGATTTCTGAAAATATGTCAATACCACTTGGGAGTCGTCTTACATTTGAGAATGTTACAGTACTATTGATCAAACAACCATGAAAAGGTAGGCTATTGCTCCCTCAGTTATGCACATCAACAACAAAAATGTCAACAACTAAGGCTAGTCAGTGAAAGATGAGATAAAATCTAACAAAGGAACATTAAATAAGACCTCTCAAACTTTTTTAGCTAGTTGGCCGTCAATATTACACCGATAAACGATGTGGAATTGTAGACTACTCGTCCTTATGAAGCTTGCCTGCCAACAATGCATGCTTGTCTGGACCAAGCACCCAAAGCTAACTGGCTAAAGTTGGGTAGTTTGCTACATAAATAGATATGCTAGCATATCACCCACATTATGACTGACTTGTGATCATTGCCCTTGCTAGTTTGATTGTATTGACATTCCCAGCCTTAGTTACATTCGTCCATTTTTGTCCAAAATATTGAGCCAACTGAAACTGAAACAGTTTGAGGCAGCAAACAATGTACCAGGACAGCTGTGATTTACAACCTGATAGCAATATTTTTGGACTAAAAAGAACATTATTGGTGAATGATATTAATCATCCAGTGAACTGCATCCATCTATTCTGCCAACAATGCCTTAGCGCATTGTCAGCAGCGTCAACTCACCATCAGTACGACCAAGAATATGACTTTCGCGAAGCGGATCCTGTGTTCTGCCTTTCACCCAGGACAACGGAATGGATCCCAGCCGGCGACCCCAAAAAACGACTTCGAAAAAGGGGAAAACGAAGCGGTCTTCTGGTCAGACTCCGGAGACGGGCACATCGTGCACCACTCCCTAGCATTCTCCTCACCAATGTCCAGTCTCTTGACAACAAGGTTGATGAAATCCGAGCAAGGGTAGCATTCCAGAGGGACATCAGAGACTGTAACGTTCTTTGCTTCACGGAAACATGGCTCACTGGAGAGACGCTATCGGAGACGGTGCAGCCAGCGGGTTTCTCCACGCATCGCGCCAACAGAAACAAACATCTTTCTGGTAAGAAGAGGGGCGGGGACGTATGCCTTATGGCTAACGAGACGTGGTGTGGCCACAACAACATACAGGAACTCAAGTCCTTCTGTTCACCTGATTTAGAATTCCTCACAATCAAATGTAGACCGCATTATCTATCAAGGGAATTCTCTCCGATTATAATCACAGCCGTATATATTCCCCCCCAAGCAGACACATCGATGGCTCTGAACGAACTTTATTTGACTCTTTGCAAACTGGAATCCATATATCCGGAGGCTGCATCCATTGTAGCTGGGGATTTTCTGGCTAATCTGAAAACAAGACTCCCTAAATTTTATCAGCATATCGATTGCGCAACCAGGGCTGGAAAAACCTTGGATCATTGCTATTCCTACTTCCGCGACGCATATAAGGCCCTGCCCCGCCCTCCGTTCGGAAAAGCTGACCACGACTCCATTTTGTTGATCCCTGTCTACAGACAGAAACTAAAACAAGAAGCTCCCGCGCTGAGGTCTGTTCAACGCTGGTCCGACCAATCTGATTCCACACTCCAAGACTGCTTCCATCACGTGGACTGGTATATGTTCCTTATTGCGTCAGACGACAACATTGACAAATACGCTGATTCGATGTGCGAGTTCATTAGAACGTGCGTTGAAGATGTCGTTCCCATAGCAACATTCCCAAACCAGAAACCGTGGATTGATGGCAGCATTCGCGTGAAACTGAAAGCTCGAACCACTGCTTTTAATCAGGGCAAGGTGACTGGAAACATGACCGAATACAAACAGTGTAACTATTCCCCCCCGCAAGGCAATCAAACAAGCTAAGGGTCAGTATAGAGACAAAGTAGAATCTCAATTCAACGGCTCAGACACAAGAGGTATGTGGCAGGGTCTACAGTCAATCACGGATTACAAAAAGAAAACCAGCACCGTCACGGACCAGGATGTCTTGCTCCCAGGCAGACTAACTAACTTTTTTGCCCGCTTTGAGGACAATACAGTGCCACTGACACTGCCCGCAACTAAAACATGCAGACTCTCCTTCACTGCAGCCGACGTGAGGAAAACATTTAAACGTGTCAACCTCGCAAGGCTGCAGGCCCAGACGGCATCCCCAGCCGCGCCCTCAGAGCATGCGCAGACCAGCTGGCTGGTGTGTTTACGGACATATTCAATCAATCCCTATCCCAGTCTGTTGTTCCCACATGCTTCAAGACGGCCACCATTGTTCCTGTTCACAAGAAAGCCAAGGTAACTGAGCTAAACGACTACCGCCCCGTAGCACTCACTTCCGTCATCATGAAGTGCTTTGAGAAACTAGTCAAGGACCATATCACCTCCACCCTACCTGACACCCTAGACCCACTCCAATTTGCTTACCGCCCAAATAGGTCCACAGACGATGCAATCTCAACCACACTGCACACTGCCCTGACCCATCTGGACAAGAGGAATACCTATGTGAGAATGCTGTTCATTGACTACAGCTCGGCATTTAACACCATAGTGCCCTCCAAGCTCGTCATCAAGGGAGACCCTGGGTCTCGACCCCGCCCTGTGCAACTGGGTACTGGACTTCCTGACGGGCCGCCCCCAGGTGGTGAGGGTAGGCAACAACATCTCCACCCCGCTGATCCTCAACACTGGGGCCCCACAAGGGTGCGTTCTGAGCCCTCTCCTGTACTCCCTGTTCACCTACGACTGCGTGGCCACGCACGCCTCCAACTCAATCATCAAGTTTGCGGACGACACAACAGTGGTAGGCTTGATTACCAACAACGACGAGACGGCCTACAGGGAGGAGGTGAGGGCCCTCGGAGTGTGGTGTCAGGAAAATAACCTCACACTCAACGTCAACAAAACTAAGGAGATGATTGTGGACTTTAGGAAACAGCAGAGGGAACACCCCCCTATCCACATCGATGGAACAGTAGTGGAGAGGGTAGTAAGTTTTAAGTTCCTCGGCGTACACATCACAGACAAACTGAATTGGTCCACCCACACAGACAGCATCGTGAAGAAGGCGCAGCAGCGCCTCTTCAACCTCAGGAGGCTGAAGAAATTTGGCTTGTCACCAAAAGCACTCACAAACTTCTACAGATGCACAATCGAGAGCATCCTGTCGGGCTGTATCACTGCCTGGTACGGCAACTGCTCCGCCCACAACCGTAAGGCTCTCCAGAGGGTAGTGAGGTCTGCACAACGCATCACCGGGGGCAAACTACCTGCCCTCCAGGACACCTACACCACCCGATGTCACAGGAAGGCCATAAAGATCATCAAGGACAACAACCACCCGAGCCACTGCCTGTTCACCCCGCTATCATCCAGAAGGCGAGGTCAGTACAGGTGCATCAAAGCTGGGACCGAGAGACTGAAAAACAGCTTCTATCTCAAGGCCATCAGACTGTTAAACAGCCACCACTAACATTGAGTGGCTGCTGCCAACACACTGACTCAACTCCAGCCACTTTTATAATGGGAATTGATGGGAAATGAATCACTAGCCACTTTAAACAATGCTACCTAATATAATGTTTACATACCCTACATTATTCATCTCATATGTATACGTATATACTGTACTCTGTATCATCTACTGCATCCTTATGTAATACATGTATCACTAGCCACTTTAACTATGCCACTTTGTTTACATACTCATCTCATATGTATATACTGCACTCAATACCATCTACTGTATCTTGCCTATGCCGCTCTGTACCATCACTCATTCATATATCTTTATGTACATATTCTTTATCCC
Organism: Oncorhynchus nerka; assembly: GCF_034236695.1. Taxonomy (NCBI): domain Eukaryota; kingdom Metazoa; phylum Chordata; class Actinopteri; order Salmoniformes; family Salmonidae; genus Oncorhynchus; species Oncorhynchus nerka. Next base: position 79,564,571 of record NC_088410.1, on the reverse strand, counting down.
CTTACACTTGTGTCTATAAGGTAGTAGTTTTGGAATTGTTAGCTAGATTACTTGTTGGTTATTACTGCATTGTCGGAACTAGAAGCACAAGCATTTCGCTACACTCGCACTAACATCTGCTAACCATGTGTATGTGACAAATAACATTTGATTTGATTTGATTTGAGTAGTTCCTCCCGACTGTATGTAATGAAACCTAAGATTACCTGGGGTACCAATGTAAGAAATAACACGTAAAAAAACAAAATACTGCATAGTTTCCTAGGAACGCGAAGCCAGGCGGCCATCTCTGTCTGCGCCGGAATCACCTGATTCCATTAATTTGCTATGGGCTCGTGCTAGTGTTCCAGTTTAGCCAACATTCTTAAGCCATTTTTTCAGCCTTGGTTGAATTTTGACTCGTTCTATTGTCCAGCCTATAGATAGCCAGAGCGAATTTTACAAAAGCACCTAAATGTCCATTGAGAAAGCACAACAACTATACCATTTAGCTAAGCTTAGAATGACGAGAATAATCAAGTCAATAAACGTTGGGTAGTTAGATAGCCTATAGTTAATATACTGGAAAGTTTGATGTATTACTACTAACGTTAGGTAGCTAGCTAACATACTGGTACATACTGCTGTAATGATATACTGTGTGGTTCATAAGGACAGCGTAGCTAACTAATTGTCAGCCAACATAACGTGTAAGGTAACTTATTTGAAAAGTCATTACTTTATTACATTGAGTGGCAAGTTACCCCTTGGTCGTAGCTGGTCTGTGATTGGAGGGGGAGTTTTCACACCTAGCTCGGCAAAAAGACTGTTCTTTAGTAAAGGTTGAATAATCTATTGTTCAGTTATTAGCCCTCCCCAATTTACAACAAATTGCTGTTCCCATCTCATTCCCAGTGTTGCCAACTCTTCAATAAGGAAAGTAGCTATTGGCTGTCGCTAGAAGTCGCTAAATGACTTCATCACTTAATTTGCATAATTGGTCATATGCATGTAATTGTGATGGACGCTGTAGGAGAGAGGAATAACATCGTGGGAGAGACAAAAAGTGAGTAAAAAAAAACTAAATATGTTTAGAACTACAAATGAACTTCTTTCGATTCTTGTTTTTTTTAATGTCACACTTCCAACCCTCCTCCTTTATCTGGGCTTGGGACCGACAAAAGTGACCCAAAAGAGACACTGGCGGAGTTACTTCATTTTATTTTTTTATTTATGTTTTTTAGTTTAGTTTTCTTATTTTGGTTTGGTTTTTAACCTTGTGGTCCACTTAGGAGCCTATCACAAGTCACAGTAAAACATTTACATTTTTAACCATAACATTTTTTACATTTTTTTTGTTTACAATCTAAATGGACCAAAAAGAGACAATAGAAAAAACTGTCAATGGCAATGTGAGAAAATTATGGTAACTAATCTGGCCCTAATTCAGGTTAATTATTATTTTTTTAATGTAAACCAGGGCGGGCTTCCCGCATGCGCGATTCATTTGCAGTCTGGATGCGGAGTGGTGACTGTTCTGACTGCAGCTGAGAGGGTCTCCTAGAGATGAACGTGCTTTGGTGCAAAAAGTGAAACTCAATCCCAGAACAACAGCAAAGGACTTTGTGAAGATGCTGGAACTATCCGCCGCCATTGTCGCAACCCTTATTACCAGCCTGTTCAACCTCTCTTTCATATCGTCTGAGATCCCCAAGGATTGGAAAGCTGCCGCAGTCATCCCCCTCTTCAAAGGGGGAGACACCCTGGACCCAAACTGTTACAGACCTATATCCATCCTGCCCTGCCTATCTAAGGTCTTCGAAAGCCAAGTCAACAAACAGGTCACTGACCATCTCGAAACCCACCGTACCTTCTCCGCTGTGCAATCTGGTTTCCGAGCCGGTCACGGGTGCACCTCAGCCACGCTCAAGGTACTAAATGATATCATAACCGCCATCGATAAAAGACAGTACTGTGCAGCCGTCTTCATCGACCTTGCCAAGGCTTTCGACTCGGTCAATCATCATATTCTTATCGGCAGACTCAGTAGCCTCGGTTTTTCGGATGACTGTCTTGCCTGGTTCACCAATTACTTTGCAGACAGAGTTCAGTGTGTCAAATCGGAGGGCATGCTGTCCGGTCCTCTGGCAGTCTCTATGGGGGTGCCACAGGGTTCAATCCTCGGGCCGACTCTTTTTTCTGTATATATCAATGATGTTGCTCTTGCTGCGGGCGATTCCCTGATCCACCTCTACGCAGACGACACCATTCTATATACTTCCGGCCCGTCCTTGGACACTGTGCTATCTAACCTCCAAACGAGCTTCAATGCCATACAACACTCCTTCCGTGGCCTCCAACTGCTCTTAAACGCTAGTAAAACCAAATGCATGCTTTTCAACCGTTCGCTGCCTGCACCCGCACGCCTGACCAGCATCACCACCCTGGATGGTTCCAAACTTGAATATGTGGACATCTATAAGTACCTAGGTGTCTGGCTAGACTGTAAACGCTCCTTCCAGACTCATATCAAACATCTCCAATCGAAAATCAAATCAAGAGTCGGCTTTCTATTCCGCAACAAAGCCTCCTTCACTCACGCCGCCAAACTTACCCTAGTAAAACTGACTATCCTACCGATCCTCGACTTCGGCGATGTCATCTACAAAATTGCTTCCAACACTCTACTCAGCAAACTGGATGCAGTTTATCACAGTGCCATCCGTTTTGTCACTAAAGCACCTTATACCACCCACCACTGCGACTTGTATGCTCTAATCGGCTGGCCCTCGCTACATATTCGTCGCCAGACCCACTGGCTCCAGGTCATCTACAAGTCCATGCTAGGTAAAGCTCCGCCTTATCTCAGTTCACTGGTCACGATGGCAACACCCATCCGTAGCACGCGCTCCAGCAGGTGTATCTCACTGATCATCCCTAAAGCCAACACCTCATTTGGCCGCCTTTCGTTCCAGTTCTCTGCTGCCTGTGACTGGAACGAATTGCAAAAATCGCTGAAGTTGGAGACTTATCTCCCTCACCAATTTCAAACATCTGCTATCTGAGCAGCTAACCGATCGCTGCAGCTGTACATAGTCTATCGGTAAATAGCCCACCCATTTTTACCTACCTCATCTCCATACTGTTTTTATTTATGTACTTTTCTGCTCTTTTGCACACCAATATCTTTACCTGTACATGGCCATCTGATCATTTATCACTCCAGTGTTAATCTGCAAAATTGTAATTATTTGCCTACCTCATGCCTTTTGCACACAATGTATATAGACTCCCCTTGTCACGCCCTGGTCGAAGTATAGTATGTTTGTCTTCATTTATTTGGTCAGGCCAGGGTGTGACATGGGTTATTGTGGTGTGTTTTTGTCATGGGGTTTTGTAGGGTGTCTAGCATAGTCTATGGCTGCCTGAGGCGGTTCTCAATCAGAGTCAGGTGATTTTCGTTGTCTCTGATTGGGAACCATATTTAGGCAGCCATATTCTTTGAGTATTTCTTGGGTGATTGTTCCTGTCGCTGCATTTTGGTCCGACTCTCTTTCAACGGAAGAAAACCGTAACAGAATCACCCACCACACCAGGACCAAGCAGCGTGGTGACAGGCAGCGACAGCAGAAGCAGCGAAAGGAGGAATGGACATGGGAAGACGTTTTGGATGGCAAGGGTTGTTACACTTGGGAGGAGATACTGGCTGGAAGAGATCGCCTCCCATGGGAACAGGTGGAGGCACTTAGGAGAGCAGAGGCAGCCGGAGAGAGGAGCCGACGATACAAGGGAACACGGTTGGCAAGGAAGCCCGAAAGTCAGCCCCAAAAATTGATTGGGGGTGGGGCTCAGGGAGAGTGTGGCAGAGTCAGGGTTCAGACCTGAGCCAACTCCCCCTGTTTATCGTGAGGAGCAGCGATCACAGGACTTCTGGACTTGGGAGGAGATATTGGACGGAAAAGGACCCTGGGCACAGCCTGGTGAATATCGACGCCCCAAAGAAGAATTGGAGGCGGCGAAAGTGGAGAGGCGCTGGTATGAAGAGGCAGCACGGCGACGCGGATGGAAGCCCGAGAGTCAGCCCCAAAAATGTATTGGGGGGGGGCTCACAGGGAGTATGGCTACGCCAGGTAGGAGACCTGCGCAAACTTCCTGTGGTTACCGGGGGGCTAAAGAGACCGGGCAGGCACCGTGTTATGCTATGGAGCGCACGGTGTCTCCAGTGCGGGTGCATAGCCCGGTGCGGTACATACCAGCTCTTCGTATTGGCCGGGCTAGAGTGGGCATCGAGCCAGGTAAGGTTGGGCAGGCTCGGTGCTCAAGAGCTCCAGTGCGCCTGCACGGTCCGGTCTATCCAGTGCTACCTCCACACACCAGTCCTCCGGTGGCAGCTCCCCGCACCAGGCTTCCTGTGCGTGTCATCGGCCCAGTACCACCAGTGCCAGCACCACGCACCAGGCCTTCAGTGCCTTCAGTCTGCATGGAGCAGCCAGAGCTACCAGTCTGCATAGAGCTTCCAGTCTGCATAGAGCAGCCAGAGCTGCCAGTCTGCATGGAGCAGCCAGAGCTGCCAGTCTGCATGGAGCAGCCAGAGCTGCCAGTCTGCATGGAGCAGCCAGAGCAGCTAGATCCGCCAGTCAGCCAGGATCCGCCAGTCAGCCAGGATCCGCCAGTCAGCCATGATCTTCCAGATCCGCCAGGATCCGCCAGTCAGCCAGGATCTTCCAGATCCGCCAGTCTGCCAGGATCCGCCAGTCAGCCAGACTCTTCCAGATCTGTCAGTCAGCCAGACTCTTCCAGATCTGCCAGTCAGCCAGACTCTTCCAGATCTGCCAGTCAACCAGACTCTTCCAGATCTGCCAGTCAACCAGACTCTTCCAGATCCGCCAGTCAACCAGACTCTTCCAGATCCGCCAGCCAGCCAGGATCTGCCGGATCCAACTATCTGCCTGAGCTTCCTCTCAGTGCTGAGCTTCCTCTCAGTGCTGAGCTTCCTCTCAATGCTGAGCTTCCCCTCAGTGCTGAGCTTCCCCTCAGTGCTAAGCTTCCCCTCAGTGCTGAGCTTCCCCTCAGTCCCGAGCTACCCCTCAGTCCCGAGCTACCCCTCAGTCCCGAGCTGCTTCAGTCCCGAGCTACCCCTCAGTCCCGAGCTGCCCCTCAGTCCCGAGATGCCCCTCAGTCCAGTGGGGTTCTGGGTGAGGACTACTAGGCCATGGTCGGCAGCGAGGGTGGACTATCCTAGGACGCGAGGGGGAGGAACTAAGACATTGATGGAGTGGAGTCCACGTCCCGAGCCGGAGCCGCCACCATGGACAGACGCCCATCCGGACCCTCCCTATTGTTTTGATGTGCGTCCGGGAGTCCGCACCTTAGGGGGGGGGGGTTCTGTCACGCCCTGGTCGAAGTATAGTATGTTTGTCTTCATTTATTTGGTCAGGCCAGGGTGTGACATGGGTTATTGTGGTGCGTTTTTGTCATGGGGTTTTGTAGGGTGTCTAGCATAGTCTATGGCTGCCTGAGGCGGTTCTCAATCAGAGTCAGGTGATTTTCGTTGTCTCTGATTGGTAACCATATTTAGGCAGCCATATTTTTTGAGTATTTCGTGGGTGATTGTTCCTGTCTCTGTGTTTTATTATTATTCGACCATGCTGGTCAGTATTCGCAAGTCTTTTTAGTACTATATCTCTTGACACAATGATGAAAATAACTGGCCTGGGCCCATACTGACCATGTCCAACAAACTACTGAAAGAGCTGACTCCTCTTGGCCTCTACCAGATAGGCTGTATAGGTTTTCACATTCCGTTTGTTGTTGTTGTATTGTTCGTGTTTTTCCATCTATTAAAGATGTATCGATTTAACATTTTGGTCCGACTCTCTTTCAACGGAAGAAAACCGTAACACCCCTTTTTGTTTTCCTACTGTGTTATTGACTTGTTAATTGTTTACTCCATGTGTAACTCTGTGTTGTCTGTTCAGACTGCTATGCTTTATCTTGGCCAGGTCGCAGTTGCAAATGAGAACTTGTTCTCAACTAGCCTACCTGGTTAAATAAAATAAAATAAATAAAATTAAAAACAGGTACAAAAGTATCTATATTCACATTAAAACGAGTCCGATATCGACCTGAAAGGCCGCTCAGCAAGGAAGAAGAATATAACCTGAAAGGCCGCTCAGCAAGGAAGAAGCCACTGCTCCAAAACCGCCATAAAAAAGCCAGACTACAGTTTGCAACTGCACATGGGGACAAATATCATACTTTTTGGAGAAATGTCCTCTGTTCTGATGAAACAAAAAAAGAACTCTTTGGCCATAATGACCATCATTATGTTTGGAGGAAAAAGGGGGAGGCTTGGAAGTCGAAGAACACCATTCCAACCGTGAAGCACGGAGATGGCAGCATCATGTTGTGGCGATGCTTTGCTGCAGGAGGGACTTGTGCACTTCACAAAATAGATGGCATCATGAGGTAGGAAAATTATGTGGATATATTGAAGCAACATCTCAAGACATCAGTCAGGAAGTTAAAGCTTGGTTGCGAATGGGTCTTCCAAATGGACAATGACCCCAAGCATACTTCTAAAGTTGTGGAAAAATGGCTTAAGGACAACAAAGTCAAGGTATTGGAGTGGCCATCACAAAGCGCTGACCTCAAGCCTATAGAAAATGTGTTGGCAGAACTGAAAAAGCGTGTGCGAACAAAGAGGCCTACAAACCTGACTCAGTTACACCAGCTCTGTCAGGGGGAATGGACGAAAACTCACCCAACGTATTGTGGGAAGCTTGTGGAAGGCTACCCGAAACGTTTGACCCAAGTTAAACAATTTAAAGGCAATGCTACCAAATACTAATTGAGTGTATGTAAACTTCTGACCCACTGGGAATGTGCTGAAAGAAGTCATAATCTCGGCTATCATTCTGACATTTCACATTCTTAAAATAAAGTGGTGATCCTAACTGACCTAAGACAGGGAATTTTTACTATGACGAAATGCCAGGAATTACGAAAAACTGAGTTTAAATATATTTTACTAAGGTCTATGTGAACTTCCGACTTCAACTGTACATCATTCAACTAATGAAGTTTGATATGACTGAAAAAGAATGTGGGAATCTCATGCATGGTAATAACTACAGTACATGTGTATATAGGACTTGCATCCTTGGCACAATACAGTTATTATATTCTACTCTATCCATATGCTTCTTTAATACTTTTCAGACTTGAAGTTGATACTCAATCTAAGATAGCTGAGGTTCATAGATTGGTATGAATATTAGTTCAGAACCTAACGTTTTACGGTCCATACAAAGATCGGCAACACATCCATCGTTACCCATCTCTCCACAAAAGCTGCAGCTTTAGCAGAGCAAGGGGAACAACTACTTCAAGGTCTCAGAGCAAGTGACGTCACCGATTGAAACGCTATTAGCGCACACCCCGCTAGCTAGCTAGCCATTTCACACCAGTTACACATAGGCTTCATTAATGCCATTCAGATTTGACTCAATTATGATAGCTGAGGTTCATAGATTGGTATGAATATTTGTTCAGACGTTTTAGCATCCATACACAGATTGGCTACATACTGTAGCTAGCTACACATCAATAGGCATACGGTTATTTTTATCATCCACTACACAATAGTGGGGCGGCAGGGTAGACTAGTGGTTAGAGTGTTGGACTAGTAACCGGAAGGTTGCAAGTTCAAACCCCTGAGCTGACAAGGTACAAAGTTGTCGTTCTGCCCTGAACAGGCAGTTAACCCACTGTTCCTAGGCCGTCATTGAAAATAAGATTTTTTTCTTAACTGACTTGCCTAGTTAAATAAAGGTTACATTTTTTTGTATATATATAAAAATAAGTAAGTAAATGGTTAGCTAGCTATGTTACTTTAGCTGCATTGCATGGCAAGTTTACACAAGTGTACATTCAATTTGCAGTAAATGCTTTAGCTGGCTAGATTCTTTACATCCACTGTTTCACAAGATGACAGCCTGGTTTGCTGATTTTCTCAGGAGTCCCTAAAACATTAAACAACACGAATTACAAATTCATTCTCCTAATACTAGCTAGCTGGCTAATGTTGGCTAGTCAGATAACATGCTAAATCGTAAATTAACTTTATGACAAAAAAGTATGCACCAACATTTGTCTCTACATTAACTAACATATTCCTCTTAATTATAATTTGTTTGCTTGATTCGTTATGACGCTATAACCACTTACATCTGGTTTCACCATAATGTTTTGTCAGCCATATTTGTTGAAGAATTCCACAAGGCCAGGGTGGCTCGTGTCAAAATTCGTCATTGGAACCACTCGATATGATTGTTCATATATAAACCTTGCTCTAACTCCCCCCTGTAGTGGTCTGGAGAAATGACGCCGTGACGCTGAGTAAGTCCCGCGGTGCAAGCTCGCATCTTTTAAAGGAGGAACCACTGTATAGTCAAATACTGTATGGAAATTATATTTACCATATACTATTCTTTCTATTCAGCGCTTCAAAAATAACCATTTTGAAATGTGTAGCTTGTATTCTTTGCAATTGGATTCTATGATAGGTTTAGCATTTAGCCATTTTAATTATCATTATCTGATTTATTGGTGAGTAAAATAAATGTATCCATGGAAATTTCACAGAACACTTTGATTTGCATGAATGACTCAGGTGTGAAAGCCCAATGAATGCAGAATCAAAGGTTCTGAACATAAGATAGGGGCATTACAAGTGTTATAAGTTCAGAGTTTTGTAGAGTTTTGAAAATATACCACTTATACCACTTACATCTGAAAAATGTGCCAAAGTGATTGGAAAAAAACTGTCATGAATGTGTTGGTGCCTTTCTTCCCTCCCAACTCTGGCTGGTTTCACGTGGGTAGAGAATCTGCTGTTGGAAGTAGGTATGGATGCTGATGGCCCTGACCTTTCATTTGCATGCTACATTGTGCATGTTCCACGAGCAGAGTCTGCACACTGTGTCCCACGATCACTGACAGGCAGTGTGTGCGTGTGTGTACATTTGTGAGCAAGGCTGTAATCTCTTAGTAACACAATTCTTTCTCTCATTGAAAAAGAGGGGGAAAAAAGACAAAAAGGACATTTTTGTATTTGGTCTCTTCCAAGGGAAAAACCTCTAAAGGACAGAGCCCTGAACAACTGCATTGAGAAAGAGAAATAGAGCATCATCTAGCCAAATGCCAACATGATAAATCCAACCTTTACAAGCAGTCTCTGCTGTAAGTGTGCTCATGTCCCAGAATTAATAATCAGATCTATCAAATTGTTTTGGAATAATTAATGCCAACAGGGTTGTCATATATCCCCACTCCAGGGTATATAAATCCAGTCTTTAAAAAGAAGTTATGGCTAATATATATCACCAGCGCTGCCCTGTGAGCTGCCTTAGGGGGGGAATGTGTGTTTTATTGGTAGCGGGGATGTCGCTTGTTAAACAAGTTAGGCTTGAGCTCTGCTGGTGTCAGCCCCATGCGAAAGAGAGATCTATCTCCAACCCATGTCAGGACTCTGATTGATGAAGAGGGAGAGGAGGCTGTCATTGTTTCAAATGGTTTTACCTCTGTATCATACTCCACATCCCCCCCACCGCCCCCACTGTGCTACAGTAACATGGTTCAAATGGATTCAGACGGAAAGCTCAGAACAGCTACACATATACTCTAGCCCAGAGTGGTAATGGCCTAAGACATGGGCTCTGAGGTGGTTAGGAATGCCTGGATGGGGATTTCTAACCTCTTACATCAAGAGAACCACACCAAAGGCTATATTATTCAGAGCTAACTCAAAACATAAAAGCTCTAAATCTTTAGGATTCAAGACAAATCAAACATATGTATTCTGACATCACAATCCTTGTTTGACTATTTCACAAGGGACAGTCCATGGAGATCTTCTCATCTCATACACATTACTCAATATATAATGTACTGTGTTTGGTGTCCTAAACAAACACAAAACAATTGGCTTTTGGTGGAACACATATTCAGGAAGAATCACACAATCTGTAGATCAAATGGAAGTGTCTGGTGAGTGGTGTCAGGCCACATGCAAATGTAGCATGCATGGCCATGTTTCGGAGAGAGAAAAATCTATTCACAGTGTAAGGACTGATCACACTAAGTCAGTGTAGAGGGCAAAGATTGATGGCATTCGAGATAAAGGTAATCTTATTAAAATGTCATTAATAAAACATTGTTCATTAAGTGGAGTAATAAAGCTCCCATCAGTGCTGTTAGCTATGACTGACACCTAATCAATGCCTGGTGGAGCCATGGTCACTTCCAATCGTCTGAAGCAATCCACATTTACACAGCATTACCAAGCATGAAGAAAGTGGAATCCAGGTGTTTCCAAACTCATGCTATTTATAATTGTATTTCCCAAATGTTCGTGAAAGTTTTATTCTTGGGGGAGTCTGCCCTATTCCACAGGGAAATAATAGCTTGTTCTTTAACCTGTTTGCTGGTTTAACAGTAGTGTATTTTCAGGAAAGCATTGGCTGAGTTTTTTTCTTCAGATCAAGCAACAACTGTATCTTAGCTAAGGGTCTGCATTCACATGAGTGATAGAGGTTACCTTGAGTCAAGTGAGAATAGATCAGAAACACATCACAGCTTGACAAAAGGCCTGATCTCTTAAAACCCATGAGGGAGTAGACAATTGCGCACTAGCAGGAGTCTGAGCAGAGAGACCCTGTACAATCTGTAAACATTTTTGACCTACAATCTTTTTGTTAAAAAGAATGAACAATTAATATAATCAGAATCCACCACAGCGTTAAGACTGAAGCTAGCAAGTCATTTGTTTGGCTAACTAACTAACATTAGCTGGCTAGCTGTTTTGGTTTGAATGGTTGAGGATGGAGAGAAGCCAAAAGCAAGGCAGCAGAGTTCTGCAGTGATGAGGATCGTAGGGAGGACAAAGTTACAAGGCTGCTCTTTAATTATTATTGAAATGAGGTGTGCTTTCTTGAGCCACGTGATTGCCATAGCATCATTGTGATATTGTTTTTCTAAATTACTTGTCTTTTTTTGTGTGATCTTTGAAGCACTTTGAGATTCTTTGAAAAGCACTATATAAGTTGAATAAATTATTAATTGTTTTCTCTTACACTTTCTCCCAGTATGAAACAGACAAATTCTTATAGGAAAAAATATATATAACTTGATTACTGAAACGTTTTAGGCATGGATAGAATTGCCAACTAACTGAAGTGAATTTGAATGGGGATTCATTTTATGCTTGATGAATACATTTTTGGTGGGGTCCAGTGTGGACTGAAGGTGAGCTCTCCATGAGGACATAGGCTGCATCTCAAACCGAACACTCGGCCCCAATATTCCCTCAAAGCAGCGTGCGTCACGCAGAATAAATATCAGAGAAGCACAGAGAAGCACAAGATTGAACTTCACTCAACTTTCTAGATTTGTTTCCCATTAGTTAACACTATCAAGCATTTGTCTATGGAATAGCCTCCCCCTGGAGATCAAGCAAAGAAAACTATTGAAATAGCTTTAAAAAGCAGGTGAAGGTTTTAATTTGGATAAGGTTGTAAGTAAGAGAAACCACTCCACTGCCCCTTGTGCCCCCTACTGCTGTTCAGGTGTATTGATTTGAATGATAGGTATGATGTGCAATGAATAGATTGTTGTAATGTGAAATTAATATGGTTGATTTTTAAGGTAATGGAAAAGTGTAGTGAATAGTGTCACTTTTTAGGATGTCAATATAAATTAATGTATTTATGGTTGTTATATTCTGGGTCCATATAATATTGATATATTCTGGGTCCACAATGTACATTTTGTTTTATACTGTATGTCTGTTACTTAAAATAAGTTCAATTAAATTCAATGTTTCCCTTTACTGTTGAAATTGTGATCGAATCAACACAAAATTAGCCACTTTCAATGCAACATACCGAAACAAAACAAACAATGTGTTACGGTTTTCTTCCGTCGAAGGAGAGTCGGACCAAAATGCAGCGTGGTAATTTCCATACATGTTTATTGAACAAAAAAACCCACGAAAAATACAAAACAACAAACGGAACGTGAAAACCTATACAGCCTATCTGGTGACTATAAACACAGAGACAGGAACAATCACCCACGAAATACTCAAAGAATATGGCTGCCTAAATATGGTTCCCAATCAGAGACAACGAAAATCACCTGACTCTGATTGAGAACCGCCTCAGGCAGCCATAGACTATGCTAGACACCCCACAAAACCCCATGACAAAAACGCACCACAAAAACCCATGTCACACCCTGGCCTGACCAAATAAATGAAGACAAACATACTATACTTCGACCAGGGCGTGACAGAACCTCCCCCCTAAGGTGCGGACTCCCAGACGCACATCAAAACAATAGGGAGGGTCCGGGTGGGCGTCTGTCCATGGTGGCGGCTCCGGCTCGGGACGTGGACCCCACTCCATCAATGTCTTAGTTCCTCCCCCTCGCGTCCTAGGATAGTCCACCCTCGCCGCCGACCATGGCCTAGTAGTCCTCACCCAGAACCCCACTGGACTGAGGGGCAGCTTGGGATTGAGGGGCAGCTCGGGACTGAGGGGCAGCTCGGGACTGAGGCAGCTCAGGACTGAGGGGTAGCTCGGGACTGAGGGGAAGCTCGGCACTGAGGGGAAACTCAGCACTGAGGGGAAGCTCAGCACTGAGGGGAAGCTCAGCACTGAGAGGAAGCCCAGCACTGAGAGGAAGCTCAGGCAGGTAGTTGGATCCGGCAGATCCTGGCTGGCTGGCGGATCTGGAAGAGTCTGGTTGACTGGCGGATCTGGAAGAGTCTGGCTGACTGGTAGATCTGGAAGAGTCTGGCTGACTGGCAGATCTGGAAGAGTCTGGCTGACTGGCGGATCCTGGCAGACTGACGGATCTGGCTGCTCCATGCAGACTGGCAGCTCTGGCTGCTCCATGTAGACTGACAGCTCTGGTGGCTTCTTGCAGACTGGCAGCTCTTTGCAGACTGGCAGCTCCTTGCAGACTGACAGCTCTGGCTGCTCCATGCAGACTGGCAACTCTGGCTGCTCCATGTAGACTGACACCTCTGGCTGCTCCATGCAGACTGACAGCTCTGGCTGCTCCATGCAGACTGACAGCTCTGGCTGCGCTGAACAGGCAGGAGACTCCGGCAGCGCTGGAGAAGAGGAAGGCTCTGGCTGCGCTGAACAGGTGGGAGACTCCGGCAGCGCAGGAGAGGAGAAAGGCTCCGGCAGCGCTGAACAGGCGTGTGGCTCCGGCAGTGCAGGAGAGGAGAAAGGCTCTGGCAGCGCTAAACAGGCGGGAGACTCCGACAGCGCTAAACAGGCGGGAGACACGCACAGGAAGCCTGGTGCGGGGAGCTGCCACCGGAGGACTGGTATGTGAAGGTGGCACAGGATGGACCGGACCGTGAAGGTGTACTGGAGAGCCTGAGAGCAGGGCTGACACAGGACGTGCAAGGCTAGGTAGGTACACAGGAGGCCTAGTACGTGAGGCTGGCACAATTTTCACCAGCCGACTAACACGCACCTCAGGACGAGTATGGAGCGCTGACCCAGGTGCCATTAAATCCCCGACACGCTCCGTCGGGCGAATATCGTACTTAAAGCACCAAACTAGCAACTCCCTCATAACTCTCTCCTCCACTTTCCCCATTAACTCCTTCACAGTCTCTGCTTCACTCACCTCCAACACCGGCTCTGGTTCTGGTCTCCTCCTTGGCTCCTCACGATAAACAGGGGGAGTTGGCTCAGGTCTTAACCCTGACTCTGCCACACTCTCCCTGAGCCTCCCCCAATACATTTATGGGGCTGACTCTCGGGCTTCCATCCTCGTCGCCGTGCTGCCTCTTCATACCAGCGCCTCTCCGCTTTCGCCGCCTCAAGTTCTTCTTTGGGGCGGCGATATTCTCCAGGCTGTGCCCAGGGTCCTTTTCCGTCCAATATCTCCTCCCAAGTCCAGAAGTCCTTTGATCGCTGCTCCTCACGATAAACAGGGGGAGTTGGCTCAGGTCTGAACCCTGACTCTGCCACACTCTCCCTGAGCCCCCTCCCAATACATTTTTGGGGCTGACTCTCGGGCTTCCTTCTGCGCCGCCGTGCTTTTCTCTTCAACTCCATTCTCCTATAGCCCTCCTCGCACTGCTCCAGAAAATCCCAGGCGGGCTCCGGCACTCTCTCTGGGTCGACCACCCACCTGTCTATTTCCTCCCAAGTCGTATACTCTAAACTTTGCTCCTGCTGCCGCTGCCTGTCACCACACTGCTTGGTCCTGGTGTGGTGGGTGATTCTGTTACGGTTTTCTTCCGTCGAAGGAGAGTCGGACCAAAATGCAGCGTGGTAATTTCCATACATGTTTATTGAACGGAAAAAAAACACGAACAATACAAAACAACAAACGGAACGTGAAAACCTATACAGCCAATTTTTTTTATTTGTATAAAAAATAATTTATTATCTTCAATACCATTCATTCTTTACAACTCATAATTTTCATACATACTCAAAAAATGGTATTTTAATTTAACTAATTTAACTAAACATAAACCCCAAACAAAACCTCAGGGGAGCATCTTCCCTCCCCGTCACCCTACAAAATACCTTTCCCTATCTCCCCGTCCCTAATCTATCCCCTTACAAATCTAAATGACACCCAGCCCTAAACCCCCCTTCCACCTCTCCGGAGCAGCATGCTGCCCCCACTTCCTCTCCTCCATCTTCATCCTCCCCCTCAAATCTCCTTCCACCCTCCTCACTATCCCTTCCACCCCACAATCTCTCCCTGTCTTCACCATGTTCTGCCTGGCTTCCCACAGCCCCCGTTTAAAGAGACTCATGAGAAGCCAGAGCAGAAACCTGTCCCTATCCGTCCCTCTCGCTCTCCCTACACCCCTCTCTAACCTGGCCCACGTCAATACAAAATCCCCCCTTACCAAACCTAACAACACCCGTGCCCTAGCCCATACTACTCCGGCAAAGGCACAGTCCCAAAAGACATGGCGCACAGTCTCCTCCCTGCCACAAGAGGATCTTGGACAGGTGGGGGATTGCACCAAACTATACTGGTACATGATGGAACGTACCGGCAAGCACTTATGGAGGCTCAATCAATTCAGGTCCTTGAGCCTGTTGTCCAGACCCCCCGCCTGCACTCCCTCCCAGACCACTTCCGAGATGCCCACTACAGGCGCCGGACTCCCTGCCTTTCTGACCTCCTCGTACAGGTGCCTGTGATCTAAACCTACTCGGGCAACTTCAACCTCAGGGTGCGCACGCAGCCACTTGGCCGCATGACCAAAGTGCCACGGCAGCTGTTCCGCCCGAGGACCCGTGTTAGACCACACCATTACGCTTCTCGCCTGATACGAGAAGAACACCCGCAGGAGGTAACCGGACGGGTGTATTACTGGATGAGCAAGCTCCGTTAACAAGAAAGAAACAAAAATTGTGTCCAGCTTGAGGGGGAAATGTGGTACCCCCCTACCTCCCTCCCCGATGGGACAGATCATGCGTGCCCTGGCGACCCACTCGCACCTGCCACTCCACATGAACTGAAACACAAGCCTCACTAGAGGCCTCCTCAGACAAGCCGGCAATGGGTAGATGTACACCAAATACAAAAGAGACTGCAACACATCCACCTTTAGGACCAGGACTTAGGACCAGGCTTCCTCTGTACCACTGCGATACGCATGTTCCAGTTTAGCGTCGCTGAGCCGGAGGTCTCAAAATGGACCCCGAGAATCCTCAGGGCCCCCTCACAGAGAGATAACCCCCCAGGCACATCCGTTCTACTGCGCCATCTTCCGAAAAACTTGACGGAAGACTTTGCATGGTTCAGAACTGCTCCCGACGCTCGGGTGAAATCCCCAAAGATGGCAAGGGACCTTGTCAGGCACGAGTCCTTGCACAGCAGCAAGGAAGTGTCGTCGGCGTACTGCGTCATCTCAATACGCAGACCACCACTTCCAGGGATCAACAAGCCTTCCACCCCTGTGTCTGCCCTAATGGCAGCTCCCAGAGGCTCCATGTACAGAACGAAGAGGAGAGCCGAGAGTGGGCACCCCTGCCTGACCCCAGACGAGAGGTCAAAAACGTCACCCAAGTGACTATTTACACTAACTTGGCACCCCGCTCCGACATATAATGTACGAATCCATCCTATGAACTTCTCCCCAAATCCTAATCGACCTAACACTCTGAATAAAAAGGATCTATTCACGCGATCAAAGGCTTTCGCCTGATCTAGCGCTGCTACCATTAAAGGCAGTCCTCTATCTTCAACCCAAGCGATGGAGTCCCTGATTAACTGTAGGTTCCATCTAATAGAGCGGCCCTCTACCCCGCACGTCTGATCCTCATGGACGCCATTGATCCCCCCGGGACCCCCGTCTCAAGGATGGCCTTCAAGACTTCGAGGACCACTGGTCCAAGTATACCCCAAAACTTGAGATAAAACTCAGCCGGCAGCCCATCCATCCCAGGCACCTTCCCTTTTCCCATCCTCCTATGAGCGCTCTCAACCTCTTCTAGTGAAATCTGGGCCTCCATCACTTCTCTAATGTCCTCCGGCAACCGCCTGGACAAGTGTTCTAAAAACACATTTCCCTGCTCTACATCTATTTCCCTTTCCTTAAATAAACCTTGGAAATGATCAGTTCATATCCTCTGGTTCTCTAACTATACTACCATTTTCTTCCCTAACGCCATGCATTACCTTCCTACTCTGTCTGGCCCTAACCGACTTAAAGAACATAGCAGAACAAGTCTCATTATGTTCTAGAAAGCCACTATGCGCACGCTCCAGGAAAGTTCGAGCCTTCCGCTCCTGCAACTCCCTGATCTGCGCCTTTAGGGTTGCGGATCTCTCCCAGTCAAACGATCCGCCGAGGTTGCCTGCCTCGTACTCGAGTTCAATTAACCTTTGGATACGATCCACCTCCCTCCTCTCCTCCCTTTTTTTCCTCTTGCAATACCCTATTATAAAAGCCCTAATCCTCACCTTAACTAATTCCCACCACTCTAACACCCCCTCGCACATGGACCGGAGGCCTTCAAGCCTCCAAAAGAAACCATAAAACCCGTCAACAAAAGCCTGCTCCTCCAGCACATCCCGATCTAACTTCCAGTACCCCCTACCAAAGAGGCAGACTGGCGACCCCACCTGCAGGAGCACCCCGTCGTGATCCGAAAAGAAAACAGGCAACAGCCGCCCAGACAACTTACCCAAAGACCTGGGTACAAAAATATAGTCGAGCCCCCGCTCAACCCCCCTGGAGTTGCGCCATGTAGGACCGGCCATTTTCGGAGTAGTGTGCAGACCACCATCTACTAGACCATGGCAAGCCATTAGCCCGGCAATGGCACCTGCACTGCTATCCCCCCTATTCCTAAATCTGTATTAAAATCCCCCCCTATCACTAATTTCCTATTTGTGATACACAGGGGCGTCAGACAGTCCACCATCTCCCTCCTGTCTGCCACCACCTGTGGCCCATACACCACCACTAATCTAAATTTACAATCCCTTATCGTGACATCCACCCCTATAACCCTCCCCTGCATTACCACAAAAGAATCCTCCACTTTTACCTCCCTGTGCCCACACAAAATCCCTACCCCCGATGAGTGCACCCCCCCAATACCCCAAACCGACTCCCCCTTGTCCCACTCCCTCTTAAACCTACTAACATCCCCTCCATCCCTCAGGTGAACCTCCTGTAAAAAACAAAAATCAAACCCCACACCCTCCAAATAACTAAAAACCGCCCTCCTCTTAACAAAATTCCTTAAACCCCTTACATTTAAACTAACAAAAGTAAAATTAGACCCCATGAAAGAATGAAATAAAAACATGTAATACACTCAAATTCTAAACCCAGACAGAAAAAAAACTAAAACAGGAGACTCACCCGATGCTCCCCTGCTTCATATCTACCGGTGAAAACACCATCCGTACTCCCGACATCCCCCCCTCTTCCTCCATCTCACCAACCCAGGATGCAGGAATAGTGTTTGGCTCCGGGATGCCCTGCACCCTGGGTCTACCCCCACACTCCTCCCCCTCCCCAGTGCTGCAGCTGGTTTGGAAAAAAATCGGGGAGGCTGAGTCCCCAAACAAAAAACTCCCCACCTCCTCCTGTACCCAGTCCTGAGTCTTGTTAGGTGTGTCCCCACCCAACAGAAGGGCCTGGGGAGACCAGCAGCAACCCAGAGGTTTCTCCCACCCCCATCACTCTCTTGACAATCCCCTCCCTCTCACTGTCGGCCAATCACACCCTCCTCTTCATTCTCTTCTTTGGTGATGGCGGCAGTGGAGAGATACCACCCTCCCCCCCTGCCAGCTCCTCCACCATACCCCTAATCTCTTCCACCAGGGCACTTTCCCCCCACTCCACTTGCTCTTCCACTGTCTCCTTCTCCACCACTCCTCCCTCGTTTTCTTCTCTCTCATGCTCCTCCACTCGGTTGCCTTCTTCCGCCGCTTTTCCTGGTTCTCCTACTCCCGTGCCTTCTGTTTCCTTCTCTCTTCCATCCGCCGCTTCTTGCTCCTCCTCCTTCCTTGCGGCCTTCCCCTCTGGACCTGTACTCTGTTCATGAGGTGTGCTTCCTTCCCCTCCTCTTCTTCCCACATCCCCCGCTCCTGCCCCCCCCCCCAGCCGCAGACGCATATGACCTCTGACGAGCCGGGCACCCCCGCCACAGGTGTGCTAACGAGCCACAGCCGTGGCACGCCTTAGGCTTGTCACAATCACTCGCCTCGTGTTCCTCAGATCCACGAAATCTGCATTTTCTTGTGCTGCACGAAGCGAATATGTGGCCGTAGGCCATACAACGCCTGCAAAATGGAGGCTGACGTGCATAAAACAACGTCCCCCTGTCAGCCCCTAGGGAGAACATAGCAGGAGGATGGAGGTAGCCACCATGTCCCTTTGGGTCCTCTCTGAGGAGGGCCTGGAAGCCTCTCCTCCCATTCCAAAACCCAAGGGAGTCTTTGAGGTGCCTTGCTGAGGAGACGTCATCCATGTATCTCCCCAGAAAGGCCCTCACCTCTTCGTCCTTAACATATGGGTTGTAAATGTTGACAGTTACAACCCTAAAGTTGTTCTTCGCCAGGCTTGTTATTTCATAGTGGCTCATCGGCCTCTCACCTCCCACTGCTCTTGCCCTTCTCAGGATATCATCGTGTTTCTCCTCTGTATATAGTACCACGTCGTATGCTCCCTCCAACGAGTTGCCTTGGAAACAAAACACGTCCTTCACCGTCAGCTTTAGAATCCCCATCAATATTATCCTTCCAAAAGTTTCCCGTCCTAAAGGCTCCAACTCCTTTTCCTTCCAAGCAAACCGAATCGTGTTGGCCAGCCCAATCCCAGGGACCGACCGTGTTGATGGATTTAGCACCATCTCCGCAAGGAGAATGGCGCTCGTTCTCTTCTAAAACAAGGAAAAAAGAAAAATCAAAGTGACTGAGCCTATCTGGTGACAACTAACACAGAGACAGGAACAATCACCCACGAAATACTCAAAGAATATGGCTGCCTAAATATGGTTCCCAATCAGAGACAACGAAAATCACCTGACTCTGATTGAGAACCGCCTCAGGCAGCCATAGACTATGCTAGACACCCCACAAAACCCCATGACAAAAACGCACCACAAAAACCCATGTCACACCCTGGCCTGACCAAATAAATGAAGACAAACATACTATACTTCGACCAGGGCGTGACACAATGCACGACTTATAAAGGAAAACTAACTATGGAAGAGATGTTTGCATTTGTATTTATTATGGCTCCCCATTAGCTTCTGCCAAGGCAGCAACTACTCTTCCTGGGGTCCGGCAAAATTAAGGCAGTTATACAACTTTAAACACATTACAATACATTCAGAACAAATTTCACAACACACAAAATGTGTGCCCTCAGGCCCCTACTCCACTACCACATGTCTACAACACAAAATCCATGTGTACATGTGTGTATAGTGCGTATGTTGCAATGTGTGTGTATGCATGTGTCTGTGCCTACAGTTGAAGTCGGAAGTTTACATACACCTTAGCCAAATACATTTAAACTCAGTTTCACAATTCCTGACATTTAATCCTAGTAAAAATTCCCTGTCTTAGGTCAGTTAGGATCACCACTTTATTTTAAGAATGTGAAATGTCAGAATAATAGCAGAGAGAATGAATTCTTTCAGCTTTTATTTCTTTCATCACATTCCCAGTGGGTCAGACGTTTACATACACTCAATTAGTTTAACTTGGGTCAAATGTTCCGGGTAACCTTCCATAAGCTTGCCACAATAAGTTGGGCGAATTTTGGCCCATTCCCCCTGACAGAGCTGGTGTAACAGTGTCAGGTTTGTAGGTCTCATTGCTCACACACACTTTTTCAGTTCTGCCCACAAATGTTCTATAGGATTGAGGTCCGGGCTTTGTGATGGCCACTCCAATACCTTAACTTTGTTGTCCTTAATAAGCCATTTTTCCACAACTTTGGAAGTATGCTTGGGGTCATTGTCCATTTGCGACCAAGCTTTAACTTCCTGACTGATGTCTTGAGATGTTGCTTCATGATATCCACATAATTTTCCTACCTCATGATGTCATCTATTTTGTGTAGTGCCACAGTCCCTCCTGCAGCAAAGCATCCCCACAACATGATGCTGCCATCCATGTGCTTCACGGTTGGGATGGTGTTTTTCGGCTTGCAAGCCTCCCCCTTTTTTCTCCAAACATAATGATTAATTAACAGTTGTATTTTTGTTTCATCAGACCAGAGAACATTTCTCCAAAAAGTACGATCTTTGTCCCCATGTGCAGTTGCAAACCGTAGTCTGGCTTTTTTATGGCGGTTTTGGAGCATTGGCTTCTTCCTTGCTGAGCGGCTTTTCAGGTTATGTCGATATAGGACTCGTTTTACTGTGGATATAGATACTTTTGTACCTGTTTCCTCCAGCATCTTCACAAAGTCCTTTGCTGTTGTTCTGGGATTGATTTGCACGAGACAGAACGTGTCTCCTTCTTGAGCGGTATGACGGCTGCGTGGTCCCATGGTTTTTATACTTGCGTACTATTGTTTGTGAAGATGAACCTTGTACCTTCAGGGGTTTGGAAATTACTCCCAAGGATGAAAAATACTTATGGAGGTCTACAATTTTTTCTGAGGTCTTGGCTGATTTCTTTTGATTTTCCCATGATGTCAAGCAAAGAGGCACTGAGTTTGAAGGTAGGCCTTGAAATACATCTACAGGTACAGCTCCAATTGACTCAAATGATGTCAATTAGCCAATCACTTGTTTCTAAAGCCATGCCATCATTTTCTAGAATTTTCCAAGCTGTTTAAAGGCACAGTCAACTTAGTGTATGTAAATGTCTGACCCACTGGAATTGTGATACAATGAATTATAAATGAAATAACCTGTCTGTAAACAATTGTTGGAAAATGACTTGCATAAAGTAGATGTCCTAACCAACTTGCTAAAACTATAGTTTGTTAACAAGAAATTTGTGGAGTGGTTGAAAAACAATTTTTTATGACTCCAACCTAAGTGTATGTAAACTTCCGACTTCAACTGTATGTTTGTGTTGCTTCACAGTCCCCGCTGTTCCATAAGTTTATCAAATCAAATCACATTTATTTATATAGCACTTCGTACATCAGCTGATATCTCAAAGTGCTGTACAGAAACCCAGCCTAAAACCCCAAACAGCAAGCAATGCAGGTGTAGAAGCACGGTGGCTAGGAAAAACACCCTAGAAAGGCCAAAACCTAGGAAGAAACCTAGAGAGGAACCAGGCTATGTGGGGTGGCCAGTCCTCTTCTGGGTGTGCCGGGTGGAGATTATAACAGAACATGGCCAAGATGTTCAAATGTTCATAAATGACCAGCATGGTCAAAATAATAATAAGGCAGAACAGTTGAAACTGGAGCAGCAGCACGGTCAGGTGGACTGGGGACAGCAAGGAGTCATCATGTCAGGTAGTCCTGGGGCATGGTCCTCGGGCTCAGGTCCTCAGAGAGAGAGAAAGAAAGAGAGAATTAGAGAGAGCATATGTGGGGTGGCCAGTCCTCTTCTGGCTGTGCCGGGTGGAGATTATAACAGAACATGGCCAAGATGTTCAAATGTTCATAAATGACCAGCACGGTCGAATAATAATAAGGCAGAACAGTTGAAACTGGAGTAGCAGCACGGCCAGGTGGACTGGGGACAGCAAGGAGTCATCATGTCAGGTTATCAGTTTTTTCAATTACATTTTCCCAAAATGTAATTGAAGGTGCTCCAAATCTTTTTACTATCATACTTTATGTAATAATTTTTTTGTTTCACAGTGTAGTTTCTTCTTTTTATTCAGTTTAGTCACATGATTTCTCAATTTGCAGTACGTTTGCCAATCGGTTGTGAACTATTTGCCATCCCTTTTGCATCATCCCTCTCAACCATACAATTTTTCAAATCCACAGGGATTTAACAGTTTTTACAGTCATTTTTTAATGGGTGCATGCTTATTAGTAACCGGGATAAGCGGTTTCATAAATGTGTCAAGTGCAATGTCTGTTTGCTCCTCATTACACACCACGGACCAACAAATATTATTCACATCAACAACCTAAGAATCACTACAAAACGTATTGTATGACCTCTTTTATGATTGCTTTCCTAGACATGGCTACTATATTGTGATCACTACATCCAACGGATCTAGATACTGCTTTCAAGCACATTTCTGCATCATTAGTAAAGATGTGATCAATACATGTGGATGATTGAATTATTGTGCTGTTTGTAACTACAGGCACTGGATTCGAGGTTAAACCTTTCCTTGAGTGGGCAGCTTGATGAAAGCAAATCAATATTTAAATCACCCAGAAAATATAACTCTTAATATCACACATTATCAAGCATTTCACACGTTATCCAGATACTGACTGTTAGCACATGGTGGTCTATAGCAGCTTCCAACAAGAATGGCCTTTAGGTGAGGCAGATGAACCTGTAGCCTTATTACTTCAACAGTATTTAACATGAGATCCTCTCTAATCTTTGCAGGAATGTGGTTCTTAATATAAACAGCCACAGCTCCAGCTTTGGCATTTCAGTCTTTTGTATAAATGTTATAACCTTGCATTGCTACCACTGTATCATCAAAGGTATTGTCTATGTGAGTTTCAGAGATAAATGTAATGAATGTCGTCTGTTACTAGCAAGTTGTTCATTTCATGAACCGTGTTTCTTAAATTAAGATACATACAGTACCAGTCAAAAGTTTGGACCAACCTACTCATTCAAGGGTTACCACCCCTACAAGGCGAAAATTGAAAAAAAAAGGTCAGATCCTTAAGAGGTTTTAATGGAATGTTGTCTCTCTTTGCTTATTTGAGCTGTTCTTGCCCTAAGAGGGACATGGTCTTTTACATACCTCCTGCATCTCCTGCATACCTAAAATGACATACCCAAATCTAACTGCCTGTAGCTCAGGCTCTGAAGCAAGGATATGCATTTTCTTGGTACCATTTGAAAGGAAACACTTTGAAGTTTGTGGAAATGTGAAAGGAATGAAGGAGAATATAACACATTAGATCTGGTAAAAGATAATACATGTATTTTTTGTACCATCATCCTTGAAATGCAAGAGATAGGCCACAATGTATTATTCCAGCCCAGGTGCAATTCAGATTGTGGCCACTAGATGGCATCAATGTATGTGCAAAGTTTAAGACTGATCCAATAAACCATTGCATTTCTGTTCAAAATGTTGTATCAAGACTGCCCAATTGTGCCAAATTAGTTTATTAATAACTAATTAATAAACTGTGCACTCTCCTCAAACAATAGCATGGTATTATTTCACTGTAATGGCTACTGTAAATTGGACAGTGCAGTTAGATTGACAAGACTGTACGTTTTCTGCCAATATCAGATATGTTTATGTCCTGGGAAATGTTCTTGTTATTTACAACCACATGCTAATCCCATTAGCCTACATTAGCTCAACCGTAACGCAAGGGGGACACCGATCCTGAAGAAGTTTTATGACATGAAGGTCAGTTAATGAAGAACATTTCAAGAACTGAAAGTTTGTTCAAGTGCTATGATGAAACTGGCTCTCATGAGGACCGCCACAGGAAAGGAAGATCCAGAGTTACCTCTGCTGCAGAGGATAAGTTCATTAGAGTTAAAAGCACCTCAAATTGCATTCCAAATCAATGCTTCACAGAGTTCAAGTAACAGACACATCTCAACATCAACTGTTCAGAGGAGACTGCGTGAATTAGGCCTTCATGGTCAAATTGCTGCTAAGAAACCCCTACTACCACTACCACTAGACCAAGAAGAAGAAGAGACTTGCTTGGGCCAAGAAACATGAGCAATTTACATTCGAGAGATGGAAATTTTTGTTCCAACCCACGTGTCTTTGTGAGATGCAGAGTAGGTGAACGGATGATCTCCGCATGTGTGGTCTCCACCATGAAGCATGGAGGAGAAGGTGTGATGGTGTGGGGAGCTTTGCTGGTGACACTGTCTGTGATTTATTTAGAATTCAAGGGACACTTAACCAGCATGGCTACCACAACATACTGCAACGATACCCCATCACATCTGGTTTTCACTTAGTGGGACCATCATTTGTTTTTCAACAGGACAGTGACCCAACACACCTCCAGGCTGTGTAAGGGCTATTTATCCAAGAAGAAGTGTGATACAGAGCTGCATCAGATGACCTGACCTCAACCCAATTGAGATGGTTTGGAAAGATTTGGACCGCAGAGGGACGGAAAAGCAGCCAACAAGTGCTCAGCATATGTGGGAACTCCTTGAAGACCATTGTAAAAGCATTCCAGGTGAAGCTGGTTGAGAGAATGTCAAGAGTGTGCAAAGGGTAGCTACTCATCAAGGCAAAGGGTAGCTACATTGAAGAATTTTAAATATATTTTGATTTGTTTATCACTTTTTCGGTTACTACATGATTCCATATGTGTTATTTAATAGTTTTGATGTCTTCACTATTATTCTACAATGCAGAAATTAGTAAAAATAAAGAAAATCCCTTGAATGAGTAGGTGTTTCCAAACGTGTGATTGATACGGAACCCAAACCGGCTGCGCGCGTGCGCCATCGTGCATACATTTATTTTGTCCCCCTACACCAAATGCGATCACGACACGCAGGTTAAAATATCAAAACAAACTCTGAACCAATGACATTAATTTGGGGACAGATCGAAAAGCATTAAACATTTATGGCAATTTAGCTAGTTAGCTTGCACTTGCTAGCTAATTTGTCCTATTTAGCTCAGTTACTGTTGCTAGCTCATTTGTCCTGGGATATAAACATTGGGTTGTTATTTTACCTGAAATGCACAAGGTCCCCACAATTAATCCACACATAAAACGGTCAACCGAATTGTTTCTCTCCTCCTTCCAGGCTTTTTCATCTTTGAACTTATATGGTGGTTGGCATCTAAACTTTCATAGTATTACTATGCCGACAGGCAACACAGTTCGTCTTTCAATCACCCACGTGGGTATAACGAATGAGATGGCACGTGGGTACCTGCTTCTATAAACCAATGAGGAGATGGGAGAGGCAGGACTTGCAGCGCAATCTGCATCAGAAATAGAAAGGACTTCTATTCTAGCCCTTGGCAACACAGACGCTCGTTGACGCGCGCGAACAGTGTGGGTGCAATATTTGAATAACATATGTTTCTAAATTTATTTTGCAACGCTTGAGCACGTGACACGAGCGGTGTGGTAAGCCTGTAATACTGCATGTTAACGTGGGCTATTTTGAGCACTTTTCTGGGATGCTTGCTTGTTTTCATTGCTTTACTGGGAAGCTTAGCAGAAGTAGATATTCTCATGTATTTTATGTTATTGCAGGGTGAGCTGCACACAGTGGTCTTCTTACTAGTGAACACCGCCTCAGTGCTAACAACATAAATCTGGTTCATAGACACATTATTTCTACATACAATAGCTGTAGGATCAGCAGCGGCATTCAGGGCAGTAAGAGGGACATAAATTAGGTGACTTACATTGTCTATCAATGCCTCTGGTAAAATGTGCATATGCTAAAGCATTATGATGACTCAGCAGCACAATGGTAGGGATTAACTGAGCTGAGCTTGGGTCATTGATAAGTCATTGTCTCAATGCAGCCTTATAATGCTGTGAAAGGATCAGGAGACCCATTTTATTTCAGTGGATCCGTCTTCCTCATAAAACGTGTTTTGTTTCCAAAAGGTATCGCATTTGTCAACAAAAGTTACATCCACCAAGCTGCAACAATCACATAGCCAGTTGTGAAGAGAAATAAACCAGCTAAAGCGTTCAATGCCTTGATTCAGAGGGCACAGGGCCAGATATGATGGCTAACGTTAGCAGCTTAGCTGTTGTAGGCAGAACGTATCAGAGTAGGATTCTCTTGTATTGACAGGCAAGACTCAGGCCTGTACTCTACACAGACCTGTGCACCATAAGCAAGCAAAGCTGCAGTAGGCCTATATGCAAATAGACCATTGCCATATACATATGGATCTGTGCCATTCACTCTGAACTGGAATGTTTTTACAGCATGAGCGGTCTTGAGTAGATACGCTTGTTTTGAGATCAAAGTGAGAGCTATATGTATCAACGTGTGCACATTTGTTCATATCCTTTGCTAGTTACAGAGTTATTAGCCCAGTTAAATATAATTGTAGTCAGAAATGGGGGACTGATAGCTTACTACAAGATCACAAAAGGTGTGCATTTCTAGCTATCTTTGAAAGCTAGTCAGGTAAATAGCTTTTTTTTTGTCTTAAAGGGGCAGTGTTGTATTTTGAGACAGGCTTGAATAGCTCAGTAGCTAATAAGCAGAGGGTAGCGTAATTTGTCAGATTCCTCTGTAATAATGATATGGGAATGATGTATTTGATTTTGTAAAGTGTTTTCTTGCATCAAACAATATAACAATATTTTCAGTCACCTCCTTGTCTGAAGGACAAGTTGATTAACAGGTTATGACACTTTGAGTTCTCTGTCGCTTAGGCCTATGATACTGCTTAATCATTTGATTTAGAATGATCTTCACCCTCAGTAATGAAGACTATAGTGGTTTCTCTTCATATAAAACCATTAACAATTCATGGGAAACATTGACTGCAACATTGTCCATCGTGTAAATACCTTGAGCATTGTTCTGTTTTTGACAATAATTATTGTGCTGGTCTCCAAATATGTCAGTATAAGGTTGTAACATAGAGAGTAGATACACCGATAGCTATAAAAGTCAAACAAACATTAAATACATTTTTTGGATGGGTTTTGCCTCTGTCTCTGGCAAATAACACCGATGTTAATTTAATATTGAAAGTGGCTGACTTCCAATAGGCCTATGTTGCTCCACAAATTATCATAGAGGGGCTCTTTTAAACAGACTTTCTTCTTTGATTGCTTGGAGAGTGAAACATATTCACCAGTTTGTGTAGTAATGACAGAGAATTTACAACACACTACAGTCAAATAGATTTGCCTTCAATTGAGTTGGAAAAGAAAATGACTTGGATCTATCTGCAAGTGAGTCTTAAGTTCTCGCTAGTCACGCTAGCATCCCCTCCTGTTTGACTTTAGTTTCCACAGTAGAGACTAACCTGACATCCACAACTCTCTGAGGCTTTTAAATGGTGCATAAAACCGTTACGTTCGGTGACAGTGTCTGGGTGATTTTATTTTTCATTCTCCTGGTGCCGCTTTCGGTTACCACAGTAACTGCTTGGTTGCTGGAGACGGCTGAGGCAGCCGGAAGCGATGGTGCAAACCGTGTTAATTTACGAGTTGTTAAAAAATTCATTACAAGCAGTGTTCTGGATGAGGGACTGAGGGATCGTTCTGCTACTGGAATTGTGGACATGATTTTCTTTCATTTAGATTACTTTTGAAAGAGTTAGAGAGAGAGAATGAAATAAACAGGCACATAAGATGGAGATGGGTGGTTGAAGGCATCTCCTCAGGAGCAGCTCGAGGTAACTGAATTGTGGAGTTCAACTGAGTTGTGAGTTTTTCCTGTTGTATTACTGTCTCACTTCTTACTTGTCATAATTGACTTATTAACTGATGTTTAATCATATCTCTCTCTCGTTCTAACTCACTTGCTTCATCCCAACCTCTCTGTATTTCCCTTGCTTTCTTACCCTATAGTGGTGAGCATCTTCACCACAATACAGTACAGTATGATCCCTATGGTCCATTTACAGCACCGATGGTTAAGACCCACATTGTCCCTCTATATATAGTGGGTCTCTTTAATTGTGTGCAGTGATCCATTGTTCCCTGGCATAATTCCCAAGAGATGCCTTTTTTTCTAGAAGTCTCCTCTTAAGGTTAGTCACCATCTGCTATTTTGACCTCCTATAAGAAAAGTGCCCTTTCAGATTAATGGCATATTTTTTAATTAATTCAATTTTTATTTCACTTTTAGTCTATTTTCTCTATTGTTATTTAAATTAATTGCCCATCAAACCGGAAAATTCCCCCTCTCCTGCTATTCTGCCCCCACACACGAGCACGTGCACGCTGAACAGTAGTGTAATAGGGCTCCCCTTTGAGTTGCATGTGTCATCTCACGGCCAGGAACAGGGAAGGATTCATTTAGACTCTTTGTTAGTAGACCTAAGAGGCAGATGTCAGCAGCAGAACGAACTCCAATCACAGGGAAAGACCGGTTAGATTTGTTTCAACAGCATAGCTAACTAATTTACATAATCTACATTCACTATTATCAGCAGATAACCCATCCCTCGTTGCCCTTTCTTTGAGCAGCAGGCTATAAACTTGCTTAATGTGGGAAGAGTGTGATTCTGCAGAAAATAAAGGCCTATGGGGTTCACTTTGAGTACCTGCCCCTCCAAAGGTCTGTGCATGGCCCTGCTCACCGTTGCATGTTGGATGTGCTCCTTGGACAGCAGGTGAACTGGTTGTAGAGAGTAGCTGTCAGAGGCGGCTGTAATTGGAGCCCATTGCACCATTAGGCCTGGCCATTAGGCCTGTCATGATCGCTGTCTGTCTCCGACAGAGTTATAGAAACACTGTCTACATTTGACCCAGAGCACTGCTCCCAACATGGCCACATGACTTGTCACAAATACAGCGACATTCCGCTGAGACACATTTCTGGCTAGCAGCTAGCCGGGGGGGGAGAGAGATGTGGTGGTGTGATGATGATCACATTATATGTCAGTACTTTCATAAGAAGTGGTGTCATCTTCATTCACAGTGAACGAACAATCCTCAAATCCAACTAGAACAAAGCAGACAAAGAAGCTTAAGGCCCACATATTTTCTTGTAGGCTACAACATTGTTGTCTTCATACAAACCCAGAAGACCGTTTTGTTTGGTTTTTACAACTTCTTATTTAACTCTAGACCAAGAAGAAGCACAACAGTGCATGGTTTATCACGTATGTCATTATTATGCACTGAGAAAGCAGACTTTAGTGCCAGAAGTCGACAGGGGCGATGGATCACTGGTTATTATTTTCCATGAGTTATAAGCAAAATATTCATTGTGCCGTTCTGCGTCACACTGTATCAATCCATCTGTGAGGAGTACATTAAATAAAGAGCAGGTTATACCTTGGAACCCATCCGCTAATGTTCTGAAGCATTATGCACATACATTTGTCTTCCCAACCGACAGCTTGTCCTAGCAGTGGATTACTCTCCAGAGTTCAATAATGTTTAAAGAACGTTCATTCACTCATGGCCAGAGCTGTCTGTCTATTCAGGGCTTCTAAATGGCCCCATATCATTATCAAAGATAAGGAGATTTTTTCTCTCCCACCTTTGGCAGTTGTTTTGTTTATATGTGGGGCTAAACTTGTTAGCTCAGCATTTTTGGTGATGGATTAAAGACATGTAGGATGGCTGTGGCATCCCATAGTCTCGCTTTTTTTTGTTTTACTTGTGTGAAGAATTAAGAGCCGTCATGAAAATGTGTCATTATTCCACTACATAAGTATGACCGTGATAGGAATGATTATATTGACAAATATAAAGGAAGAATTTCCTCTCAAGTAAAGTCATTTCAATAGAGCCCTCCAACCTCTCTCTTCCTTTACATAAATTTCACTGTCGGATTTCTACAGCAATGTAATATCGCCATACTTCTCAGTCTATGCTAATTCTGGATTGGCTGACCCTCCACCTCTCTCTCAGTATTCATACCACATCAAAGCCAGCATACCAATTACCCAACATATAATGCCAGTACTAGAAATGGGACTGTAAAGCTTATTACCATATTAAACCTGAACTGACATTACCCTCTCACAAGTAAGGTTATATACTGTACATACTGAATATTCCATTTAAATGAGCTGACCTTAGTTTCTGTGGTTCAACATTGCAGCCTGGTGCTCAATGGAGGACTTCACTGGTCTATTAAAAGAGGCAGTGGGTCACAGCAAGAACAGACATTGTTCCCATATTAAACAGTGATCCACTTCTACATGCTGATTTTGTTAGATAATTTGCTATTTTAAAGACTATACCACCTCACAGGCAGACTGGGGAATTAGACTTGAACTCCTTTAGTGGTTTCCCCCCTCATTTAAAGTGTTATCCATCTGAGCCTAGACTGATGGGAAATGCAAGTGGACATGGCAACATGCTTGGCTCAGATTAGTATTTGTAACAGTACACTACAGTCAAATCATTACAGCAATTCCAAACTTGAAGAGGTGAGAATCAACAGACCCAAATAGTACTTAAATATTGGGGAGATAAAGATTTAATGTGAATGAGTCACCATAGTTGTAGTGCAGACAGACATAACCTCTAGGTCCTGCCCCCAGACCAACCCCAGAGAAGAGGCAGATAAAGAGGATTCTGATATCTCTCTCGAACCAAATGTTGACTACATAAACATGAGGGGAGTATCTCTCCGCAATGCATATCCATCCTGGGTTGTTGTGGAAGGAAATGCACTGGTAATTTTTCTCTTTTCCTCCAGCTGTGTCTGTTTTATTAGGGTGGACCAGAAGTCCATTTCCAACTCATTATAGTTAAGGCTTGGCTTAGGGAGGAGTCGTAGACTGGCAGTGAAAGTAGACTGGCAGTGAAAGGTGTCAAATCTGCGCTTATCTATCCTCAGCACACACCGTTCATCTCCCCACGCATTTACAGCACACAGAGGTCTCATTCGCTGCCATATCGGCCAATAACATTTGCACACTGTATTAAAAAATATATATAGAGCAGACAAAGATTGTTTCTGTGTGGTGTGCTTAGATCTAGACACTGACAGCGTAACCTTCAAAGTGCAGAGGGTAAAAGGTCATTCCGAACATTCCTCTTTATACTGTGCTATCTATACAGTAGAAGACTTAAAAATGGAGAGCACTACCCCTCCCTAAATTAGATAAATAGTGATGAATAGGATAAAGTTCATCACAGTGTCACCTCTTGGCTTAGATGAAAACACTGGAAATGTGTAGGCTGCAAAGTTGAGCGTTTTAGATACAGTGCCTTCAGAAAGTATTCACACCACTTGACTTTTTCCACATTTTGCTGTGTTAAAGCCTGAATTTAAAATGGATTAAATTGAGATTTTGTGTCACTGGCCTACACACAATACCCAATCATGTGGAATTATGTTTTTAGGCATTTTTACAAAAGCTGAAATGTCTTGAGCCAATAAGTATTCAACCCCTTTGTTATGGCAAGCCTACATACATGATATCACAAAAGTGAGTACACCCCTCACATTTTTGTAAATCTTTTCATGTGACAACACTGAATAAATGACACTTTGCTACAATGTAAAGTAGTGAGTGTACAGCTTGTATAACAGTGTAAATTTGCTGTCCCCTCAAAATAACTCAACACACACACACATTAATGTATAAACCCCAGGCAACAAAAGTGAGTACACCCCTAAGTGAAAATGTCCAAATTGGGCCCAATTAGCCATTTTCCCTCCCTGGTGTCATGTGACTCGTTAGTGTTACAAGGTCTCAGGTGTAAATGGGGAGCAGGTGTGTTAAATTTGGTGTCATCGCTCTCACACTCCCTCATACTGACTGGTCACTGGAAGTTCAACATGGCACCTCATGGCAAAGAACTCTCTTGAGCATCTGAAAAAAATAATTGTTGCTCTGCATAAAGATGGCCTTGGCTATAAGAAGATTGCCAAGACCCTGAAACTGAGCTGCAGCACGGTGGCCAAGACCATACAGCGGTTTAACTGGACAGGTTCCACTCAGAACAGGCCTCGCCATGGTCGACCACAGAAGTTGAGTGCAGCAAATTTACACTGTTATACAAGCTGTACACTCACTACTTTACATTGTAGCAAAGTGTCATTTACTCAGTGTTGTCACATGAAAAGATATTTAAAATATTTACAAAAATGTGAGGGGTGTACTCACTTTTGTGATATACTGTATGTTCAAGAGTAAAAATGTGCTTAACAAGTCAAATACGAAGTTACATGGACTCACATTATGTATAATAATAGTGTTTAACATGATTTTTAAATGACTACCTCATCTCTTTACCCCACACATGCAATTATTTGTAAGGTCCCTCAGTCAAGCAGTGATTTTCAAACATGTTCAACCACAAAGACCAGGGAAGTGTTCCAATGCCTCACAAAACACCTATTGGTAGATCGGTCAACAACAAAAAAAGCAGATATTGAATATCCCTTTGAGGATGGTGAAGTTATTAATTACACTTTGTCCCTACACAAATTCAGGCATCCTTCCTAACTCAGTTGCTGGAAACCGCTCAGGGATTTCTCCATGAGGCCAATGGTGACTTTAAAACAGTTACAGAGTTTAATGGCTGTGATATGAGAAAACTGAGGGTGGATCAACAACAGTATAGTTACTCCACAATACTAACCTAAATGACAGAGTGAAAAGAAGGACGCCTGTACAGAATACAAATATTCCAAAACATGCATCCTGTTGGCAATAAGGCACTAAAGTAAAACTGCAAAAAATATATGGCAAAGAAATGAACTTTATGTCCTGAATACAAAGCGTTTTCTTTGGGGCAAATCCAACACAACACATCACTGATTACCACTCTGCATATTTTCAAGCATGGTGGTGGCTGCATCATGTTATGCATAATTGAGTATGCTTTTCATCGGCAAGGACTATGTCGTTTTTTTGGGATAAAAATAAATGGAATAGATCTTAGCAGAGGCAAAATCTTAGAGGAAAACCTGGTTCAGTCTGCTTTCTGACACAGGGAGGCAAATTCACCTTTCAGCAGGACAATAACCTATACACTGGAGTTGCTTACCAAGATGACGTTGAATGTTCTTGAGTGGCCTAGTTACAGTTTTTACTTAAATCATCTTGAAAATCTATTGCAAGACTTAAAAATGGCTGCCTAGCAATAATCAACAACCAACTTGACAGAGCTTGTGCAAATAGTGTACAATCCAGGTGTGGAAAGCTCTTACCCAGAAAGACTCACAGCTGTAATCATTGCCAAAGGTGACTAACATGTATTGACTCAGGGGTGTGAATACTAATGTAAATGTTTATGTATTTCATTTTCAATCTTTTTTCTAACATTTCTTAAAACATGTTTTAACTTTGTCATTATGGGGTATAGTGTGTGGATGAGAGAATTATTATTATTTTGAATCCATTTTGAATCCAGGCTGTAACACAACAAAATGTGAAATAAGTCAAGGGGTATGAATACTTTCTGAAGGCACTGTAAGTGACGGGCCAAAATGACTGCCCTTACAGCACAACCATTATAGAAAATTGCTGGAGCAGCACATATGCAAAGGAAAATTATGTTACCTGTAAGGATGAACAAGCAAATGTCAGTACCAAAAATAGTGAATAATGAATTAAGTAAATTAAATTGAGTAAATGGAAACTAAGATGCTCCAGCCACCCAGCCCTGGGTGTTGACTGCCAGATGGACATGTTTACAACACTCATCAGGTTGCAGAGTGATGGATATCAGTAATTACTTCTGCTGATCCATTTAACCCGGCACACACACACACACACACACACACACACACACACACACACACACACACACACACACACACACACACACACACACACACACACACACACACACACATTTAATTGCCTGGTACGCCAAAACACAAATCTAGTTAATCTGGTGTAAAGGCATCTTCAGAAGAGACGGGTGTAAAGAGCAATGGGAGTGAGGTGGCGCTTCAGCTACACGGACACAACATGATGGGTGGACTCCAAGGCTTCCACTGTAGGAGCAAAGATTAATACGGCTCTGATCCCTATCTTACATAGAGCATTACATACAGTGGAAGCCTTGTAGGGGGGTGGGGGCACTGCTGAAAAACAGCAGTAAGGGATTCTCTCTCTCTCTCAACCATCAAACCTCTCTGCATTTTCACTTTTTCTCTCTCTATTCCATCTTCTCTGTGTCTATCTCAAAATGATTGTTATGGTGGTACGATAATAACCTTCTATAGCTCCCCGAGTGCTCTCGTATTCTCTATTTTTTCCTATGGCTAAGTCGCTGTGGTATCAACTCAATTATGAATCAATCAACATGCTCAACACATTTGTAAATGTATTGCAGAGCAGTCAACATTCAGTACATCAATAGTCCATAGCACTGTAGCATATCACAGTCTTAACATGCTGATTTGTGGAAAGCGTGAAATTCTTTGATATTTCATGTGCTGATAAATATTTGTGTTATATCGGATGTTATTTGTGCTGTATGATGACATCTCTATCTTTTTTTACTATCAAATCTAACAGCACAGGAAATGAGTTGACGCAACAAGATGTATTGATTGTAATCATGCCAGCTTTTCATCTTCAATGTTGTATCAAAGATAATGACATTACTTGAATTTCCAAGGTCAACATGGATCCAATTGCTTCAGTGCTGATGTTGAAATCTATCATTTAGTGGTGTTTTTTTTGTACCACATTTATCCATCTGTTCCTTGACAGACATGTTTTTAATGTCCCATTTTAGATGATGTGTTGTGACAACATGTACAGTACATAATAATTACAAACTGTGACCACATACATTGTAATTGTGGTTTATTTTTACAATGTAGTTAGTGTGACTACACATTGAGGTTGTGATTGTGATTGCACAATGAAATGTAATTTTCAGAAGCATTGGATTTGCAGGTGTGATTTTGTTATACCCCCCCCCCCCCCCCCCCGTCTCCACACACACACACGTGCACATACTCCCACACGTGCTCACACACACGCACACAATCACACACTCCCACACGTGCTCACACACACGCACACAATCACACACTCTCAATGTAAAATGACCACATTTTGAGTTTATTTTATTTCTGACATTGTGCACGTTACAAGCAGTTCCTCTCTTAACTCTTTTGTACTGTACCCTAAAGTCAGGTTCAAACATTCACCTTCACACCAACTGGTAAAAGTTATAAAAAAATATATAGACATTTTTATTGCCTTGTTTTTTGTATGGATAACAGTTAGAAGACCTAAGCCTCAGGTGGCCCTCTGTACTTATACAAGAAACATCTTTAAAATGCCACATTTCAAGCATCTTTGCCAAAAATGTTTTTTTTTTATGTTTAAAAACACTAAAAACTAAATCAAATATCAGAGGAGCTTAAGCAGTGTGTTTGTAGCAGCGTTCCAGTGGTTAGTTTGAAAGCTGCTGACTGTCAGTCTGGGGGAAGAGAGAGAGAGGGAGAGAGAAGGGGAGAGGGAGAGACGTTTTTAATCACTAATAACCCTGCCGTGCCACAGACAGGATGAGAGGGAGTTTCATTTATCCTTTGCGCCTCTGATTAGCTTTATCTGCTGTCTATTTTTATTACGCATTTCTTCTTTATTTATTTATTTTTCTACCCATTTATTTTATCTCCCACTTCCAGTGAGGTTTCTCAGCAGAGGCAGCATGCCTGTGTAATATGGGTACAGCTTCCATCCCTACTATTTTCCATATCTGAGAGTACTGTAAACCTGTACACCAAGTTTTCCCCAAGATCTTTTAGAAAGGTAATATGATAATTAATAATAATAATTAAAGGATGGATTTACAGTGGGGAGAACAAGTATTTGATACACTGCCTGTTTTGCAGGTTTTCCTACTTACAAAGCATGTAGAGGTCTGTAATTTTTATCATAGGTACACTTCAACTGTGAGAGACGGAATCTAAAACAAAAATCAAGAAAATCACATTGTATGATTTTTAAGTAATTCATTTGCATTTTATTGCATGACATAAGTATTTGATACATCAGAAAAGCAGAACTTAATATTTGATACAGAAACCTTTGTTTGCAATTACAGAGATCATACGTTTCCTGTAGTTCTTGACCAGGTTTGCACACACTGCAGCAGGGATTTTGGCCAACTCCTCCATACAGACCTTCTCCAGATCCTTCAGATTTCGGGGCTGTCACTGGGCAATACAGACTTTCAGCTCCCTCCAAAGATTTTCTATTGGGTTCAGGTCTGGAGACTGGCTAGGCCACTCCAGGACCTTGAGATGCTTCTTACGGAGCCACTCCTTAGTTGCCCTGGCTGTGTGTTTCGGGTCGTTGTTATGCTGGAAGACCCAGCCACGACCCATCTTCAATGCTCTTACTGAGGGAAGGAGGTTGTTGGCCAAGATCTCGCGATACATGGCCCCATCCATCCTCCCCTCAATACGGTGCAGTCGTCCTGTCCCATTTGCAGAAAAGCATTCCCAGAGAATGATGTTTCCACCTCCATGCTTCCCAGTTGGGATGGTGTTCTTGGGGTTGTACTCATCCTTCTTCTTCCTCCAAACACAGCGAGTGGAGTTTAGACCAAAAAGCTATATTTTTGTCTCATCAGACCACATGACCTTCTCCCATTCCTCCTCTGGATCATCCAGATGGTCATTGGCAAACTTCAGACGGGCCTGGACATGCGCTGGCTTGAGCAGGGGGACCTTGCGAGCGCTGCAGGATTTTAATTAATGACGGCATAGTGTGTTACTAATGGTTTTCTTTGAGACTGTGGTCCCAGCTCTCTTCAGGTCATTGACCAGGTCCTGCCGTGTAGTTCTGGGCTGATCCTTCACCTTCCTCATGATCATGTGTGCCCCACGAGGTGAGATCTTGCATGGAGCCCCAGACTGAGGGTGAGTGACCGTCATCTTGAACATCTTCCATTTTCTAATAATTGCGCCAACAGTTGTTGCCTTCTCACCAAGCTGCTTGCCTATTGTCCGGTAGCCCATCCCAGCCTTGTGCAGGTCTACAATTTTATCACTGATGTCCTTACACAGGTCTGTGGTCTTGGCCATTGTGGAGAGGTTGGAGTCTGTTTGATTGAGTGTGTGGACAGGTGTCTTTTATACAGGTAACGAGTTCAAACAGGTGCAGTTAATTCAGTTAATGAGTGGAGAACAGGATGGCTTCTTAAAGAAAAACTAACAGGTCTGTGAGAGCCGGAATTCTTACTGGTTGGTAGGTGATCAAATACTTATTTCATGCAATAAAATGCAAATGAATTACTTAAAAATCATACAATGTGATTTTCTGGATTTTTGTTTTAGATTCCGTCTCTCACAGTTGAAGTGTACCTATGATAAAAAATTACAGACCTCTACATGCGTTGTAAGTAGGAAAACCTGCAAAATCAGCAGTGTATCAAATACTTGTTCTCCCTACTGTATATGTCCTTCATGCTCTTAATTGAAGAGCTATATTTAATCAATTTAATCTTGTTACTGCTGCAATACTTAATTAGGAATATTCTGCAATTAGAAAAGCTAATAAACCATACTGATTAGTGATATTTGCATGGATAAACAAACTTTCATCTCATGTGCACATTAAACATGGAAAAGGATCATTTCAGGCACATCAAATGTGCATTTTGAAATGGTACAAATTATGTGTGCCGATTTATCATGCATTACTGGGAACTGAGACAATTTGACATTTTCCAAATCTTTCTGCTTCCCGAAGCTTAATCTGAAAGGTTTGAAATAATGCATATTTAATTACTTTTTTTTAAATCATAAAGGTCAGTGCAAATGTGATCGTAGATCAATATGTCTACATGACTTGCAGTAGCATGGAGTTATTTTGGCACATTCACACCTTTAAATTTTCGAACATGGCTTTTGTCATTAAGCATTAAGCAAAGCAATGTCTGACGATTGCTGAAGTTTCCATTTCATTACGTATTTATTTGCTAAATGTTAACAAAGTTACTGAAGTGGCCAAACTGTTTGTAACTGAAACTTCCGATAGAGAGTAGGCCTCGTGAATTAGAGCTTAAACAGTGATGAAGTATGGTTGTAAGCCAGTTGTCACTAGTCCATTATCCTATTCCACTTTCTTCATTTAAGGGTAAAAGTGACATCTCATGTGATAGTAGTTCGTCCTCTTTTGAACATTGTGTTTTATTACAGATAAGTGGCGTAAGCATGTAGTAACCAGACTATATGAGGGATGGATACTGCGGAGGCAGAGTTTGCATTAAAAAACATATATCCTGAATATAAAAAGAATGGAGGAGCAATGTTCTGTTGGACCCATAAATCTATTTCCTCATTCCTTTTGACTCTCTAAATGCTTGTTACCAAAGCAACCCATCCCCCCACCTCACATCCTCTCAGTGATCGACCTCCAGCCCTTGACTGGGATGGAGAAATAAGATACATTGTGTTTCTCAAGGTCACAGTCACAGTCCCAGGCTCCTTTGATGATACGATACACTCCACACTGTCCAGTGTGAGTGCACAGATACAAGGGAGAGTTCCAGCAATGTTCCAGACTTACAATAAACAACATATCAGATGGTGGAGAAAGTTGAAAGTATTAATAGCTTGGTCTGCATGGACATTGTACTGTAGCTGCCAACAACAGCAAGGCGCTTTAGATACTTTGGCCCATTTTTTTAACTCAAGAAAGTTTGTAGATCAAACTCTGGCTTAGAGAATGCATGTCTCAGAGCCCTAACTAAATTCATAATAAATCAGCAAAGAGTGAAAAGCATCAGTTTGTTCTAAGACAGTGTTTAAAGTATGGAAAGGTGCAGGATGGTTGGCATTAATATTTGATTTCAGATCCTTCGCTAAGTGGAGAGGTGAGTACAGCACATCAGTGATTGACCGATGCCTCGTTTTTTCCTCCCTCCATCCCAAACTAACCAAATTAGTCCCAACTGATGTAATTATTACCACCTCTCCCATTCTCATCAGTCCTATTAATAGTGCTGATTAAAGGAAAATTATAATAAGGTTCCGGCACCATGTGAGATATCTAACATCTTCATTGTAATGTGGCTAGGTGGCAAAAACAAAATCACTGACAGTGGTTTGGCGAACAATGTGTTTCAGTCCTCTCCGTGAAACAGGATTACTCTTTTGTTGTGTGCTTATGGAATACTTTAGTAAACTATACTTTGAAATACATACTGCACTGTTTAGATGCTGTTGAGATTCTATTGGATAAAGCCTGTTACTGGGAGATAATGATGATCGATCTATAAATCAGCTGGCTGGACTCATATTAAGATATCTTATCACCTGAAAATACTTTCCTTAATTAAAACATTCTGTGCATCAGTTGGAACGATTTCAGAAGAGTGAACACATACGTCAGGAGAAGGATTAGGAGGATCTAACATGGGAGAGGTAGAGGTGCTTAGCTGCAGAATTACAGCTGGAATGAGATTTTAATAGTTCAGTTAATGTTGGGGAAATGTGGGGCCCGGAGTTGGCTGACAGTGCAAATTACCTTAACGGTTCATGAAGGATAAGGCACCAGCTGGGAAGACAAGTGGAAAAGATTGTTTCCTATCAGATCTTACATGAGCATTTCAGTAGTCAATAGAATTAAGAGATGAGTGTGTCTTTGATGGACACTTAAAAAAAAATCTCTATTCTTCCTTCACTCCAAATATTGTACAGTAGGCCTAATTGGAAGTTTTGGTATTCAACAAGCCTGATCCAATTGTGTACGAGCACTATCAAACCTGTGGGTTCATTAAACATACTGTGTGATATGAAATTTAGGACCTGTACCGCATCCTTTCCATCTTCAAATCACAAATATAATTTGTCTTTTTCACCGAACCCAAACTCCAACAAACAAGTCATAAAAAAATCACAAATCTACAGTTCTGGACATTTTCCCTGCTTCATTATAGTCTAAAATGTGATATAAGTGACACCCACACACCTTTTAACCCACGCAGTAAAAGAACACCTGAGCTTACCTCTTTGCCCATTAATAAGATATTGGTGATCTCTGTAACACAGCTCCCATTCCCCTGGTAGCATTACTGCTAGTCAGAGCTGAGTTCTGCGTTATTAATGATGGGAGAGGGTAATGGAAGAGAGCACCTAGCAAGTTTAGCTAGAGGTTAGCATGACTGGATGGGAATAATGGAACCGTATCAAGAGTTATTATTATGTGAAATCTATGTAAAAACAGTGGAGTGAAAAAACTAAGAGCTGGAATTGCACACACTCCCTCGCAGAATGTACCAGGGCTTCATGACCTGTATTATATATTTACAAATGAATGTATTACGACAGGCGATTATCCAAATTCCAAATAGTATGTTAGAACTTCTCAATCAAGCACAGGCCTAGTTATTTTTTCCTACTCTGACTATTCTGAACACTCTACTGTGCTCAAAGTAAATGCTCCCACAGAGAACACTCTTCTAATGTATAAAAAGCAAGTGAATGCGCTGTCATTCTTTGGGAGAGAGGTTTCATAGAATCAGTCATTGCCGAGATACCAAAGTTACTGCGAGCAACAAGTCAAATGACAAGCTTAACTATCTGAGGGAAACTTGTTTCTTATCAACTCAGTGAGCCAGACAGTAAGAGGTTCAACTCTCTTCATATCCATTTATTATTACAATGAAAGGGATAACATCTTTAATTCCATTTTAAAAAGGTTTATATGTCCATAATAAAGTACTCCCTCATGGGTTTAATTATTACTGTAGATAAGGGATGCCATGGTAAGAGAGCAGGGACAAAGAAAGAGAGAGAAAGTCATTTTTAAAAGACCAAGCACAATTGCTGTGGCCTTTGTGTAATTTTAAATGCTTATCACTTGTGACATCACTTCCTGGAATTTTCATTCATTTGCTCTATCTTTGTGGTCATCTTCTCTCCAGTGACAATGTAGCTAGAGCAATGAAGATTATTAAGGCGGAAGTGGAACCTTCTGTTATTTTCCCGATGATAACTGTGACTTTTATCTGTGCCATGCTGACTGCTGGTTGTGAGCCTGGTGTTAAGAACAAATTATTCTTTAAAACCAGCCACTGTCATTAACTTTGACCAGAATCTACCATGTTGGTGTTATATGTATCACACTGTTGCACAGATCCCTCTTTCTCCTGTTGTAGTCTTGCTCCCTGTTATACAGTATATTACAATGTTTTTACCTTTCACATAATCATTATTTGCCCCTGAGCAAGGCAGTTAACCCAGTGTTCCTAGGCCGTCATTGAAAATAAGAATTTGTTCTTAACTGACTTGCCTAGTTAAATAAAGGTCAAATAAAAAAATCACTCAGTATGCACATTCACAAGCCTGGGGCGGCATGGTAGCCTAGTGGTTAGCGCATT
The DNA here is from genome assembly GCF_034236695.1 of Oncorhynchus nerka. Taxonomy (NCBI): domain Eukaryota; kingdom Metazoa; phylum Chordata; class Actinopteri; order Salmoniformes; family Salmonidae; genus Oncorhynchus; species Oncorhynchus nerka. Next base: position 79,522,951 of record NC_088410.1, on the reverse strand, counting down.
GGACTAGTAACCGAAAGGTTGTAAGTTCAAATCCCCGAGCTGACAAGCTACAAAATCTGTCGTTCTTCCCCTGAACAGGCAGTTAACCCACTGTTCGTAGGCCGTCCTTGAAAATAAGAATTTAGTCTTAACTGACTTGCCTAGTAAAATAAAGGTAACATTTAAAAAGAATTACCTAGCAACTGAAATGGCTAACCTAACCCATGTTATGCTTTATGACAAATTTTACTCAAAATGTTCTCTAAATGGAGTTTGCGAAATATGCATTACCACATCAAGACCTTTCTACCTTTCCTTTGTAGGTAGCTAGCAAGCTCCATTCACGTTAGCTCTGGTTGCTGTTCAACGTTACTGATGTTAATGTAGCTAGCTAGCTAGCTTGGAGGCATAATGTTAGCTATCTAGCTACATACCATTAGCTGGGTAACATTAGTTGTAGTAGTCATCTAGAAATATCTTATAAAGCTAGCTAGCTAGCAAACGAAATGATAAAAACAATTAGTTCTCAATAGCATTTGAGTAAGTTATGCCTAGTAGCTAGCTAGCCATCTAGTAATAATCTTAATGGGTTCGCCACTGATTTTCGTTGATTGTACACGTTGTGTTTTCAATATCTTAAAATATCCTTCTCGGGACGTAATAAAATAAATGTGGCTGGTGTCTGGCATGCAGGTGAGCATGAAATGGGAGAAATTAAAGAGGAAGGACAAGGTAACATTAGTTAGCTGTCAGTGTCAGGTTGATTGATCCACCTCTATTCCATTCAAAAATGTATTTATCACAGAGGGTCAGTTACTTTGGCCCCATAAGAGTCAGAAACCACAACATAACAGCACCTACCCCCAAACGTAGGTCTTTCCCCCATTTGTTGTTCAATAGTAACATTACATGGAATAAATAAGCAGGTCTAGTAAAGGACAGTAATGAGATAAATGATTGTGTAACAGGATTGTGTATATGCTACATTGCTTACAGGAACTAATAATGCAAGGCACAGGGTCAGGGACAGATTCCGGCGAGGTCACAGCAGTGACGTGGCATTCTTCCAGGCAGTGCATGGGGCGATCGTTCAGAGGCCCTCTATTATGCCTCTCATGCACTCCCAGGAAAGAGACCAGGTTGTCTGCTGTGGCTTCAGATGCATAGTAGGCTAGCCAGGAGACCAGCCAAGAGTCCATTGAGGGGACCAGCCAGGGAAGAGCAGGGCCAAGAAAGAGGCAGAGCAGCAATGTCCTATTAGATGATTTTAAGGAGGAGGCAGGGAGGGAGGAGAATATATTTAAGGAGAGATGGTGAAGAGGATGAATTAAATTAATTGTGATGAAATAAATTAAATATAGCCTACTAAATCAGCTTTGGTCTCCTGTCAAATATTTTCAAGGCATCGTTCTTGAACCACTAGATGTTCTCAGTCAAATTGAGATCAACGGTTCAGATACATATTGATCGATTGTGTCAAGCATTGCGGAGGTGTTGGTAAATCATACACTATTGAAAAGTGTTGTGCACACACATTTATCTTTTTCAAACAAATCAAACAGCTTAACAAGTTCGGCAGTCTAAATATTAATGATAAATGAACATTAAGGAAAATAGGATGCACTCTAAAATGGTAGATTTAATGTATATTAAAACACGTTTACATTTTTTCTGATGTATCACTGTATTAAGAGTATGGGCAAAAGTGATCTAAAACTTTAATGCATAATTAGGTCACCTGGTTTTCATGACATCAGCTTGTCATTAAGACATGTATGATGTGGAGATGAGATCAAATGATATCAACACACAAGAAAATAAGACAGGTTGCACCCACCAATCAAGTAATGCACAAAGAATTGATGAACACTCGGGTTATAAATGACGAGTAAATGATTATTGATGAACACTAAGGTTAAAAGCACATGATAAAATGACAAGGAACTGATTGCTGATAAACACTGAACAGATTTTTGATAATAAAATAACAATGAACTGATCATTGGTATATAACACTCTGAATAGCGTAGGTAGAAAAGATTACACACAAAAAACATATTTAAAGAAAATCCACAATATCTATTTATAAAGAGGGAGGGAGCGAGAGGGCGGAGATAGGGAGGAGAGAGGCAGAGATTCCTACACATTGGGCAGGCATGCACATGCCGCCACCACCTCGGGCCAGAAGGGGACTTGCCCCTCCAAGGCCATCTTGCCTTAATTTGCCCATAGGATTGCTCCACCATATTGCGAGCCCTCGTATGTATGGCATTGAACCGCTCCTGGATCCTTCCCTGGGTAGGTTGCCTTAACGAGGTAATGAGTTGGACATAGCTCTCCTGGTATGGAGGCCCAACAAGAAGAAGCCTGGTGCTGGGTAGCTGACGGTCTGGCAGAAGGAACTGTTTTTCAGGACTCTGGTCTCGTGGACTGACCCTGCATAGGCAACAAAGATGTCCAGGAACCTCCCCGTTACATCACAGATGGCCTGTGAAACATGGTGGGGAGGGTTAAGTCTGACCAAATAGGTTCAATATTGTAAAATCAGATCACCCAAGTATCTCACCTGCATCTGGATGGAGTAGAGCTGTTTGTAATTTAAGTAGTCCTGCCTTTCCAGTGCTAGTGACTTGATGCATATGTGGCAACTATCGATGACCCAACTGCGTTGTTGAACACATTGCTTTGATGGTCTTCTTCAGATTGTTACTGATCTTTCATCCAATCCTATGAACTATTCTGCATACGGTTGGTTTCGCGACACTGAAGGTGCTGTCTACTACCCTATAGGAAAGGCTGTGGGCTAGCCAGTATATGAAGATCAAGACCTCCAGGTGCTTTCCCCAACCATGTACTGAGGCACCCCTCTGCGTCACCGTAGAGCCTCAGGATCGGAACGCAGATATTCAGTCTCCTGTGCGAGACAATGCAACCTACCTGAAATAAGAGATGGGGAATAAACAACATATTTAATTAACAGAATACCTGATTTCACACACACACATTTAGTTGATTGATTGATCATCTAGAAACTAAATGGATTCATTAAAATTATGAATTAGAAATAATATTGTAGGCTACTGTACTTAGCTATATCTTGGGTAGTGACATTAATAAACTCCACACTCTATATTACAGACAAAGCATGCTGGTTGTGCTTTTATTAAAATAATTTGAATTTCAAGCAACATACACTACAGTGATTCTATATTCTATCAATATATAGGTAAATACTTTCATTGTGGATTTTGTTGGGAGGGGAGCTGATACAAAATGAACAGACAGGTGGCTAGCCTAGCAAATTATTAGCCTGCAGTTCTGGGAACAGCAACACCTAAATGGTTCTAATACCTGCTATATCACAGCTATATAGAAATGTTGTTACTATTTAAAACAAATTGCTAACTGGTTAACTTCTATGGGATCGGTGTCCCCCCTGTGGGATGGTTGAGCTAACATAGGCTAATGTGATTAGCATGAGTTTGTAAGTACCCAAAAAAATCCAGACAAATCTGATATGGGCAGAAAGCTTACATTCTTGTTAATCTAACTACACTGTCCAATTTACAGTAGCTATTACAGTGAAAGAATACCACAATATTGTTTGAGGAGAGTGCACAACTATGAACTTGACCAATTAGGCACATTTGGGCAGTCTTGATACAACATTTTGAACAGATATGCAATGGTTCATTGGATCATTCTCAAACTTTGCACATACACTGCTGCCATCTACTGCCTAAAATATAAATTGTGCCGGGGCTGAAATAAAACATTATGGCCTTTGTCTTGCATTTCAAGTATGATGGTAAAAAGAAAAACATATTTGTTTCTTTGTATTATCTTTTACCAGATCTAATGTGTTATATTATCCTACATTCATTTCACATTTCCACAAACTTCAAAGTGTTTCCTTTAAAATGCTATCAAGAATATGCATATCGACAATTGAAAAATAGGGTCAGATCCTTAATCTGTAGCAATGTGTCCAAAATAGGAAATCCAGGGGGGATAGATCTGAGAATGTCCTGGTGGGAGCTTCTGTGCAGCAGGTCCCTGGGTAAAACCAGCTCTTAGAAACAGATTCACAGACTGTTTACCACCGGAGCTATGGCCGGATGGTCTGTTGTCTCAGAATAGGCCAGTGTTGTAGATTCCAGGAGGGATTGCAGGTTGTCTGGTTCAGTCTTTCGCTGTCCCCAGGGGCCTGGGGGAGTGAGGCCTCTGTTTGACCTCTCTGAAGACTGTCCACATGCACAGAGGCACGCACAGTCCATCTGGGAGAATGACCACAGGACCGCGTGGCCAGGCCAAGTCCACCTCAGGAAGCTTTTTTTTAAGGGGGAGATGGGCTCCGTTAATTATCTGTACCAACACTCAGCTAGGCCTCCTCTTCCTCCGCCTGCCCGGTGGGGATGGTCATTAAGAAAATCACAGTGTCCAGATCCCAGGCAGCATGTTGGGATGAGAGGGTCGGTTGGCATGTTCTTCTATTGCCAGAGAGACTGGCCAAGGAGAGGATGGAACAGGCTTTCAGTATTGCACCTCTGTAAGAAGATGATAACTCACTGGCACAGAATGCCAGACAAGAATAATAGCAATGTTTTTAAGGCAGCATTATGAGATGATTGGTTTACAGTTCATTTGGAAGCATGTACAGATGTACCTCAGTGGCGGTGTCATATTTGGGCTTCAGCTTCTCTGTGATATGTTCTCCCTGGTCTGATTCAACAAATTCCCATGCAACCCTAATCCTACATTGCAAGATGACATCAAATTTTAACAGAAAAAAATGTCTGTGTTAGAAAGCTGGCTGTCAGAAGTAATGCAATGTAAATGTACTTTTAATCTGTCTGCATATTTCAAGACCTGGCATATTTATTTTAACTAGGCAAGTCAGTTAAGAACAAATTCATATTTACATTGACAGCCTTGGAACAATGGGTTAACTGCCTTGTTCAGGGGCCGAAAGACAGCTTTTTACCTTGTCAGCTCAGGGAGTCGATCTAGCAACCTTTCGGTTACTGCCGCATATGAGGGTGCAGTGAGATAGATACCTGATGGGCTGGACGATACTTTTCTCGTCAATCATCTTGAAAAAATATATGCTTAAAAAACTAGAAATCAACCAATCCTCCATCGTTAACACAGTGGAACGGTCAAATGCTTTATTATCTAAATGTTGAATGTGTGTGGGCGACGGAGAGATGGAGAGACGGAGAGACGGAGAGTGATGCAGCCACTAGAGATGGGGGTGTGAGCATTTGGGTCTGATCAGGGGTGATGTTGTGGATGTTTTGTATTGTAAAATGTCAGTGTCATGTAACTGAACAACAAATAATGTCACTGTCATCTGTTACAGTTGTTACTCTAACATTTACAAAAATATATATTTAACCTTGTTTATGGAGGGTTTGTACTTTCTGCATCAATACTGTGATGTTCTGTCCTTACTGCCCGTTGTAATCAAATAAGAAGGAAAATATGGTACGTAACAGTCAATGTTGCTCCATCTTACACATAATGTGGTCGACGCTTCGGCTCATGGTGACAAATAGATGAAAAATATCAAAGAAGGAGGCCCTCTTGAGAGCAATGAATTAGATTTTCAAAGGGATGCATATATCAGCAATTTAAAATCAGTTGACCAGGCCAAGCAAAGCCCTTCTCGTACCTTTCATCTCAAGAGCCAGTCCCAGGAAAGAAATGATGGAAGGCTGCTCAATATTCTAATTCTTCAAGGCTGAGAAGTCCATGCTTTTATTTGGATCTGATATGAATATTGATAGCATTGCTCTTAGTGTCTCCAAAGCACAACGGTCTGATCTGGAGGATGTGGAGATAATTGACAACTGTCAGTGTCAGATTTTTTCATCAATTAGCTCAGTGAGTGAAGATGACAAGGCTTCTTACCAAACCACATTTCTATCCCTGTGGTTAATTTGGTTTAATTATGTTATTGTATTTCATTCAAGATACAATGTTTGTTCACATGAAGCGTGTGACTGAAAATGATGTCTTCTCTTGTAGGGATTTTGTATACCTCCCTGACTGTCATATTGATAGAAAGTTCAAATAACATTTTCCATGACTGTTTGGAACTTTGGAAAAATTACTTTTTCACACATAACTGTTTTCACGAGGGCAGCTTGAACACTTGATATGTAATGTAAGACTCAGTGGTAAACCCTCTGTGTGTCTAAATAAAAGACTGGTTGTCCAGAGCTTTTGGGGGCTGCAAAAGACCTGCGAGACAGGATGCATTATTCAAGAAATTAAAGAATAGTTTAATGTAGCTCCAACAGCTACAAAAGCCAGCCTCTATTATGATGTTAATTTAACTGCCTACCATGCCATGGCAGACACTTTGCCTTATCCATACACTTGACCCGATAAGACAATGGCAATGTATTGTGGACAAAACACCTTTGTATAGTTAGATTTGGTCTGTCTGGGTTCTCGAGTTGTGATTTCTGAGTCAGTAAATAAATAGTTCTAAATAGAAGTCAGAAGGTGAATTGAATGATTTGTGATGCTACATCAATATCAATATTATTGTCCTTGGTTCATGACAAACCTAGAGGAGCACAGCCAGGGATGAATCAATGTTCTAGTGATAGCTGTTGTGATTTTCAAACCAGTACATAGAATGCATACCGTCCTGCAAATGTACTGGCATGTTTGCCTGTTCCAAGGGGCTAGAAAGAGGCAACTGTGTGTAACAGAATGAAATGGAAAAGAAGCAATACATCTGAAACCCCCTCAGTTGGTTATTTTTTCAATCTGAGATTTCTTTTCATCATCAAACATTATGAAGAACGATGATAGAGATTATCGAGATCTGTCAGTTTAGCTAACATTTGTGCCTTTTTTGGTCCTCAACCATTTCATGTTGTAATGATATTCCGTGGAATAACTTCACTCATTTGTCAAATCAAATTTTATTGGTCACATTCGCATGGTTAGCAGATGTTAATGCAAGTGTAGCGAAATGCTTGTGCTTCTAGTTCTGACCATGCAGTAATATCTAACAAGTAATTTAGCAATTTCACAACAACTGCCTTATACACACAAGTGTAAAGGAATGAATAAGAATATGTACATATAGGTATATGGATGAGCGATGGCCGAACGGCATAGGCAAGATGCAGTAGATGGTATAGAGTACAGCATATACATATGAGATGAGTAATGTAGGGTATATAAACATTATGTGGCAATGTTTAAAGTGGCTTGTGATACATGTATTACATAAAGATGGCAAGATGCAGTAGATGGTATAGAGTACAGTACATACATATGAGATGAGTAATGTAGGGTATGTAAACATTATATAAAGTGGCATTGTTTAAAGTGGCTAGTGATACATTTATTACATCCAATTTTTAATTATTATGTGGCTAGAGATTTGAGTCAGTATGTTTGCAGCAGCCACTCAGTGTTAGTGATGGCTGTTTAACAGTTTGATGGCCTTGAGATAGGAGCTGTTTTTCAGTCTCTCGATCCCAGCTTTGATGCACCTGTACTGACCTCGCCTTCTGGATGATAGCGGGGTGAACAGGCAGTGGCTCGGGTGGTTGTTGTCCTTGATGATCTTTTTGGCCTTCCTGTGACGGTGTAGGTGTCCTGGGGGGCAGGTAGTTTGCCTCCGGTGATGCATTGTGCAGACCTCACTACCCTCTGGAGAGCTGTTACCCACGCCTCTATGAAGAGGGAACGCAACACCCTGCTACAACTCAACTCTCCGTGAAGTGAAAGAGGAATGGACTGTAGGTGCGAGTAAGGATGACAAAAGGCAGAATTTTTACCGTTTACTAGGAATTTATTCCTTCACACTGTAATATGGGGTAAAGGGGCTGGACTGAACCAAAGCAAAGAAAGTAAATATCAAAGACCCCTATCCTATCTTACCTGCCTAACCACTACTTATCTAATTTAGCACCACCTAGTGCCCTAACCAAAATACAGGGGGTGGTCCACCCAGGTCTTACCTAGTGTGCCTAGACAGTTAATATACTACGGGTATATGTATGCCCCCGGGCCTCTTGCCTAAGCACTCCCTAGGTGCCTTCCCCTTCCCCCTGGGAACAAATGAAACAGGATAACAAACAATTTCACAAACAAACTAAGAAACAAAGGACATCAAATATGCTCTATCAATAATGCAACAACCAACTTGTGGTTGTGGGCGGAGCAGTTGCCTTACCAGGCGGTGATACAGCCTGACAGGATGCTCTCAATTGTGCAACTGTAAAAGTTTGTGAGTGTTTTTGGTGACAAGCCAAATGTCTTCTGCCGCCTGAGGTTGAAGAGGTGCTGTTGTACCTTCCTCACCATGCTGTCTGTGTGGGTGGACCATTTCAGTTTGTCCGTGATGCGTATGCCGAGAAACTTAAAACTTTCCACCTTTTCCACTACTGTCTCGTCGATGGGGGTGCTCCCTCTGCTGTTTCCTGAAGTCCACGATAATCTCCTTTGTTTCGTTGAAGTTGAGTGAGAGGTTATTTTCCTGACACCACACTCCGAGTGCCCTCATCTCCTCCCTGTAGGCAATCTCGTCGTTGTTGGTAATCAAGCTTACCACTGTAGTGTCGTCTGCAAACTTTATGATTGAGTTGGAGGCGTGCTTGGCCACACAGTCATGGATGAACAGGGAGTACAGGAGAGGGCACCCTTGTGGGGGAGAACGCATCCATGTGGGGCCCCAGTGTTGAGGATAAGCGGGGCGGGGTGGATATGTTGTTTCCTACCCTCACCACCTGGGGGCGTCCCGTCAAAGTCCAGGACCCAGTTGCACAGGGCGGGGTCGAGACCCAGGGTCTCAAGACCAGGCTTAATGACGAGATTGGAGGGTACTATGGTGTTAAATTCTGAGCTGTCGTCGATGAACAGCATTCTTACATAGGTATTCCTCTTGTCCAAATGGGTTAGGGCAGTGTGCAGTGGGATTGTGATTGCGTCGTCTGTGGACCTATTGGGGGCAGTAAGCAAATTGGAGTGTGTCTTGGGTGACATACAGTATATGATGTGATAACCAACATGCATACATGCACCCTTCTCTGCTATTTACCATATCAATACAAACACTGAGGCAGAGTCACAAGACTACCTACCATAACCATCTGCCTTACCTGTGGGAATGCATGAGGAAGCCATTCTTGACTGTGGAATCTTCAGTGAGGAGGCAGACTAGTTGTAGCAGTGGACAGTAGTAAGGAATGTCAAATAATATGCACAAAACTTATGTACAGCATGTACAAAGTATTTACAAAACAATAGCAAGATAATTCCTGTCAGCAACCTCAAGGTAGCAACATGTCTGGCCGCAACACAACATGGGATGGCAGATGTTTCCATTAAGGGCTCACCTTGGAATAAACCATTCTGCATCAGTCAAGGTATTATCTATATAGAAGTATTAAATCCACATCAACGTATTCAGGTAATGCTGGCATAAAATTACCATAAATACACACCTCAATAATAGTGTTAAACCATGCCTAACGCAGTGAATAAACCGAGGTAACCTTTAATCTCTCCCCTGAAATTAGCCAGCAATAGCAAAAACCCAACCACAGGATAATTGGTGCTCTCGAACACACCTCTGATTTACACTCCCCCTACCCGAGCATGGCAGAAGGAACAATCATTATATTTCATCTTTTCAGTTATGAGAAATCAAAGGTAAGTTCTAATATATAGATTAAGATCTTATTACCAAAATATGTATATAGTGTAGCTACCAAGCCATTTCTGGCTATTAATCAAGTTAGAGTAGCTTGTCTAACTATCTTAGCTGGCATGCCTGCTGGCAATGTTGCTAGACTTTAGAAAAACACGCTGTTATTAAATGTACTGAATAAGGCTCATACTCCTTTCAATCTTTTACCTATATTTTAGCAGAGATGCAGAGAACCATACAATATTTAGTTTCTTTAAAAAAGAGAACCACCAGTCAGGAAGCTACAGAGATATGCTTAGATAAGCAGAGAAATATTTTGTTTTAAATGTAGTCTGGCACCTAATGATAATATCATGATATTTGTGTATTATTTATGATGCCATGATATGTGCCTGTATTGATGATGTGTGTTATGATCCCATATTTTGTAACTTGGATGTAATATCCTAGGTGTGTTAGTGCAGTATATTGAGATGTGTGATTTACAACAGTCAGAATAACACCCTCATTAAAATGACAGTTTCTTCTATAATAATAATGATTATGGCTCTAGATTACAGGAAAAAGCTGTTCCTCACATACAGTACTTCGTGCCCCCTTTAAAATAATGGGTGCACGATTAATACAAAAAAAGCATAAGTGAAACTTGAGGATCAACAAACAAATGGTTTGTTCGCCCAAAACAGGGACCCAGGGTTCCCGTCTAGAAGCATGTTTCCACTGTGCTCACAGGACACTTTCGTTATTGCATTTTAGCTGACAGCCCAAAAAGACAATTCCCTTTTACGGCCTCATAGAGAAGTGCAATTCGAAAATAAAAACAAATACACTTTTCGTTTACAAGCAGACACTTTTGTTATTGCAGTTTAGCTGACGGCCAGCCCAAAAAGACAATTCCCATAGACGATCCAATTTGAAAATTCCTAAAAAGACACTCGTTATCACCTTTGTGACAAAAATATCCATTGAATTATTAGTAATTGTCTTCGAGGTCTATTTTTTTTCCATCACTCACAGCCAAAGTTATTAACATTTAATATTCATCCAAAGTCTGTCTTGTTTCTGGATGACCTGATGACGTTGTTGCTGCTCATGCTGCTCCAGTGCTGCTTCAGAGCTAGTGTGCAGGCTTTATCGACTCTGTAAAGGACATGGCTACCACCACAAAACAGTGTATGCGAACGTGAGTAGATTACGTTGAGAACAACGCTCAGCCATCTTGGACTGTGTCTCCAGTGGTCCCAATTGAATGACTACTTCTGGCTACAAACAGAATGCTTTCAAAGATAGAGTAGGATCGTGATACAATTGGAGCAAATCATGTTAATAAAGGCCTTATGCCCCTTTCTCTTCAGTATGATTTCATTTGCAAAGCATATTGATTGGACAGCAGGGCAATTCAATTGTAGACAGCAGTTTGAATATAATTGTGAGGGTTCTTGTCATCATAAATATCCTGAAATTCAGACATAGAGAATTCTCTAAACCTCTGATCAATATAACTCCCCCTCTCTTCCTCCTTCCCTCTCTCCCTCCCTACCTCTGTCTTTCAGGAATATTCATTCCCACGGAACATGTTAGTCTCCGATAGTAAATAACCTCTCAGTGCTGCTCAGACATGCAGAGTGCTGCTGCTGCAGCTGTGTTTACAGTCAGGAAAGAGGCAGCACTGATTGCTAAAAAAAAGACCTGTGCGTCAATCTAATCCGTCAGTTTAAGCGAGAGATATCTGAGCTGCGTCTCAATCCACCACATTCGCCTATGTCGGCATTCGGCATATGCGGTGGACGGTGGCCGAGCTACAGAGGTGTTTGTCAGGAAATTTGTTTTCTCACAAAAACGTCTGTAGCTTCCAAGTGGCTTGGCCTACAAACTAATATGACCACTCTATGGAAAGATGAAACTCTCACGAACACGATGTTGTTCTCTGTTTGAATGGAAGTATGGAGGTCGCTTTGTGTCAACAAATAAAGGGGTTTAAATACGTGTCCAGAAAACTACAATATTTCCTGAGCTTTCTTATATCTCCTGAATATAGAACAGACATTTCAATACTTTCTTCTGTCATGACTCTCCTGTGAGGATCCGAAGGATCAGGTTGCAGTGGGTCCACTCTACAGCACCCTCTCTCTCCTGCAGAGGAGAGGGGAGAGGGGTGAATTTGGTTATTTTATGACAGTCATAAATACCTGCAGGAACTCTCTCTCCCACTCTGCAGAAATGGATGTAAAAAATCAAGTTGTTACAACAGAGAGAGATGTTGTAGTACAGTGACATCCAAGATTGTATAATGAAACAATATTTCTGTAATCCAAACATTTGAAATGGTCCGTGGGTATTTAAAGAACAATCCTATCGAATTCATTAAGATTTGGTGACGTCATTAAAGGCGGTAGAACAACATAACTGTGTCTCTGAAAGTGTACATTTCCCAGTTGTAAACCTGACATATAAATGTTGTGGAACTTACATAATTAAATATGAAACTAGTTGTGAGAAGATGAAATGTGATGTTAACCTTCTAAAAGCTTTATCCAGTCAGTAACCATGCCTCGTGAGCGCCTCGTGCCAAACGTAATGGAACCACCCTTTTGCCCGAGTTTATGAAAGGAATCGTGACAAAATTAACATCAGACCAGGACAATGTGGTGTGGATGCACGTTGAAATGGTAGGAATTTAAATCTCTAGAGACCAGTTCATTGCCGGGTTGCTACAGGCATGTAAAATGGGTCTAGCTGTACCCTGATTAATTAACCATTGGGACCAGTACAAAGACGGTAAACTGGACGTGTAAAATGGTTAGACTCAACGTGACCGACAGCGTGACGTGAAAGGTATGAAATGGTTAGAAACTCTAAAACTCTCTCTCAAAGAAGAAGACTACACAGGAACATTCAGTCTGCAGCTGTTTAAGTACTTTAGTCTAGTAAACTCGACTGAGAACCATCGGGTGGTGCTTTGAAAGATCCTTTCTAACGAACATTTGCTCTGGAAGATCCAATCTAAAAACACACTCTGAGACTGAGAAGCTAAGGCTACAAAAGACATGGTGACCTCTGGTGGACAACCATAGACTTACACAGCCAGAGACTTTCTGTCAAATTACTCCCCGTAGATGGATCGAGTGTTTTCAACAGAGACATACACACCTAAATATGTACATTGCAATTATTTTGAATGAGTGGCCGTTCATGTGCAAAGTATTCACATTTCCATGAGCATAGTTATCAGCTCTATGTACGATAGTGGAATTCCGTTGTCTCTCCCTTTCCCTCTCTTTTGAATCCGCCATTTTGTGTAACAAGCCGTCATATCTGTTTAGTCCACTAGGGACCTTTCATTGCATTGTGTTAGTAACCATTAACTATATTGTGTGTATTTCTGTATGAATATGTAGTTAGTTAGTAAATAAATAATTAAGACCAATTTGTATATCGCTGATTCATAATTTATGCTAGGGTTCGTGCAGATATCCAAGAATTTTGCAACATTCAGAGTGAGACTGATAAGGTAAATAAGAATTAATGAATTGACTGATGTAAGAGATATTTATATCTTTAGAGTTTAGTTGTGAGATAGTAACTCGTTAAATAACTTTTACCGTGGTGCCACAGATTACTACTTAAGTAATTGTTATATGATTAATTTAATCACTTATTTTTTTTAACCTTTAGTAAACTAGGAAAGTCAGTTAATGATAGTCATGACACGACACTTCCTTATGATACATTTTTTTTTACTGTCTGTTTTATCATTTATGAATGTGGTATTCAATGGGTTTGTCACACCCTGACCTTAGAGAGCTTTTTATGTCTCTATTTTGGTTTGGTCAGGGTGTGATTTGGGTGGGCATTCTATGTTCTTTTTTCTATGTATTGTATTTCTTTGTTTTGGCCGGGTATGGTTCTCAATCAGGGACAGCTGTCTATCGTTGTCTCTGATTGGGAACCATACTTAGGTAGCTTTTTTCCACCTATGTTTTGTGGGTAGTTGTTTTTTGTTTAATGTTATGCACCTGACAGGACTGTTTCAGTTTCATTTCTCCCTTTGTTATTTTTGTTCTAATGTTCAGTTTTCAATAAAATCATGAACACTTAACACGCTGCTAAGTTCCGATCCTTCTTCATCAGATGACCATTACATAACTACCCACCCCAAGCAGACCAAGCAGCGTGGTAAGGAGGAGCAGAGGGTTCAGGATTCGTGGACTTGGGAGGAAATCCTGGACGGGAAAGGACCCTGGAGGTGAATATTGCCGTCCGAAAGAGGAACTGGAGGCAGCAATATGAGGCAAGTCAGCGAAGCAGGCACGAGAGGGAGCCCCCCCCCCCCCCCCCCCAAATTAGAGGGGGGGGGGCACACGGGGAGATTGGCGGAGTCAGGCTATAGACCTGAGCCAACTCCCCGTGCTTACCGGAGGGAGCTTGGTACTGGTCAGGCACCGTATTATGCGGTAAAGTGCACAGTGTCTCCAGTGCACGCTCAAAGCCCAGTGCGCTATATGCCAGCCCTCCAAAAGTGCCACGCTAGAGTGAGCATCCAGCCAGGGCAGATTGTGGCAGCTCAGCGCACTTGGTCTCCGGTGCGGGACTAGAGCTCCGCCCGTGCGGGGCTAGAGTGGGCATTCAGCCAAGTGGAGAGGTGCAAGTGTCAAGCACTAGATCTCCAGTGCTCCCCCACAGCCCGGTTCATCCTGTGACTCCTCTAGGGACCAGGCCTCCTGTAGGTCTCCCCAGCCTGGTGGGCCCTGTGGCAGCCCCACGCACCAGGTTGTCTCTGCGTCTCCTCCCTCCAGTGACGCCCTCCAGTCCGGAGCCTCCAGAGTCGCCCTCCAGTTAAACAGTCATTCTGCTCTGCACCTTAGACTGTCACTAGCCGACTACCACCCGGTACTCTACCCTGCACCTTAGATACTGCTGCCCTGCAGTATGTACAGAGAGTCATTGAACACTGGTTACTTTAATAATGTTTACATAATGTTTGTTGTTCTGAAATTGTTTCTGTAGCTAGAAACAGATAAGACAGAGCAGTCCTTCAACATTAAATATCCCATTCAATATCTGGGCCTGCTGCAGTGGTAGATACTGTAGCAGTGTTTATACTATCTAGTCACAGTTCTAGTAGGAGGAAGGTTGAAACGAGACATAATCAATATGGATGTTAAGGGAAGATGGGTGTCTCATTTGTCAGTGGTACCCAGAGAACAAACTGAATTCCAATATTGTGCTCTGAATGTGCACTCTGTTAATCGCACCCAATCATAATTAATGGGTGAGCTCAGCAAAAAAATATTACCAAACAGATGTTTACTCAACATAAGTCAATAATCGCAGAAACCTTCAACTATGCTGCACCCTATAGGGAACGAAGATTAAGCATTAATCCGAGCCAATTGACAGTACATCAAATTGATTACCTTATTATAAGGAGGCATGGTTATTATTGCCATAACTCACTGCCCATTAACAATCTATTGTAGTGCTGACAGAGAGAGGGTGAACATCAGCTAGGCCAGCTCACATGGCAGATACATATTCATCTCATCTATCTGATTATCCCTGTTTAACAGGAAGAGGCATTCAGAAACGAGGGGGTTTGATTCCACCGTCTGAAAATGATTTCCATATTATCTCTGGGGGGTTAATAAAGTACTGCATGGGAGCTACATTGAACAAAAATATAAAAGCAATATGTAAAGGGTCGGTCCTATGTTTCATGAGCTGAAAATAAAATATCCCAGAAATTTTCCATATGCACAAAAAGCTTATTTCTCTGAAATGTTGTGCACACATTTGTTTATATCCCTGTTAGTGAGCATTTCTCATTTGCCAAGATAATCCATCCATCTGACAGGTGTGGCATATCAAGAAGTTGGTTAAACAGCATGATCATTAAACAGGTGCACTTTGTGCTGGGGACAATTAAGACCACACAACAAAATGCCACCAATGTGTCAAGTTTTGAGGGAGCGTGCAATTGGCATGCCAACTGCAGGAATGTCCGCCAGAGCTGTGCCAGAGAATTGAATGCTCATTTCTCTACCATAACCCACTTCCAATGTCGTTTTAGAGAATTTGGCAGTACGTCCAACCGGCCTCACAACCGCAGACCACGTGTAACCATGCCAGCCTAGGACCTCCACGTTAAGCTTCTTCACCTGCGGGATTGTCTGAGACCCGGACAGCTGATGAAACTGTTGGTTTGCACAACCAAAGAAGTACTGCACAAACTGTCAGAAACCGTCTCAGGGAAGCTCATCTATGTGCTCGTAGTCCTCACCAGACTTCAGTGGGTAAATGCTCACCTTCAATGGTGCTGTACTAGGCAGATGGCAGACAGTGTGTGTTGCATCGTGTGGGTGAGCAGTTTGCTGATGTTAACATTGTGAACAGAGTGCCCCATGGTGCCGGTGGGGATATGGTATAGGCAGGCATAAGCTACGGACAAAAAACACCATCATTACATTTGCAGATGACAGTGGTAGGTCTGATCATTGACAACAACGAGACCTCTAAAGGGAGGTCAGAGACCTAGCCGTGTTGTGCCAAGACAACAACCTCTCCCTCAACGTGATCAAGACAAAGGAGATGGTTGTGGACTACAGGAAAAAGAGGACTGAGCACGCCCCCATTCTCATTGACGGGGCTGCAGTGGAGCAGGTTGAGAGCTTCAAGTTCCTTGATGTCCACATCACCAACAAGCTGACATGGTCCAAGCAAGTGAAGCGGGCACGACAAAACCTATTCCCCCTCAGGAGACTGAAAAGATTTGGCATGGGTCCTCAGATCCTCAAAAGGTTCTACAGCTGCACCATTGAGAGCATCACTGCCTGGTATGGCAACTGCTCGGCCTCCGACCGCAAGGTACTACAGAGGGCAGTGCGAATGGCCCAGTACAGCTTGGGGCCAAGCTTCCTGCCATTCTGGACCTCTATACCAGGCGGTGTCAGAGGAAGGCCCTGAAAATTGTCAAAGACTCCAACCCCCCTAGTCATAGACTGTTCTCTCTGCTACCACACGGCAAGCCGTACCGGAGCGCCAAGTCTAGGACAAAAAGGCTTCTCAACAGTTTTTACCCCCAAGCCATAAGACTCCTGAACAGGTAATCCAATGGCTACCCGGACTATTTGCATTGTGTGCCCCCACTAACACCTCTTTTTACGCTGCTGCTACTCTCTGTTTATCATATATGCATAATCACTTTAACTATACATTCATGTACATACTACCTCAATTGGGCGGACCAACCAGTGCTCCCGCACAGTGGCTAACCGGGCTATCTGCATTGTCTCCCACCCACCACCGGCCAACTCCTCTTTTACACTACTGCTACTCTCTGTTCATCATATATGCATAGTCACTTTAACCATATCTACATGTACATACTACCTCAATCAGCCTGACTAACCGGTGTCTGTATGTAGCCTCGCTACTTTTATAGCCTCTACTGTATATAGCCTGTCTTTTTACTGTTGTTTTATTCCTTTACCTACCTATTGTTCACCTAATACCTTTTTTGCACAATTCAGCGCACGTGACAAATAAACTTTGATTGGATTTGTAGCACCACCTTCGTCTGCTTTTTTAACCACAATCCGTTTTTGGACAGTGATTGAACTGCATCCGTCTCTGTCTTAGAAAGATTACGCCCTGTTTGGTTGGAGTCAATTTTACCCTTAAACAGATTCTCCACATCAAAATTCACCTTCTTGGCAAATGTATTTAGTGTGGTATTCTGGATGATGGGACAAAAGGTGGACTTGGGCTTAAAAGGTGTTTTTGAGTGCACAGAAACTGCCTGTCTTTAGACACTGGTGTGTCTGTAGTTGGATAGATGTTTTGCTTGTGCCAGGCCTTCAGATGTAGATTCCTGTAGAAACTAAATAGGTCAATCTTTGTATTGAATTCATTAGTTGAGTATATGGGGGCAAAGGACAGTCCTTTAGACAAGACCCTTACACAATCATCAGAAAGGGGTTCTCTAGAAATGTTGATCACTTGTTCTGGTCCTGCTCCGTGTGGTTGGATAGTCTTGATTTCTTTCCTCCCCCTCAATGTTGGCATCTTCCGCATCCTCTCCCTCTCTTGTTGAGGAACCTGCGTGACTCCTCTTCCTGATCTAAAAAATCATGGGAGAAGCTGGCCTCTGAGTGTCTGGGTTGATCCTCAGCGTCACTGCTCGTAAAGTTGAAAGAAACAGATCTAGGCTTCCTCCTGCGGATATGATTCTGAATTCTTGCACGCTGATTTTCTCCAGGCAAAGACCTTGCCATCTCTATAGTCTCCTTCATCTCTTCTAAATTTTCTTAGCTTGTCTTGCTTCAATGTCAGAGTGAATGTGTCTACTTTCTCTTTCAAGATTTCATCACATTGTGCTTTGTTAGAATTGTCACTGTGTTCTATGATTTTTCTTTTACTGATTCAATTTCTGTTTAGACTACTTGTCTGTCCTTTTTAGATTATTATATTAGAAGTAGCATTAGGTCAAAAGAACACTTGTTGAGAATAGCCTCCTATTTATCTATATCTAATTCAGTTTTACCTTGTGCTCCATTAGCTAGAAACTTCATAATACGGAGTCCTCTGGGGATTAGGCCTTTCCTCCAATAGTCAGACAAGGTGATATAATTGAGGTCAAGTTTGGTGCCTTTCTCCATAAGATGTTGGAAGTCTCTGTAAGCCTTGTTTAAGTCCATTCCAGTATTCTCTGTGGCTGTCATCTCAACTAGCAATGAATAGTTGCAATAATCCTTTAGCCCTGTTCATGGGAATAGAAACATCTTGTTGCCTCTTGGGTAAAATCCATAATTTGAGTTGTAAAATGTTCCCAAAACACAGGAAAAAAATGACTGTGGAGCTGCTTCCTCCAAGTGCTATGCTTAACTATTTGAAAGAGGAGGAAAGGGAGCTCTACTAAGGTACACAATAGTACATTTTGGTAGACAGAAGGTGCTCTTTGGTAAACAGGGTGAATTGGTCATCAAAAAAAGAAAGGAGGACCAAGGCACTCTTCATATAATTAATTAAAATGCCTTTATTTGTATGGCATGTTCAAGAGAAACAAAGTTTTTTTTTAAACGTTTCGGCTGTATGGCCTTCGTCAGGGAGTACAAAGAAATAATAGAATCTTTTAAAACAGCTTTTCCAATTAGCCCCAATTTGAAGAGGGAGTGGTTACAAATTTGATTGGACACACCTAGTATGCAATACTATACACATTAAAAAGTGAAATACTGTAGCTATGTTGTCAAGAAATCCAAGCTGGAAGTATCAGAACGCCTAGAACGGTAGTTCTAACCTTAAATATTACTGGGAGAAGTGTCAAGAATAAGAAATAAATATATTCCATAGTACACTAGAACACATCAAACCATACTAGGCCGAACACAGGAAAACAACCTAGACACACATAGAATGCCCACCCAGCTCACACCAACACTAAAACAACACTAAAACAAGGAAAACACAAAATAACTATGGTCCGAACATGACAGTACCCCCAAGGTGCGGACTCCGACCGCACAACCTAAACCCATAGGGGAGGGTCTGGGTGGGCATCTGTCCGCGGTGGCGGCTCTGGCGCTAGAAGTGGACCTCACTCCATCATTGTCTTTGTCCACCTCCTTAGCGTCCTTTGAGTTGCGACCCTCGCCGCTGACCTTGGCCTAGGAACCCTAACAAAGGGCCCCACTATACTGAGGGGCAGCTCCGGACTGAGGGGCAGCTCCGGACTGAGTGGGAGCTCGGGACTGAGATAGCTCAGGCCTGAGGGGTAGCTCAGGCCTGAGGGGTAGCTCAGGCCTGAGGGGTAGCTCAGGCCTGAGGGGTAGCTCAGGACTGAGGGGTAGCTCAGGACTGACTGACGGCTCTGGCAGCTTCTGGCTGACTGACGGCTCTGGCAGATCCTAGCTGAATGGCGGCTCTGGCGGATCCTGGCTGACTGGCGGCTCTGGCGGATCCTGGCTGACTGGCGGCTCTGGCGGATCCTGGCTGACTGTTGGCTCTGGGGGATCCTGGCTGACTGGCGGCTCTGGCGGCTCCTTGCAGACTGGCGGCTCTGGCGGCTCCTTGCAGACTGGCGGCTCTGGCGGCTCCTTGCAGACTGAAGACTCTAGCAGCTCTGCACAGGCGGGAGACTCTAGCAGCTCTGGACAGGCTGGAGACTCTAGCAGCTCTGGACAGGCGGGAGACTCTAGCAGCTCTGGACAGGCGGGCGGGTCAGATGGCGCTGAGCAGACGGGCAGCTCAGGCGGCGCAGACTGGAGACTCCGACAGCGCTGGACAGAGGAGCTCTGGCACCTCTGGACTGAGGGGCTCTGGCGCCTCTGGACTGAGGGGCTCTGGCGCCTCTGGACTGAGGGGCTCTGGCGCCCCTGGACTGAGGGGCTCTGGCGCCCCTGGACTGAGGGGCTCTGGCGCCTCTGGACAGGTAGGAGACTCCGACAGCGCTGGAGAGGAGGAAGGCTCTGGCAGCGCTGGACTGAGGGGCTCTGGCGCCTCTGGATTGAGGGGCTCTGGCGCCTCTGGACTGAGGGGCAGAAGCTCTAGCAGCACCGGACAGGCGGGAGACTCCGGCAGCGCTGGAGAGTATGAAGGCTCTAGCAGCGCTGGACAGGCGGGAGCACCTGTAGCCAAAGAACGGAGAGACAGCCTGGTGCGGGGTGCCGGCACTGGTGGTACCGGGCTGGGGACACGCACCTCAGGGTGAGTGCAAGGAACAGGACACACCGGGTTGTGATGGTCTACTGGAGACCTGGTGTGTATAGCCGGCATCAAATCTTCTGGAACTCTAACACACGTTTCAGGCTGAGTACGAGGAACTGACACAGGTGGCATCGGACAGCTAACACGCTCCTCAGGGCGAATGCTGTGCATACTACGCCAAACCAACAGCTCTCTCTCTACTCTATCCAATAACTCCTCAACATTCTCAGACGCACACCTCAACTTCGCCGACTGCTCTAATTCCATCCATGGCTCCTTACGGTAAACAGGGGGAGTTGGCTCAGGTCTGACTCCTAACTCTGCCACACTCTCACTGTGCCTCCCCCAAAAATTTTTTGGGGCTGCCTCTCGGGCTTCCATCCGCTCTGCCGTGCTAGCTCCTCATAATGCCTGCTTTCGCTGCCTCCAGCTCTGCTTTGGGGCGGCAATATTCCCCTGGCTCTGCCCAGGGTCCTTTCCCGTCTAGGATCTCCTCCCAAGTCCATTTCTCCAAATAGTGCTGCCTCTCCTGCTGCTGCTGCCTCTCCTGCCTCTGCTGCTTACCACGCCGCTTGGTCCTTTTGTGGTGGGTGATTCTGTAATGGTTTCTTCCGTTGAAGGAGAGGACCAAAGCGCAGCGTGGTAAGTGTCCATGGTATTTATTTAAACACATAAACTGAACACTCCATACAAAAACAATAAACGTAACGTTTATATCTCTACTTCCGGGTTGGAGCGAGCGGTCGCATCCGAGCGCTTCGGTCTGCAGGTAGTATAACTTTTCATTACATTTCATTACATTTCATTATAGTACAACGGTTTGATTTGTCTAATCTTAGCAATTTCTTCTTAGCTAGCTACATAGCCGTCTTTGTATCAAAGATAATTGCGTAATTATCGTATTTCGTCGTCCTAACGTAGTCTACACTGCTATCTGCCCAGCAGCTAGCCAGCTAGCCAGCTAGCAAACGTCCACCGTCTTCCGAATAGCAGCACTGTAAAAACTATTACACTCAACTGAACGACTTGATTAGTGTAGTGTTAGCTAGCTACATAGTTGTCTTTGCTGTCTTCGTATCCAAGATAATTGTGTAGTTTAGAGTGTGTAGTCTTAGAGTGATTATCTTAATTTACCGAGGTTAGCTAGCCAGCTATTTGTCGTCCTTAACGTAGGAGACACTGCTAGCTAGCCAACAGCTAGCCAACGTCTACCGAATAGAACTTCCTCACTCAACAACCCGGTCGCATTCGCTCCACAGGTAGTATCACATTTTCATTTCATTTCATTACAGTACAACGGTTTGATTTGTTTGATCGTAGCTAGCTACATAGCCGTCTTTGTATCAAAGATAATTGTGTAGTCTAGAGCGATTTTCTAGGTTAGCTAGCCAGCTACTGTCGTTCTTTTAACGCAACGTAATCAACACTGCTAGCTAGCCAGCTAGCCCCCGAATAGCAGCACTGTTGAAACTATCACACTCAACGGAACGACTTGATTAGTGTAGTGCCAACAACGCAGCCACTGCCAGCTAGCCTACAAAGTCAACAACGCAGCCACTGCCAGCTAGCCTACTTCAGCAGTACTGTATCATTTTAATCATTTTAGTCAATAAGATTCTTGCTACGTAAGCTTAACTTTCTGAACATTCGAGACGTGTAGTCCACTTGTCATTCCAATCTCCTTTGCATTAGCGTAGCCTCTTCTGTAGCCTGTCAACTATGTGTCTGTCTATCCCTGTTCTCTCCTCTCTGCACAGACCATACAAACGCTCCACACCGCGTGGCCGCGCCCACCCTAATCTGGTGGTCCCAGCGCGCACGACCCACGTGGAGTTCCAGGTCTCCGGTAGCCTCTGGAACTGCCGATCTGCGGCCAACAAGGCAGAGTTCATCTCAGCCTATGCCTCTCTCCAGTCCCTCGACTTCTTGGCACTGACGGAAACATGGATCACCACAGATAACACTGCTACTCCTACTGCTCTCTCTTCGTCCGCCCACGTGTTCTCGCACACCCCGAGAGCTTCTGGTCAGCGGGGTGGTGGCACCGGGATCCTCATCTCTCCCAAGTGGTCATTCTCTCTTTCTCCCCTTACCCATCTGTCTATCGCCTCCTTTGAATTCCATGCTGTCACAGTTACCAGCCCTTTCAAGCTTAACATCCTTATCATTTATCGCCCTCCAGGTTCCTCGGAGAGTTCATCAATGAGCTTGATGCCTTGATAAGCTCCTTTCCTGAGGACGGCTCACCTCTCACAGTTCTGGGCGACTTTAACCTCCCCACGTCTACCTTTGACTCATTCCTCTCTGCCTCCTTCTTTCCACTCCTCTCCTCTTTTGACCTCACCCTCTCACCTTCCCCCCTACTCACAAGGCAGGCAATACGCTCGACCTCATCTTTACTAGATGCTGTTCTTCCACTAACCTCACTGCAACTCCCCTCCAAGTCTCCGACCACTACCTTGTATCCTTTTCCCTCTCGCTCTCATCCAACACTTCCCACACTGCCCCTACTCGGATGGTATCGCGCCGTCCCAACCTTCGCTCTCTCTTCCCCGCTACTCTCTCCTCTTCCATCCTATCATCTCTTCCCTCTGCTCAAACCTTCTCCAACCTATCTCCTGATTCTGCCTCCTCAACCCTCCTCTCCTCCCTTTCTGCATCCTTTGACTCTCTATGTCCCCTATCCTCCAGGCCGGCTCGGTCCTCCCCTCCCGCTCCGTGGCTCGACTACTCATTGCGAGCTCACAGAACAGGGCTCCGGGCAGCCGAGCGGAAATGGAGGAAAACTCGCCTCCCTGCGGACCTGGCATCCTTTCACTCCCTCCTCTCTACATTTTCCTCTTCTCTCTCTGCTGCTAAAGCCACTTTCTACCACTCTAAATTCCAAGCATCTGCCTCTAACCCTAGGAAGCTCTTTGCCACCTTCTCCTCCCTCCTGAATCCTCCTCCCCCTCCCCCCTCCTCCCTCTCTGCAGATGACTTCGTCAACCATTTTGAAAAGAAGGTCGACGACATCCGATCCTCGTTTGCTAAGTCAAACGACACCGCTGGTTCTGCTCACACTGCCCTACCCTGTGCTCTGACCTCTTTCATCTCTCCAGATGAAATCTCGCGTCTTGTGACGGCCGGCCGCCCAACAACCTGCCCGCTTGACCCTATCCCCTCCTCTCTTCTCCAGACCATTTCCGGAGACCTTCTCCCTTACCTCACCTCGCTCATCAACTCATCCCTGACCGCTGGCTACGTCCCTTCCGTCTTCAAGAGAGCGAGAGTTGCACCCCTTCTGAAAAAACCTACACTCGATCCCTCCGATGTCAACAACTACAGACCAGTATCCCTTCTTTCTTTTCTCTCCAAAACTCTTGAACGTGCCGTCCTTGGCCAGCTCTCCCGCTATCTCTCTCAGAATGACCTTCTTGATCCAAATCAGTCAGGTTTCAAGACTAGTCATTCAACTGAGACTGCTCTTCTCTGTATCACGGAGGCGCTCCGCACTGCTAAAGCTAACTCTCTCTCCTCTGCTCTCATCCTTCTAGACCTATCGGCTGCCTTCGATACTGTGAACCATCAGATCCTCCTCTCCACCCTCTCCGAGTTGGGCATCTCCGGCGCGGCCCACGCTTGGATTGCGTCCTACCTGACAGGTCGCTCCTACCAGGTGGCATGGCGAGAATCTGTCTCCTCACCACGCGCTCTCACCACTGGCGTCCCCCAGGGCTCTGTTCTAGGCCCTCTCCTATTCTCGCTATACACCAAGTCACTTGGCTCTGTCATAACCTCACATGGTCTCTCCTATCATTGCTATGCAGACGACACACAATTAATCTTCTCCTTTCCCCCTTCTGATGACCAGGTGGCGAATCGCATCTCTGCATGTCTGGCAGACATATCAGTGTGGATGACGGATCACCACCTCAAGCTGAACCTCGGCAAGACGGAGCTGCTCTTCCTCCCGGGGAAGGACTGCCCGTTCCATGATCTCGCCATCACGGTTGACAACTCCATTGTGTCCTCCTCCCAGAGCGCTAAGAACCTTGGCGTGATCCTGGACAACACCCTGTCGTTCTCAACTAACATCAAGGCGGTGGCCCGTTCCTGTAGGTTCATGCTCTACAACATCCGCAGAGTACGACCCTGCCTCACACAGGAAGCGGCGCAGGTCCTAATCCAGGCACTTGCCATCTCCCGTCTGGATTACTGCAACTCGCTGTTGGCTGGGCTCCCTGCCTGTGCCATTAAACCCCACAACTCATCCAGAACGCCGCAGCCCGTCTGGTGTTCAACCTTCCCAAGTTCTCTCACGTCACCCCGCTCCTCCGCTCTCTCCACTGGCTTCCAGTTGAAGCTCGCATCCGCTACAAGACCATGGTGCTTGCCTACGGAGCTGTGAGGGGAACGGCACCTCAGTACCTCCAGGCTCTGATCAGGCCCTACACCCAAACAAGGGCACTGCGTTCATCCACCTCTGGCCTGCTCGCCTCCCTACCACTGAGGAAGTACAGTTCCCGCTCAGCCCAGTCAAAACTGTTCGCTGCTCTGGCCCCCCAATGGTGGAACAAACTCCCTCACGACGCCAGGACAGCGGAGTCAATCACCACCTTCCGGAGACACCTGAAACCCCACCTCTTTCAGGAATACCTAGGATAGGATAAAGTAATCCTTCTCACCACCCCCCCCCCTTAAAAGATTTAGATGCACTATTGTAAAGTGGCTGTTCCACTGGATGCCTTAAGGTGAACGCACCAATTTGTAAGTCGCTCTGGATAAGAGCGTCTGCTAAATGACTTAAATGTAAATGTGAATAACCAAAACCGAAAACAGTACCGTGTGGTGTAAAACACAGACACGGAAACAATCACCCACAAACAAACAGTGAAACCCAGGCTACCTAAGTATGATTCTCAATCAGAGACAACTAACGACACCTGCCTCTGATTGAGAACCATACTAGGCCAAACACAGAAAAACAACCTAGACACACCAAACATAGAATGCCCACCCAGCTCATGTCCTGACCAACACTAAAACAAGGAAAACACAAAATAACTATGGTCAGAAAGTGACACAGTGTAAACATAGCTGAAGGAAATTGAGCAAAAACGTTGTTTCTATTGAACATGCCATACAAATAAAGGTATTTTAATTCATTATATGAGGAGTGCCTTGGTCCTCCTTTATATAATATATTTGATTTGTTTAACACTTTTTTGGTTACTACGTGATTCCATATGTGCTATTTCATAGTTTTGCTGTCTTCACTATTATTCTACAATGTAGAAAATAGTAAAAATAAAGAAAACCCTTGAATGAGTGGGTGTGTCCAAACTTTTGACCCGTACTGTATATACAGTGTATTCGGAAGGTATTCAGACCCCTTTTCCACATTTTGTTTACGTTACTGTCATGGCTGGCTGAATGACTGGACCAACGTGCAGCATGGTAAGTGTACATTTTAACTTTATTTAAAATGATGCCAACAAAACACCAACCGTGAAGCTTTGGGCTAAGTGCCCTGAACAACTACAAAGTTAACTTCCCACAAAACAGGTGGGGGAAAAGTGTACCTAAGTATGGTTCAACGACAACGATAGACAGCTGTCCCTGAATGAGAACCATACCAGGCCAAGACATGGAAATACAAAACATAGAAAAAAGGACATAGAATGCCCACCCTAGTCACAACCTGGCCTAACCAAAATAGAGAATAAAAAGCCTCTCTATGGCCAGGGCATGACAGTTACAGCCTTATTCTAAAATTGATTAAATAGTTTTTTCCCCTCATCAATCGACACACAATACCCCATAATGACAAAGCAAAAGCATTTTTAGTTTTGTTGTTGTTGCAAGAATAAAAAATGAAATATCACGTTCACATGAATGTAAGTATTCAGACCCTTTAATCACTACTTTGATGAAGCACCTTTGACAGCCTCTAGTCTTCTTGGGTATGACGCTACAAGTTTCGCATACCTGTATTTGGGGAGTTTCTCCGATTCTTCTCTGCAGATCCTCTCAAGCTCTGTCAGTTTGGATGGGGAGCATCGCGTCCTTCTGTTCACCTGACTTAGAATTCTTCACAATCAAATGTTGACCGCATTATCTACCAAGAGAATTCTCTTCGATTATAATCACAGCCGCATATATTCCCCCCCAAGCAGACACATCGATGGCCCTGAACAAACTTTATTTGACTCTATGTAAACTGGAAACCACATATCTTGAGGCTGCATTCATTGTAGCTGGGGATTTTAACAAGGCTAATCTGAAAAAAAGACTCCCTAAATTCTATCAGCATATTGATTGTGCTACCAGGGCTGGCAAAACCCTGGATCATTGTTATTCTAACTTCCACGACGCATATAAGGCCCTCCCACGCCCTCTTTTCAGAAAAGCTGACCACGACTCCATTTTGTTGCTCCCTGCCTATAGACAGAGACAGGAAGCTCCCGCGCTCAGGTCTGTTCAACGCTGGTCCGACCAATCTGATTCCACGCTTCAAGATTGCTTCGATCATGTGGATTGGGATATGTTCCGCATTGCGTCAAACAACAACATTGATGAATACGCTGATTCGGTGAGCGAGTTTATTAACAAGTGCATCGGCGATGTCGTACCCACAGCAACTATTAAAACATTCCCAAACTAGAAACCGTGGATTGATGGCAGCATTCGCGCGAAACTGAAAGCGCAAACCACTGTTTTTAACCAGGGCAAGGTGATCATAAACATGACGGAATACAAACAGTGTAGCTATTCCCTCCGCAAGGCAATCAAACAAGCTAAGCGTCAGTGTAGAGACAAAGTAGGGTCGCAATTCAACGGCTCAGACACAAGAGGTATGTGGCAGGGTCTACAGTCAATCACGGATTACAAAAAGAAAACCAGCCCCGTCGTGGACCAGGTTGTCTTGCTCCCAGACAGACTAAACAACTTCTTTGCTCGCTTTGAGAACAATACAGTGCCACTGACATGGCCCGCTACCATAACCTTTGGACTCTCCTTCACTGCAGCCGACGTGAGTAAAACATTTAAACGTGTTAACCCTCGCAAGGCTGCAAGCCCTGACGGCATCCCCAGCCGCGTCCTCAGAGCATGTGCAGACCAGCTGGCTGGTGTGTTTACGGACATATTCAATCAATCCTTATCCCAGTCTGCTGTTCCCACATGCTTTAAGAGGGCCACCATTGTTCCTGTTCACAAGAAAGCTAAGGTAACTGAGCTAAACGACTACCGCCCGTAGCACTCACTTCCGTCATCATTTAAGTGCTTTGAGAGACTAGTCAAGGACCATATCACCTCCACCCTACCTGACACCCTAGACCTACTCCAATTTGCTTACCGCCCCAATAGGTCCACAGACGACGCAATCGCAACCACACTGCACACTGCCCTAACCCATCTGGACAAGAGCATTACCTATGTGAGAATGCTGTTCATCGACTACAGCTCAGCATTTAACACCATAGTACCCTCCAAACTCGTCATTAAGCTCGAGACCCTGGGTCTCGACCTCGCCCTGTGCAACTGGGTACTGGACTTCCTGACGGGCCGCCCCAGGTGGTGGTAGCAAGTTTTAAATTCCTCGGCGTACACATCACGGACAAACTATTTTGGTCAAACCACACAGACAGCGTGGTGAAGAAGGCTCAGGAGGTTGAAGAAATTTGTCTTGTCACCAAAAGCACTCACAAACTTTTACAGATGCACAATCGAGAGCATCCTGTCGGGCTGTATCACCGCCTGGTACAGCAACTGCTCCACCCACAACCATAAGGCTCTCCAGAGCGTAGTGAGGTCTGCACAACGCATCACTTGGGGCAAATTACCTGCCCTCCAGGACACTTACACCACCAGAGCCACTGCCTGTTCACCCCGCTATCATCCAGAAGGCGAGGTCAGTACAGGGTCATCAAAGCTGGGATCGAGAGACTGAAAAACAGCTTCTATCTCAAGGCCATCAGACTGTTAAACAGCCGTCACTAACATTGAGTGGCTGCTGCCAACATACTGACTCAACTCCAGCCACATTAACATTGGAAAAAATGTATCACTAGCCACTTTAAACAATGCCACTTAATATAATGTTTACATTCCCTACATTACTCTTCTCATATGTATATACTGTACTCTATACCATCTACTGTATCTTTATGTAATACATGTATCACTAGCCACTTTAAACAATGCCACTTAATATAATGTTTACATAACCTACATTACTCTTCTCATATTTATATACTGTACTCTATACCATCTACTGCATCTTTATGTAATACATGTATCACTAGCCACTTTAAACAATGCCACTTTTATATGTTGACATACCCTACATTACTCATCTGATATGTATATACTGTACTCAATACCATCTACTGCATCTTGCCTATGCCGTTCTGTACCATCACTCATTCATATCTTTATGTACATATTCGTCATCCCTTTACACTTGTGTGTTTAAGGTAGTTGTTGTGAATTGCTAGGTTAGATTTCTCGTTGTTTATTACTGCATTGTCGGAACTAGAAGCACAAGTATTTGGCTACACTCGCATTAACATCTGCTAACCATGTGTATGTGACAAATAAAATTGGATTTGATTTAATTTGAGGTTCTTGCATCTCCACAGAGGAACTGTGGAGCTCTGTCTGCGTGACCATTGGGTTCTTGGTTCCCTCCCTGACCAAGGCCCTTCTCCCCCGATTGCTCAGTTTGGCCACGCAGCTAGGAAGAGTCTTGGTAGTTCCAAACTTATTCCATTTAAGAATGATGGAGGCCACTGTTTTCTTGGGGACCTTCAATGCTGCAGAAATGTTTTGGTACCCTTCTCCAGATCTGTGCCTCGACACAATCCTGTCTCGGAGCTCTACGGACAATTCCTTCGAGCTCATGACATGGGTTATGTAATGTCAACTGTGGGACCTTATATAGACCACTGTTTGGCTTTCAAAATCATGTCCCAACAATTGATATTACCACAGGTGGACTCCAATCAGGTAGAAACATCTCAAGGATGATCAATGGAAACAGGATACACCTGAGCTCAATTTCGAGTCATATAGCAATGGTCTGAATACATATGGAAATAAGGAAAACATTCAAAAACATTATGGGGTATTGTGTATAGATTGATGAGGAAAAATGCTTACTTCATCCATTTTAGAATAAGGCTTTAATGTAACAAAATGTGGAAAATCAAGGGGGCTGAATACTGTCCGAATGTACTGTGTGTGTGTGTGTGTGTGTGTGTGTGTGTGTGTATATATACAGTATATATATAATAATTTAGTGTGAGCATATATAATATATAATATATATATAATAATTTAGTGTGAGCATACGCAGACGCTGTACTGTTTCACTATGTTCGTTTTAGCCTGCCAGGGGTGCCGGATCAACACTGACGGAGCAGACAAGATAATCATTCCGTTCTACGGGCAAACCAGAACAAACGCACTTTTCCTCTTCAATCTGAGCCAGATTAACAGTGTTGACACAATGACAATGGGGGGGGGGACAGAAAGAGTGTCCAATTTCCTTTTCCTCTTCAATCTGAGCCAGATTAACAGTGTTGACACAATGACAATGGGGGAGGGGGGCAGAAAGAGTGTCCAATTTCCTTTTCCTCTTCAATCTGAGCCAGATTAACAGTGTTGACACAATGACAATGGGGGAGGGGGCAGAAAGAGTGTCCAATTTCCTTTTCCTCTTCAATCTGAGCCAGATTAACAGTGTTGACACAATGACAATGGGGGAGGGGGCAGAAAGAGTGTCCAATTTCCTTTTCCTCTTCAATCTGAGCCAGATTAACAGTGTTGACACAATGACAATGGGGGAGGGGGCAGAAAGAGTGTCCAATTTCCTTTTCCTCTTCAATCTGAGCCAGATTAACAGTGTTGACACAATGACAATGGGGGGAGGGGGGCAGAAAGAGTGTCCAATTTCCTTTTCCTCTTCAATCTGAGCCAGATTAACAGTGTTGACACAATGACAATGGGGGAGGGGGCAGAAAGAGTGTCCAATTTCCTTTTCCTCTTCAATCTGAGCCAGATTAACAGTGTTGACACAATGACAATGGGGGGGGCAGAAAGAGTGTCCAATGTCCTTTTCCTCTTCAATCTGAGCCAGATTAACAGTGTTGACACAATGACAATGGGGGAGGGGGTCAGAAAGAGTGTCCAATTTCCTTTTCCTCTTCAATCTGAGCCAGATTAACAGTGTTGACACAATGACAATGGGGGGAGGGTCAGAAAGAGTGTCCAATTTCCTTTTCCTCTTCAATCTGAGCCAGATTAACAGTGTTGACACAATGACAATTGGGGGGGGGGGGGGGTCAGAAAGAGTGTCCAATTTCCTTTTCCTCTTCAATCTGAGCCAGATTAACAGTGTTGACACAATGACAATGGGGGAGGGGGGCAGAAAGAGTGTCCAATTTCCTTTTCCTCTGAGCCAGATTAACAGTGTTGACACATGGGGGGGTCAGAAAGAGTGTCCTTTCCCTCTTCAATCTGAGCCAGATTAACAGTGTTGACACAATGACAATGGGGGGGGGGGGGTCAGAAAGAGTGTCCAATTTCCTTTTCCTCTTCAATCTGAGCCAGATTAACAGTGTTGACACAATGACAATGGGGGGGGGGGTCAGAAAGAGTGTCCAATTTCCTTTTCCTCTTCAATCTGAGCCAGATTAACAGTGTTGACACAATGACAATGGGGGGGTCAGAAAGAGTGTCCAATTTCCTTTTCCTCTTCAATCTGAGCCAGATTAACAGTGTTGACACAATGACAATGGGGGAGGGGGCAGAAAGAGTGTCCAATTTCCTTTTCCTCTTCAATCTGAGCCAGATTAACAGTGTTGACACAATGACAATGGGGGGGGGGGGGGTCAGAAAGAGTGTCCAATTTCCTTTTCCTCTTCAATCTGAGCCAGATTAACAGTGTTGACACAATGACAATGGGGGGGGGGGCAGAAAGAGTGTCCAATTTCCTTTTCCTCTTCAATCTGAGCCAGATTAACAGTGTTGACACAATGACAATGGGGGGGGGGTCAGAAAGAGTGTCCAATTTCCTTTTCCTCTTCAATCTGAGCCAGATTAACAGTGTTGACACAATGACAATGGGGGGGGGGGTCAGAAAGAGTGTCCAATTTCCTTTTCCTCTTCAATCTGAGCCAGATTAACAGTGTTGACACAATGACAATGGGGGGAGGGGGCAGAAAGAGTGTCCAATTTCCTTTTCCTCTTCAATCTGAGCCAGATTAACAGTGTTGACACAATGACAATGGGGGAGGGGGGTCAGAAAGAGTGTCCAATTTCCTTTTCCTCTTCAATCTGAGCCAGATTAACAGTGTTGACACAATGACAATGGGGGGTCAGAAAGAGTGTCCAATTTCCTTTTCCTCTTCAATCTGAGCCAGATTAACAGTGTTGACACAATGACAATGGGGGAGGGGGGGGCAGAAAGAGTGTCCAATTTCCTTTTCCTCTTCAATCTGAGCCAGATTAACAGTGTTGACACAATGACAATGGGGGAGGGGGGTCAGAAAGAGTGTCCAATTTCCTTTTCCTCTTCAATCTGAGCCAGATTAACAGTGTTGACACAATGACAATGGGGGAGGGAGGGGGGGCAGAAAGAGTGTCCAATTTCCTTTTCCTCTTCAATCTGAGCCAGATTAACAGTGTTGACACAATGACAATGGGGGGAGGGGGGGCAGAAAGAGTGTCCAATTTCCTTTTCCCATGCCCCATGTCATTCCTTCTCTCAATATTTCTGCTCTGCATGATCTCTGAAGAGAAACCAGACCCATGAACATTGATTCATGAAAGATACCAGCCGAATTTAGCTTGTCATGTTTCCCTCATACTTTCCCCAACCAAGTTGCCTTTTTAGGAGCACTGGTGGGCTTCAACATGGATGTAGTGGATATCTGACAGACATCCCAGGCTAGACCATCATCATCATCACCTTCATTCTGGTAGTAACAGGCAGGTGTGCTCATTAGAATACATGCTGTGATTATTATTGATTTTAAGAATGGATTTAAAATGTTATCTGGCCCAAATAGTTTTACCTCCTGGTCTCTGATTGCTGGTCTCCCCCAGTCCCATCCTCAGCCCCAGTTCCACCACTCATCCCTAGCCCCATCCTCAGCCTGCATTCCTAGCTGCAGCTCCATTCCATTCCTTTCCTGTCCCATCTCTTGTGCTGGCTGACAGGCAGCCAACCCAAGCTGACAGGTGGCCAGGCAGTGTCACAGGCTCACCACAGAGAGCCCTGGCTGTCTCTACTCATTTCCTCCATTCTGCTCTCTGACCTTAACTCCCGCCTCTGCCTTTCCCTTCATATTCCATTGGAGTTTGTTTTGGATTATGTCAAATGTTGACCTACATTGTGATGGATGTGTTGTTTTATTCACATACTGAAAAAACAAATGTCTGTCACGCCCTGGCCATAGAGAGGCTTTTATTCTCTATTTTGGGTAGGCCAGGGTGTGACTAGGGTGGGCATTCTGGTTTCTTTATTTCTATGTTTTCTGTTTCAATGTTTTGGCGGGGTAGGGTTCTCAATCAGGGACAGCTGTCTAATCGTTGTCTCTGATTGGGAATCATACTTAGGCAGCCGTTTTTCCTTTGTATTTTGTGGGTAGTTTCTTTGTTAGTGGCCTGTATAGCCCTAGTAAGCTTCACGGTTGTTTCTTTGTTTCTTGTGTTGTTGGCGACATTTATATAAATAAAGGAAAATGTACAGTCACCACGCTACACCTTGGTCCGGTCATTTCCACGACGACGTCCGTGACAATGTCTCTTTGTTTTCTGTGTGCTTGTGTGCGTGCATAGTGATGGAATATGTCTTTTTTAGATCCAAACTCCGTAACTGAAACATTATCTTTTGTTTTCTGTGTTGAATGGCCTTTGAATTCAGGAAAATATAGTGGCATTTTCTCCTTTGTTGAGATCTCGTGAGGTTTCCAAACATTTCCTTGTTAGATTGTTTTATTTAATTTCAACATCACCTACTTCACTTCCAACTGAAAAGCAACTCATTATGACTTCTCTTTTGATCAGAATCAGACAGGGTAATTTTGGTTATCAACACTCAATGACCAATATCACGCACCCAAAAAAAGTTACTACTATGAGAAACAACACCATAGTTTTAATTTCTAAATGAATACCCACAGCAAGTGGGCATCAGTGTATGGAAAGGCTATGATAATGTGTTAAAAAAATTTTTTTTAGCTTTGTCAAAGCAGACAAACACTTAGACATCAAACAGTGCTGCTGTGCCTCAACATTCCTGTGCATTTCATTGTTTCTGCTCTGGAATGAGACACTCTCCCCTGCCTCACTGTAATTGCTTTTCATGTAAATGGAGATTGGTCGGAAGATCAGCTGAAGATGAGAGGTAGGAAATATGCCATCCATCCCTGTACATGCACACGCCATTAGTGATTAGACTGTTGCCAAGTAAGTCTTTCTAATGAGGGCTAAAATGACTGAAGAAATTCAGAGATTATAATGCATGGCACTAGTGGAAATGGGACGAGATGAGACGAGGTCCCTGGAAAAAAAACACCTATGTCCCTTTGTGTCCAAGAGAGACAGTTAAATGACCCTAAATCAGACTTCATTAGATGTTTGATCTCTCTCACCCCTGAAGCGTAATGGCCATGAATATGTGATCTTTTCGGTATAGGACATGATGAAAGTATCTTGCTGGCCCAGGCTGTACAACGGTGTGCCGTTAGCAGGGACATTCATACAGCCATGAATGTGATGGATGCACTCCAGCTCTTGGCCTGGCACATTTCTAGAGGGAAGAAACACATCCTTAGCTTTTTTCCATTGTCATTTTAGAGATGTATCTGTTTTGAAAACTATACTTTGGTCATATTGCCATCTTTCACAGACAAAGCATCTCCTTAATGGACATCTCATTGCCCCCTCTTATCTCTTCTAATGCATCACTTTCTCTAAAACAGGACGATATGCTGGGAATATACTGAGTTTGATGTCTGTGCCATGTTTTAATTGCATCTCTGCATTACAACTCCTGGGAGGGATCGTGGCCTCGCTAATGGCACTACTCATCAGCGCCTGTGAATGCAATTAGCCGAGTTAACGAATACCCTCATCTCTGAGCTGACCTGTGTGTTTGGGTGTCATCAGATGCATTAAGGATCTGAGCAGCTCTCATTTGTTAACTTGGAGGAGGTGCAGACTGTTGGCTCTAATGCTTGTTTATGCCCAAACATTACCATTAAAAAGGCACAGCTTTTTAAACTAAGGATGATGTTCTCTGCTGGTCTAATTCATTAAACACATTAGTGCGACAGCAGGAAAACGTTGGTCACCTTTGAATGTTTTCCCCATTACTCTTAAGTGATGGGAAAAATGAAGAGGGGATCTTTGTTTTTTGCTGCTGTACTTAGAAGCCATCAGAAGATGAGGGTGATCTAACACAAATACACACCCACATACTGACTCATGGCACACACACACACACACACACACACACACACACACACACACACACACACACACACACACACACACACACACACTGAACACTTACAGTAACCTGTCAGTAAAGCACTCTTGTTTGCAAATTGCATTATGAACACAGAAAAACTATTTTGCCAACTGCAATATGTTGATGCATTTATCTTTATCAATCCTTTCAGGCTGTGGTCAAAACACGTGCACTCTCTTCAGTACCTTTTGCTTATCTCAACCCACTCTCCATCTTTATTTTTTATGCACAATCTCAAGCTTCCAAACAAATACAATCTTCCTGTCTTTTTTTGCACTCCTCACTAACTCTCTCTTTCCTCCTGTGATGCATGCTCATATTCACTCTACACCACTCTCTAAATGTCTCTCTCTCTCTCTCTCTCTCTCTCTCAGATCCTCTCTGGGAGAATATTTAACCTTGGACAAGATCGGGGAGCAGATGGTGGGCCCTTATGTGAGTCCAGCACAGTCCACAGCTAATGAAGTGATGTCTCCATAAACACCTGACAGAGGGTCAGGCCAGCACAGCCTTGGAGAGGACCAGCTCCGGCTGCACTGAGCAGCCCTCAGCAGGCCGGGGTAATGAGCTTTCGCTCTCCAACATTGCACCCTACTGTACCGCCATCCAGGACAGCCCTCCAATCTGCCTAACACACACACACACCACTTTCTCAGTCCCTGTTTCTGTTACTGTAAACAAACACACACAGTCGCACATACACAACACAAAATGGTCATGTAAAATACCACATGGTGCATACCACATGGCAACCCATGGACTCCCCATTATTCAGTATATATTGTATGAGTAACATATAGCATTTAGGGAATATGGTAGACAGTGTGCTGATCCTGTAATATTCTGTTGGCCATACAATCCCCTCAAGAAGTCTAATAGAACAGACATCCAGTGTTGATATGCTTATGATGAGTCAGAGCCCTTCCTACGACCCATCCTTTTTACAATCTTCTCGCTTGTTTCTTGAAATGTGATAGCTATCACGATAGCACATTGGTAATAGTCAGTGACAAATTATTATTATTATTTTATTTAACCTTTATTTAACAAATATCAAAGGTAAGCAGGTTTGGCCTTGGTTAATGCCATGAATGGGAGACCAAAGTGTAGCTGTAGATAGATCAATTCCCCAGTAGGAGATGGTGCCCAGACACTTTTTTCTTCTTCTGATGCACTCATTGATTGTTGAGAGATCACTTAAAAACAAAATAGTTGCATTGCTTCTTTCAAAGTCATTCCAAAGTGTAGGTTTAACAGAGCAAATGAAATGTTACCATACTTTATCACTCATATCATCAGTAACAGCCAAAATAATAAAAACACTTGAGTAAATGAGGAATACAAAGTACATTGAAAGCAGGTGATTCCACACTGTGTGGTTCCTGAGTTAATTAACTCTACAGGATTGGTGTCCCTATACGGTTGAGTTAACGTGCGCTAATGTGATTAGCATGTTGTAAGTAACAGCAAACTTTCCAGGACATAAACATGTCTTAAATAGGCAGAATGCTTAAATTATTGTTAATCTAACTGCACTGTCCAATTTACAATAGCTATTACAGGGAAAAAATACCATGCTATTGTTTGAGGAGAGTGCACAACAACAAAGAATGTATCACGGCAACTGGTTTGATACATTCACCTCTGAAGGTAAATAACGTACTTACATTCAGTAATCTTGCTCTGATTTCTCATCCTGAGGGTCCCAGAGATAAAAAAATATATATTCTTATATTCAAGTGTCGGAACTGGGTTCTGCAGTTTGAAACCCTGCTGTCTCTTATACAAAAACCCAGCCTGAAATCCCAAAGAGCAAGCAATGCAGATGGAGAAGCATGGTGGCTAGGAAAAACTCCCTAGAAAGGCAAAACCTAGGAATAAACCTTTAGAGGAACCAGGCCCTGAGGGGTGGCCAGTCCTCTTATGGCTGTGCTGGAGGGAAATTATAAAAGTACATGGCCATTAAGGCCAGACTGTTCTTCAATATGTTCAAACGTTCATAGATGACCAGTAGGGTCAAATAATAATCACAGGTCAGCACCTCAGGAGTAAATGTCAATTAGCTTTTCATAGCAGAGCATTCAGAGGTCAACACAGTAGGTGTGAGAGAGAGAGCGAGAAGGAGAGAGAGAGAAAGTGACAGAGAGAGAGCGCGCGAGAGAGAGAGAAAGTGACAGAGAGAGAGCGCGAGAGAGAGAGAGAGAGCGAGAGAAAAAGCAAGAGGGAGGGAGAGGGTAGAGGGTAGAAACAGCAGGTCCAGGACCAGGACAAGGCAGGACGTCTGGTGAACAGGTCCAGGTTTCATAGCCTCATCCAGAACAGCAGAAACTGCATCAGCAGCACGACCAGGTGGACTGGGGACAGGGACAGACAGGAGTCGTCAGGCTAGGTAGTGCTGAGGCATGGTCCTAGGGCTCAGGTCCTCTGCGAGGGGAGAGAGAGAAAGAGAGATGGGAGATTTAGAGGGAGCATAACTAAGATCATACAGGACACCAGATAACACAGGAGAATTACACCAAATAGGACAGACTGACCGTAGCCACCAGTACATAGACTATTGCAGCATAGATACCGGTTCTAAGACGGCGGGGGTCAGGGGACACTGTGGCCCTGTCCAAAGTTACCCCCGGAGAGGGCCAATCAGGCATGATATAAGATCTCCCCTACCGCACAAGTCTGAGGGGGCGCAAATCGAATAGGAAGATCACCTCAGTGACTCAACCCAGTATAGTGAAAAAGCCTGGCACGACGTGATGCACCCCTCCTAGGGACGGCATGGGAGAGCTCGAGCAAGCCAGTGACTCAGCCCCCGTAATAGGGTCAGAGGCAGAGAATCCCAGTGGAGAGAGAGGAGCTGGCCAGGCAGACAGTAAGGGTGGTTCGTCACTCCAGTGCCTTGACGTTCACCTTCACACCCCTGGGCCAGACTACACTCAATCATAGGACCAACTGAAGAGAAGAGTCTTTAGTAAAGACTTAAAGATTGAGACAGAGTTTGCGTCTCTCACATGGATCAGCAGACCATTCCATAAAAAAGGAGCTCTGTAGGCGAAAGCCCTGCCTCCAGCTGTTTGCTAAGAAACAATAAGGAGGCCTGCTTCTTGTGAACATAGCACCTGTATGACAGGACCAAATCGGAGAGTTAGGTAAGAACAAGTCCATGTAATGCTTTGTACTGTAGGTTAGCAGTAAAACCTTGAAATCAGCTTTAGCCTTAACATGAGCCAGTTTAAGGAGGTCAGGGTAGTATGTTTGTGAGTTAGTGGTATCTCTCCAATTTAATTGAGAGAGGCTAGCACTGGAGTAATATGATAGAATTTTGGGGTTCAGTCAAGATTCTAGCAGCTGTATTTAACACGAGCTGAAGTTTATTTAATACCTTATCTGGGTAGCCAGAGAGTAGAGCATTACAGTAGTCTAATCTTGAAATGGCAAAATAATGGATTAGCTTTTCTGCATCATTTTTGGACAAACATTGTTCCATTTTTGCTATGTTATGTACAAGGAAAAACGCTGCTCTTTAAATATTTTTTTAAATGTTTGTCAAAAGAGAGATCACGGTCCAGAGTAATGCCAAGGTCCTTCACAGTTTTATTTGAGACGACTGTACAACCATTAAGATTCATTGTCAGATCCGACAGCAGATCTCTTTGTTTCTTGGGACCCACTGTAGAACTAGGATCTCCAACTCATCCAAAAATGTAAGTTAAAGAATGGGATTAAGCCAGTGGCTCAGATGGAACTATCCAAGCAGTAGATATATTTTCTTTAAATGTTGATATTTGGTTGCGTTTTCAACCAAACACAATTCAATATAACTTTTGTAATACATGAAATAGCCTTACATTAAAGCTAGAGTCATTAATCAAAACATTAACAAAGCAGGCACCACACATCCGTTTTGGTAAAAAATGTTTACAGCTACATTGTTTACAAACATTGGAGTTAAACAAGCTTATATGTTGGGTTCTAATGAGGTATGACAGTTGAACAAAGGGCCTCTTTATACTACACTACTTAGAGGACACAAACTAGGTCCAAGAGAAATACTTGTGTCGTGTAAAGAGACGGATCTAGATTCATATGTAGGGGCAGCAGGTAGCCTAGTGGTTAGAGCATTGGGACAGTAACCAAACGTTTTCTGGATCAAATCGACAAGTTAAAAAATCTGTTGTTCTTTCCCTGAACAAGGGGAAGGCCGTTATTGTAAATACTAATTTCTATCTATTTCATATGATGTGTTCTACATCATCTATTTCATATGATGTGTTCTACATCATCTATTTCATATGATGTGTTCTACATCATCTATTTCATATGATGTGTTCTACATCATCTATTTCATATGATGTGTTCTACATCATCTATTTCATATGATGTGTTCTACATCATCTATTTCATATGATGTGTTCTACATCATCTATTTCATATGATGTGTGCTACATCATCTATTTCATATGATATGTTACGCCAGGCAAATTATTATTATTATTGTTATTAATATCATTTTTGGGGACATTCCTATGATATGTTACAAATCCAATTCGTACAAAATGTTATGAATTTGCTGTCCTTAAGATCCCAGACTGCATCTTTAATACCAGTAGAAGGCATTTTTGCATTGTTAGTCGAATAAAAAATGTAAGGCTTTTAAAATATCCAGATATGTGCACTGCCATGGTTGCCAGGCTTCCCCAAAAAATTGACCAAGAAAAAAAATGTAAACATATAAAATTGTTTATCTTTTGTCTCTCTGTGTTTCATCCTTTTCCTTCAATTCACAAGAGGCTGAATGTATCTCACCAGTGAAAGTATCAGAGTGAGCAAAATAGTGCCTCTCTGTCTCTGAATGTGTAGCCCATCTGTCTGGTCAAAAAGATAATGTACTGTATATTGTTGCTGCCGTTAGCATTGAATGCAAGGGAATCCAGCAAGAATTTGGCCTCCCTTGATAAAGATAAGTAAATAAATACAATAATAGACACTGCAACAAAATTTCCCCATGGGGACAATAAAGTCAGTAAGTAAGTAAGTAATGGTCCTGGGGCACCAAAAAAAAGTATCAAGGGAAGCCAGTTTGGATTTGACTTCATACCAATCATATCACATCAATCCAAACGTAATTTGACAGAAAAATAACTTGAATTGTTGCATCTCATTGTGTTGTTGTTCTCCGGTGGCTAGCTATCTAGTTAAAATCGTTCCTTTCCTAAATTAGCCATGGACGGAGATAGGAATTTGGACTTGAGGTTTTGCTAAGATGTAGTAGGCTAAAGTTAACTAGCTGGCTAATCATTGCGCATGAAAGGACGTTAGGTTAGCAAGCAAGCATTTTAGCCGGGTAGCCTAGGACAACAAACACTAAAAGTGTGTACTGTATGACAGAGTCATAGACCGTTTCGGCAACATGAAAGAGAGGAGTATTTAATGATGTTGATGTTCTGCTATTAGATAAAGCACAGTGATAAAACATATATCTGTTGTATAAATAATACAAATATCTGACAATGTATTTCCATTTGAATTTTGCTGTCATTTTAAATGGTTGAAAACACAGTGATAACACATTGGAAATTCAACTAACTGTTGGCTGTCTTTATGAGTGCTTGAATATTTATTTTACCTTTATTTAATTAGGCAAGTCAGTTAAGAACAAATTCTTATTTTCAATGACGGCCAAGGAACAGTGGGTTAACTGCCTGTTCAGGGGCAGAAAGACAGATTTGTACCTTGTCAGCTCAGGGATTTGAAGTTACAACCTTTTGGTTACTAGTCCAAAGCTCTAACCACTAGGCTACCCTGCCGCCCCAGCAGAGAATTTGGTTCTATTCTCATTGATTATTGTCTCAAACAAATATTACCCAATTATCCACATAGAACTTATGTGGTGTGCCCAGTGGGACAGCATTACATAAGACCAATCAATTCCTAAAACATACATGTGTCAAATATCATTTTAAAGTTAATATTGTTGTTAATCCCACCAAAGTGTCCGATTTCAAAAGCACTACAAACGATTATGTTAGGTCTCCACCAAACCACAATAAGCACAGCCATTTTCCAGCTAAATATAGCATTCACAAAAAGCAGAAAGAGATCAAATTAATAACCTTGAATTATCTTCATCAGATGACACTCATAGGACTTCATGTTACACAATACATGTTTTGTTTGATAAAGTTCATATATCAAAAAATCTGAGTTTACATTGGCGTATTAGATTCACTAGTTCCAAAAACAACAAGTGATTTTGCATAGCCACATCGTTTCAACAGAAATACTCATCATAAATGTAGATGATAATACAAGTTATACACATGGAATTATAGATATACCTCTCCTTAATGCAACCGCTGTGTCAGATTACGGAAAAAGCAACCCATGCAATAATCTGAGACGGAGGTCAGAACAGTAGCCAAATTAGCCGCCATGTTGGAGTCAACAGAAACCAGAAAATACATGATAAATGTTTCGTTACCTTTGATGAACTTCATCAGAATGCAGTCCTAGCAATCCCAAGTCCACAATGAATGCTTGATTTGTTCGAAAATGTCTGTTATGTCCAATTAGCTACTTTGTTTGGCGCGTTTGGTAAACAATTCCAAAGTCACAAAGCACATCCACTATAACGTGACGAAATGTCCAAAAGTTCCGTAACAGTCAGTAGAAACATGTCAAACGATGTACTGAATCAATCTTTAGAATGTTGTTTACATATATCTTGAATAACGTTCCAACCGGAGAATTATAATAACTTCAGATGACCGGTGGAATGCAGGTCCTTCCCCTGTGAACGTGCATGGTGAAAGCATGGTCAACTCGTGGCAGTGGTGACTATTTCCTGTCTCATTCGACCCCCCTTCACATTAGAGTCATCAGACAAAGTTCTATTGACTGTTGACATCTAGTGGAAGGCGTAGGAAGTGAAAACTCATCCATATCTCGCTATAATTTCAATGAGAGCTTGGTTGAAAATCTGCCACCCCCAGAAAAAATACAAACAGGAAGTGGAATTTCTTAGGTTTTTGCCTGCAATATGAGTTCTGTTATACTCACAGACATAATTCAAACAGTTTTAGAAACTTCTGAGTGTTTTCTATCCAATACTAATAATAATATGCATATATTAGCAACTGAGACTGAGGAGCTGGCTGTTTACAATGGGCACCTTTTCATCCAAGCTACTCAATACTGCCCCTGCAGCCATAAAAAGACAAGGCACACCTGTTAACTTCTTCGAGATAGGGGGCGCTCTTTTAATTTTTGGATAAAAAA
Source organism: Oncorhynchus nerka (assembly GCF_034236695.1). Taxonomy (NCBI): domain Eukaryota; kingdom Metazoa; phylum Chordata; class Actinopteri; order Salmoniformes; family Salmonidae; genus Oncorhynchus; species Oncorhynchus nerka. The sequence goes on along the minus strand of NC_088410.1, from coordinate 79,480,787 downwards.
CGTTCCCGTTTTAAACAAGATATTTTGTCACGAAAAGATGCTCGACTATGCATGTAATTGACAGCTTTGGAAAGAAAAAACTCTGACGTTTCCAAAACTGCAAAGATATTATCTGGTGAGTGCCCCAGAACTAATGCTACAGGCGAAACCAAGATGAAATTTCATACAGGAAATGGTCCAGATTTTGAATGCCCTGTGTTCCAATGTCTCCTTATATGGCTGTGAATGAGCCAGGAATGAGCCTGCACATTCTGTTGTTTCCCCAAGGTGTCTGCAGCATTGTGACGTATTTGTAGGCATATCATTGGAAGATTGACCATAAGAGACTACATTTACCAGGTGTCCGCCCGGTGTCCTCCGTCAAAATTATTGCGTAATCTCCAGGTCCATGCGCGTTCCATTTTCTTCAGAGGAGAAACCAAACTGCCACGAATGATTTATCATCGATAGATATGTGAAAAACACCTTGAGGATTGATTCTAAACGTTTGCCATGTTTCTGTCGATATTATGGAGTTAATTTGGAAAAAAGTTTGCGTTGTAATGACTTAATTTTCAGGTTTTTTCTTACCCAAACGTGATGAACAAAACGGAGCGATTTGTCCTACACAAATAATCTTTTTGGAAAAACTGAACATTTGCTATCTAACTGAGAGTCTCCTCATTGAAAACATCTGAAGTTCTTCAAAGGTAAATTATTTTATTTGAATGCTTTTCTTGTTTTTGTGAAAATGTTGCATGCTGAATGCTAGGCTTAATGCTATGCTAGGCTATCAATACTCTTACACAAATGCTTGTTTAGCTATGGTTCAAAAGCATATTTTGAAAATCTGAGATGACAGTGTTGTTAACAAAAGGCTAAGCTTGAGAGCAAATATATTTATTTAGTTTCATTTGCGATTTTCATGAATAGTTAATGTTGCGTTATGGTAATGAGCTTGAGGCTATAAATAGGATCCCGGATACGGGATTGCTCGTCGCAACAGGTTAATTGAAATGCGTTCCCAGCAAAGGGTGGCTACTTTGAAGAATCTAAAATATATTTTGGTTACTACATGATTTCATATATGTTATTTCGTAGTTTAGAAGTATTCACTATTATTCTACATAGTAGAACATAGTTTAAAAAAATAAAGAAAACCTTTGAGTGAATAGGTGTGTCTAAACGTTTGACTGGTACTGTATATTAGTGTTTAATTTGACAAATGTTCAAATTTTTCTTCCATTTTAGGACTTTACACTGTAGTTTGGGTAGATTGTGGAAAAAAAGTGACAATTCAATCCATTTTAATCCCAGTTTGTAACACAACAAAATGTGGAAAAAGTAAAGGGTGTGAGTACTTTCTGACTGCATTGCATGCAGAGGAGCACCACAATCCATAAATACTGTCTACAACTGAACATCTTGTCCCACACTCCCTCAAAACAGCAACTTCACACTCGAATCCCAATCATTTGGATGTGTGTACTTCTGTTTTCTCCTAGAGTAACCATTGTCTTTCTCTCCACTCACTCCTCTTCTTTTTATCTGTTTATTTACTTCATATTGTTAATCTTACCACCTGTCTATCTCTGTTTTGTGGCCAACCTTATTTCTTACTCCCCTAACTTGACCCCCCCCCCCCCCCCCCGCCCACTTTGCTGTGCCAGCACTTATATAGTGAAATAGCTGAGGGGGAAACACGGCCCCAGATGAGAGCAGTCAATATTTCATACCTGGAAGGAGACACAGAGGGCTGACTGAATTCAAATAGGGTAAGACTTATGACACACATGCACAGATATAGTTTTAACAGTCTTGCCAATGGGAAATACTGCAGGATGTTCAGCAACAGATGGGGGGCTAGGAATCAATTAATTTTAAGATTTGCAAAGTAAACACAATGGCCAAGATGATAAACGCTAGCACTATGGAAACAAAATTGAATGTGAGGACAACAATAAATGTGTGCCCACATTAGCATAAATATAATTGTTTGACTTGACATCTTTAAATGTGTTGTGTGCACCCCCGTGTAGCCTAGGTTTCATTGAACATGTAAACACTATTATTTGTGAATAATATCAGTTTTGCTCAAATCTATCGCCAGTTTTGTACGGCGCAGCGCGGCTCGGAACGGAACATACCGGACCGATTTTTCTCTCCATGTCCCTGGATTTCAACTGCTCTCTGGACATTCACTCCCGGATCTCACAGCTAGCTGGCTGCTATCCGTGTGTCTATCTGCTTTCGTCGATTCCGGAGCAAACATCAATTACTCCGGAGCTAGCCAGCTCCGTCAATCACTCCTGAGCTCCGTCAATCACTCCTGGGCTGCAGTCACCTATCCGGACCCGTTTTACTGCCTACGCGGAGCCCCACCGGGCCTTCACAACTGGACTGCCGACGTTATCTACCCGAAGGAGATCCAGCTGGCTCCTCCGTCGCGACGTTACCTGAACGCCCATCTGCGGCCTGCTAACCGTTAGCTGTCTTACCGGCTGCTCTCAGAATAGACAATCGGACAATTTATTTATTTTTATTATTATTATGTTTCTTCTTGGGCCTCTATAACTATATCTATTGTTTTTATTTTTTTGTTGTTGTGTGATTTGGACTAATCCCCTCTACAACACGGAACTCCACTAATCTACTGACGGAACGCAAGAGGTGGCTAACAACAGACCTCCATCCTATGCTAGCTTGCTACCGATGTCCTGGCTAGATGTCTAAATCGCCGTGACCCCCAAACCAACCTCTCCACTCCCTGGACCCTTTTGATCACTCGACTAAGGATGCCTCTCCTTAATGTCAATATGTCTTGTCCATTGCTGTTCTGGTTAGTGTTTATTGGCTTATTTCACTGTAGAGCCTCTAGTCCTGCTCACTATACCTTATCCAACTTATTAGTTCCACCACCCACACATGCAATGACATCTCCTGGTTTCAATGATGTTTCTAGAGACAATATCTCTCTCTTCATCACTCAATACCTAGGTTTACCTCCACTGTATTCACATCCTACCATACCTTTGTCTGTACATTATACCTTGATGCTATTTTATCGCCCCCAGAAACCTCCTTTTACTCTCTGTTCCAGACGTTCTAGACGACCAATTCTTATTGCTTTTAGCCGTACCCTTATTCTTCTCCTCCTATGTTCCTCTGGCGATGTAGAGGTGAATCCAGGCCCTGCAGTGCCTAGCTCCACTCCTATTCCCCAGGCGCTCTCTTTTGATGACTTCTGTAACCGTAATAGCCTTGGTTTCATGCATGTTAACATTAGAAGCCTCCTCCCTAAGTTTGTTCTTTTCACTGCTTTAGCACACTCTGCCAACCCGGATGTTCTAGCTGTGTCTGAATCCTGGCTTAGGAAGACCACCAAAAATTCAGAAATTTTAATTCCAAACTACAACATTTTCAGACAAGATAGAACTGCCAAAGGGGGCGGTGTTGCAATCTACTGCAAAGATAGCCTGCAGAGTTCTGTCCTACTATCCAGGTCTGTACCCAAACAATTTGAACTTCTACTTTTAAAAATCCACCTCTCTAAAAACAAGTCTCTCACCGTTGCCGCCTGCTATAGACCACCCTCTGCCCCCAGCTGTGCTCTGGACACCATATGTGAACTGATTGCCCCCATCTATCTTCAGAGCTCGTGCTGCTAGGCGACCTAAACTGGAACATGCTTAACACCCCAGCCATCCTACAATCTAAACTTGATGCCCTCAATCTCACACAAATTATCAATGAACCTACCAGGTACCCCCCCAAAGCCTTAAACACGGGCACCCTCATAGATATCATCCTAACCAACTTCCCCTCTAAATACACCTCTGCTGTCTTCAACCAAGATCTCAGCGATCACTGGCTCATTGCCTGCATCCGTAATGGGTCAGCGGTCAAACGACCTCCACTCATCACTGTAAAACGCTCCCTGAAACACTTCAGCGAGCAGGCCTTTCTAATCGACCTGGCCGGGGTGTCCTGGAAGGATATTGATCTCATCCCGTCAGTAGAGGATGCCTGGATATTTTTTTTAAATGCCTTCCTAACAATCTTAAATAAACATGCCCCATTCAAGAAAATTAGCACCAGGAACAGATATAGCCCTTGGTTCTCCCCAGACCTGACTGCCCTTAACCAACACAAAAACATTCTATGGCGTTCTGCATTAGCATCGAACAGCCCCCGTGATATGCAGCTGTTCAGGGAAGCTAGAAACCGTTATACACAGGCAGTTAGAAAAGCCAAGGCTAGCTTTTTCAAGCAGAAATTTGCTTCCTGCAACACTAACTCTAAAAAGTTCTGGGACACTGTAAAGTCCATGGAGAATAAGAACACCTCCTCCCAGCTGCCCACTGCACTGAAGATAGGAAACACTGTCACCACTGATAAATCCACCATAATTGAGAATTTCAATAAGCATTTTTCTACGGCTGGCCATGCTTTCCACCTGGCAACTCCTACCCCGGTCAACAGCACTGCACCCCCAACAGCAACTCGCCCAAGCCTTCCCCATTTCTCCTTCTCCCAAATCCATTCAGCTGAAGTTCTGAAAGAGCTGAAAAATCTGGACCCCTACAAATCAGCCGGGCTAGACAATCTGGACCCTTTCTTTCTAAAATTATCTGCCAAAATTGTTGCCACCCCTATTACTAGCCTGTTCAACCTCTCTTTCGTGTCATCTGAGATTCCCAAAGATTGGAAAGCAGCTGCGGTCATCCCCCTCTTCAAAGGGGGGACACTCTTGACCCAAACTGCTACAGACCTATATCTATCCTACCATGCCTTTCTAAGGTCTTCGAAAGCCAAGTCAACAAACAGATTACCGACCATTTCGAATCTCACCATACCTTCTCTGCTATGCAATCTGGTTTCAGAGCTGGTCATGGGTGCACCTCAGCCACGCTCAAGGTCCTAAACGATATCTTAACCGCCATCGATAAGAAACATTACTGTGCAGCCGTATTCATTGATCTGGCCAAGGCTTTCGACTCTGTCAACCACCACATCCTCATCGGCAGACTCGACAGCCTTGGTTTCTCAAATGATTGCCTCGCCTGGTTCACCAACTACTTCTCTGATAGAGTTCAGTGTGTCAAACCGGAGGGTCTGCTGTCCGGACCTTTGGCAGTCTCTATGGGGGTGCCACAGGGTTCAATTCTTGGACCGACTCTCTTCTCTGTATACATCAATGAGGTCGCTCTTGCTGCTGGTGAGTCTCTGATCCACCTCTACGCAGACGACACCATTCTGTATACTTCTGGCCCTTCTTTGGACACTGTGTTAACAACCCTCCAGGCAAGCTTCAATGCCATACAACTCTCCTTCCGTGGCCTCCAATTGCTCTTAAATACAAGTAAAACTAAATGCATGCTCTTCAACCGATCGCTACCTGCACCTACCCGCCTGTCCAACATCACTACTCTGGACGGCTCTGACTTAGAATACGTGGACAACTACAAATACTTAGGTGTCTGGTTAGACTGTAAACTCTCCTTCCAGACCCATATCAAACATCTCCAATCCAAAGTTAAATCTAGAATTGGCTTCCTATTTCGCAACAAAGCATCCTTCACTCATGCTGCCAAACATACCCTTGTAAAATTGACCATCCTACCAATCCTCGACTTTGGCGATGTCATTTACAAAATAGCCTCCAATACCCTACTCAACAAATTGGATGCAGTCTATCACAGTGCAATCCGTTTTGTCACCAAAGCCCCATATACTACCCACCATTGCGACCTGTACGCTCTCGTTGGCTGGCCCTCGCTTCATACTCGTCGCCAAACCCACTGGCTCCATGTCATCTACAAGACCCTGCTAGGTAAAGTCCCCCCTTATCTCAGCTCGCTGGTCACCATAGCATCTCCCACCTGTAGCACACGCTCCAGCAGGTATATCTCTCTAGTCACCCCCAAAACCAATTCTTTCTTTGGCCGCCTCTCCTTCCAGTTCTCTGCTGCCAATGACTGGAACGAACTACAAAAATCTCTTAAATTGGAAACACTTATCTCCCTCACTAGCTTTAAGCACCAACTGTCAGAGCAACTTACAGATTACTGCACCTGTACATAGCCCACCTATAATTTAGCCAAACAACTACCTCTTTCCCAACTGTATTTATTTTATTTTATTTATTTTGCTCCTTTGCACCCCATTATTTTTATTTCTACTTTGCACATTCTTCCATTGCAAAACTACCATTCCAGTGTTTTACTTGCTATATTGTATTTACTTTGCCACCATGGCCTTTTTTGCCTTTACCTCCCTTCTCACCTAATTTGCTCACATTGTATATAGACTTCTTTTTTTTTTTTTACTGTATTATTGACTGTATGTTTGTTTTACTCCATGTGTAACTCTGTGTTGTCGTTGTATGTGTCGAACTGCTTTGCTTTATCTTGGCCAGGTCGCAATTGTAAATGAGAACTTGTTCTCAACTTGCTTACCTGGTTAAATAAAGGTGAAATAAAAAAAATAAAAAAAATTCTACTCACGTTTGGCTGTCCAGACAAATTTGAGGCATTCTACTCAAATGAGGCATTCTACTCAAATTTGGCTGTCCAGACATATTTATTAATATTCTTTGCCAGTTCCATGATGGGATGATGGCTCGGGTGGCCATAGGAGGGCAGGAGTCAGTGCCCTTTGGAGTAAGCATTGGTGTGAGGCAGGGGTGTGTGCTGGCACCTGCATTCTTTTTATTTTTTATTTTTTTTAAATATTTTATTTTTGCATTTTCCAATTAAGAACATTCAAAACAAAAGTGAAAAGATATTAGACAACGATAGGACAAAGTGACAGTACCAGACGAGCGTAACAAAAATAAATTATAATTATATAAACAAACATACAATAATAAAAAAATTAAAAAATAACGAGACATTGGATCACCTGCCGTAGGCTACATATTATACATTACGTGTGAAACATTATGTGAGGATTATATATAGATTCAATCAATGAGATGTGGGGGGAGATTCTCCATATAGTCAATAAAAGGTTGCCAAATTCTGTAAAATGTCTTTAACTTATTCCTCAAGCAGTAAGTGATTTTCTCCAAAGGGATACTATTAACTTCCGAAAGCCACATTGCAACTGGCAGGGAGGAATCCAATTTCCATTTCAAGGCAATACATTTCTTGGCAATCGCTAGCAGTATTTCTGTTAGCTTTATAGTATGGCTTTGCCTAAGATTGGTGTTAGTAAAGTTACCCAGTAGACAGACCTCCGGGTCTAAAGGGAATGCAACCCCGTGAATTGAGGATATGGTATCGCATACCCCCTGCCAGAAACCGTGTAGTTTTGAACACTGCCAAGTGGAATGGAGGAATGTTCCTTCATCTGAGCCACATCTAAAACATAGGGAGGAGATATCTGGGTTGAACTTGTGCAGTCTAGATGGGGTGATATAGAGCTGATGGAGGAAATTAAACTGAATCAGTCTGTATCTGGAGTTCAATGTGGATGTAACCCCATCCCTGCATAGGTCACTCCATAGATCCTCATCAAGATCAATACCCAGATCTTTCTCCCATCTAAGTCGGGTTTATCTAGCCCAGGCAGTGTTAGTCCTGACATAAGAGCATTGTAAACACGGGAAATGGTCTTGAACAGTGGTTGGTCTGCGTGGCAGAGTTGTTCAATAGGTGACATCTTAGGTAGGTTCCATTGTCCCTTGAGAGTCACCCTAATAAAGTTTCGTAGTTGTAGGTAGCTAAAGAAGTCCCTGTTAGGCAAGTGGTATTTCTGTTTCAGCTGATCAAAAGACATAAGAACTCCCTCCTCGTAACAATGTTCCAGAAGAGTGATCCCCTTATCAGGCCATGGTCTAAAGTTACTATTCTGGAAAAACATAGGGATCAATCTATTGTTCCATAAAGGGGCTTTAGGGGAAAGGAATCCCCCTCGTCCGAACAGTTCATGCAGTTTGCACCATGCCAGGACAGAATGTATGATTAAAGGGTTGTCTGTGATGGTTTTTATAGATTTTCTGTCCCATTTGTAAAACAAATCTGCCCCAGTGTCATCATTTACCTCAAGCTTTTCGATGTTCAACCATGAGGGAGAGGGACCATTGTCAAACCTCTGAGCCAGAAACCTAGACTGTGCAGCCCAGTAGTACATTCTAAAATTGGGGAGGTTTAAGCCCCCTTGACTGTAATCAAGGGTCAGTTTATCCAGGCAAACCCTAGGGGTTTTGCCGTGCCAGATAAACCGTCTGGTCAGCTTGTCGAGAGAGGAAAAAAATGCTGCGGGAACAGGGATAGGGAGAGATTGAAACAGATATAGAAACCTGGGCAGGACATTCATTTTAATTACATTGATTCTACCCAGTAGAGTGAGAGGTAAGTCCATCCATTTACAAAGGTCAACCTCCACCTTTTGCAACAAACTGGCCAGATTGAGTTTATAGAGGTTGTTCAGATTACCATCCACCATTATGCCCAAATATGTGAAGCCCATAGGCGACCATCTGAAAGGAAACTTGTGCTTGATGGTATGATGGTCAAGGACAGACAACGGTAAGATTTCGCTTTTATCAAAATTGACCTTATATCCAGAGAAAGAACTATAACACTGTAGTAGGATCTGCAAGTGAGAGAGGGAGTGTTCTGGGTTTGTTAGAAATAAGATAAGGTCGTCCGCAAAGAGTGATAATTTATGGGTATGGGGGCCCACCTCAAAGCCATGTATGTCAGGGCACGTTCTAATAGCCTCAGCCAACGGTTCGATGGCGAGGGCAAAGAGGTGGGGGCTAATTGGGCAACCTTGTCTGTTCCCCCTATAAAGAGGGAAAGAGGAGGAAGTAATCCCATTGGTAGCAATCCTAGCTTTAGGAGATTTGTAGAGTGATTTTATAAAATTTACAAACACGGTACCTAAACCGAACTTTTCCAAGACGCGAAAGAGGTATGGCCATTCAACCCTATCAAAGGCCTTTTCAGCGTCGAGGGAGACTGCGACACTAGGTATTTTGTTTTTGTTAGCAAGGTGAATTATATCAAATAACCTTCTGAGATTATTGGAGGACAATCTATTAATTATGAAGCCAGTCTGATCTGGGTTGACCAACAGGGGAAGACATGACTCCAGTCTCTTAGATAGCATCTTGGTGACCAGTTTACAATCTGTGTTAAGGAGAGAGATTGGTCTATAGGAGGCGCACTTTAGCGTTTTTTTCCCTTTCTTGTGGATTACAGTAATCACTGCTTGAGAGAAGGACTCTGGAAAGCAGTTGTCTTCTCTGGCTTTTTTAAGTACCTCCATAAGGTAGGGGACCAACAGCTCCCTAAATTCTTTATAGAACTCTGGAGGGAAGCCATCCTCCCCAGGAGATTTATTAGAAGGTAAGGATTTAATGGCCTCCAACAGTTCAGGAACTGAGAAGTGTTCACTCAGGCGCTCGCTGTCTTCCCCTGACAGGCATGGGAGGTTGAGAGAGGAGTCTATCTCTGATAGATCATCGCTTGATTGGGAAGTGTAGAGGTCTTCATAGTATTTCTTAAAAGTATTATTAATTTCAGTAGGGTCGAAAGATATCTCTTTAGTAAGAGTTTCTATGGCATTAATTGTCCTCTTACTTTCCTCTGCTTTCAGTTGCCATGCCAATACTTTGTGAGCTTTCTCTCCAAGCTCATAATAACGCTGTTTTGATTTAGTGTTGGCCCTCTCAGCTTGATATGTGTTCAGAATATTATATTTAAGTTTTTTATTTACCAAAAGCCTGTATAGATCTTTAGTCGGGCCTCTTTGGTAGGTTTTCTCTAGCTCGGGCACTCAGTTCCGCACCGTGTTTTTTCTTCAGCCCTTTAGTATAGGAAATAATCTGTCCCCTCAGAGGGGCCTTCAATGTGTCCCAAAGAATGAAGCTGTCAGGAGCAGAGGGTTAGTTTGTCAAAGTAAAAATATTGATCTGCTCTTTGATGAATGCACAAAATTCAGGTTGCTTTAGAAGTGTAGAATTTAGCCTCCATCTATATGCTCCATTTACCTTGGTAGGAATGGAGATTGATAATAACAGAGGAGAATGGTCACTAAGCAATCTGGGGAGATACTCGACATCTAACACTCTATGAAACAGTTGTGTCGAAAGTAAAAAGTTATCTATGCGTGTGTGTGTCTTGTGTGGGTGTGAATATAAAGAGTAGTCCCTATCCTGTGGGTGCGGCACCTGTATTCTTTAACCTGTAACATCTTCCTCCTATGTGTCACCCAGCTTCTCCACAAGGAGCCAATGGACAGCAGCGGGGTTAAGGTGGACTTCAGGCTGGATGAAAACCTATTCAACATCAGGAGGCTCCGAGCAACCACAAAGGTTTTGACGAAGCGGGCTCTTGAGCTGCAGTATGCTGATGACTGTGCTCTTGTGGCCCACACTTCTGAAGACCTTCAGTCCGTCCTTCTAGTGGCTGTGACGGTCAATAGCAGGACGGGACTGTCTCTCAACATCACCAAGACAGAGGTGGTTTGCCGGTGGAGATCCAGCCCTCCACCCACCATGCCTGTCTTCACCATTGAACACAAATCACTAGCAATAGTCCCGTCCTTCAAATAAGGTTGCAAGTTCAAACCCCCGAGCTGACAAGGTACAAATCTGTCGTTCTGCCCCTGAACAGGCAGTTAACCCACTGTTCCTAGGCTGTCATTGAAAATAAGAATGTGTTCTTAACTGACTTGCCTTTAAATAAAGGTAAAATAAATCAAATAAATAAAAACATCGCAGAATTTTCTCGAAGGACTGAAGCATTGACCTCGAAATTCAAAATAGGATCAAGCAAGCATCAGCTGCCTTCAGGAAACTCAGACACAAAACAGGGATCTCCACATCCACACCAAAATCATTGTCTATCAAGCCTTCTGCATTACCACACTTCTTTACAACTGTGAAGCCTTTGTCACAACAAGCCACAACAAGCAACTCGAGCGATTCCACATTAGATGCCTGCAGCGCATCCTGGGAATCACCTGGTGCAACCGTGTGCCCCATACTAAGACCAAATGCAAGAGTATGGAGGCCATGGTCAGTCAACACAAACTGCGCTGGCTTGGGCATGTCATTGGAATGTCTCAGGAGCACTTGCCGCGTAAGATCCTGTATGGCCAGCTATACCGTGGCCGGCGGTCTGCAGGTGGCAGATGAAGCCACCACAGACCTAGAGGAGGATGCTGCCGACTGTTCCACCTGGCGGCAGCTCTGCCAGAGCAGTGTGCAGAGGTGGGAGGAGGAGAGGAGCACAAAGAGACAGCAAAAACAGCTCAGGTGACATACAACCATGCCTGATCCTGCCAACACATTCTGCATATGTCCCACCTGCAATTAAGTTTGTAAATCTCAGATTGGACTCTACAGTCACCAAATAATTCACGGTAAACTCAGAAGAGGAAGTCATCATCGGATATGATGGATTACCATAAGCAGTCCCTGCAGCTGAAAAACATTCCCACAGCATGATGCTGCCACCACCATGCTTCCCCGCAAGGATGGTGCCAGGTTTTGTCCAGACATCACTCTTGGCTTTCAGGCCAAAGAGTTCAATCTTGGTTTCATCAGAACAGAGAATCTTGTTTTTCATGGTCTGAGAGTCTTTAGGTGCCTTTTGTCAAACTCCAAGCGGGCTGTCATGTGCCTTTTACTGAGTAGTGGCTTCCGTCAGACCACTCTACCATAAAGGCCTGATTGGTGGAGTGCTGCAGAGATGGTTGTCCTTCTGGAAGGTTATCCCATCTCCACAGAGGACCTCTGTCAGAGTAACCATCGGGTTTTTGGTCACCTCCCTGACCAAGTCCCTTCTCCCTCGATTGCTCAGTTTGGCTGGGTGGCCAGCTCTAGGAAGAGTCTTGGTGGTTCCAAACTTCTTCCATTTAAGCATGATGGAGTCCACTTTGTTTTTGGGGACCTTCAACGCTACAGAAATGTTTTGGTACCCTTCCAAAGATCTGTGTCTTGACACAATCCTGTCTCAAAGCTCTACGAACAATTTCTTTGACCTCAGGGCTTGATTTTGCTCTGACATGCACTGTCAATTGTGGGACCTTACAGTATATAGACAGGTGTGTGCCTTCCAAAATCATGTGCAATAAATTGAATTTACCACATGTGGACTTAAATCAAGTTGTAGAAAAGCCTCAAGGTTGATCAATGGAAACAGGATGCACCTGAGCTCAGTTTCTAGTGTCATAGCAAAGGGTCTGAATACTTATGTAAATAAGGTTTTTCTGTGTTTAGTTTTTAATACAGTTGCAAATAAATTTGCGTTGTCATTATGGGGTATTGTGTGGAGATTGCTGAAAAAAACAACAAAATGTGTAAAAAGTCAAGGGGTCTGAATACTTTCCGAAGGTACATAGTGAAAACATGTTTTTAGATTTTTAAAAATGTATTTTGAAAATTAATAATACAGAAATATCAAATTTACATAATTATCTAAATTGATATTTCTGCATTTCATTTTCAAAATACATTTAAACAAATCTAAAAACATGTTTTCACTATTTCATTATGGGGTTTTGTGTGTAGGTGAAAAACAAGAACAATTTCATCGATTTTGAATTCAGGCTGTAACATAACAAAATGTGGAATACGTCAAGGGGTGTGAATACTTTCTGATGACACTGTGCATTGCCTTCGGAGAGTATTCAGACCCCTTGACTTTTTCCACATTTTGTTACATTACAGCCTTATTCTAAAATGTATTAAATATGTTTTTCAGCTATCTACACACAATACCCCATAATAGCACATTTCAAACATGAATGCAACACAATGCGCTTCACAGGAAAAAACAATAAACAACTAAAATAAAATCTGAAATGACCATTTCAAACTGAAAGACTAAAAAACAGCCTAAGGAAAAGCCAAGCTAGAAAAGCGTGTTTTAAGATCCCTTTTAAATATGTCCACAATTTCGGCCCCCCTCAGGTTCTCTGGCAGGCTATTTCAGAGGCAGGGAACATAGTTACTAAAGACTGCATCTCCATGCCTCTTGGTCCTAGGCTTTGGGATAGTTAAAAGGCCAGTGCCAGAGGACCTGAGGGACCAACTGGGTGCATGTCTGATATGTATTGGGGGTGCACAATTGTGGATTGATTTTAAAACCAATAGAAGAATCTTTACAATTCATTCTAAAACTCACAGGCAGGCTGTGCAGAGACTTTAAAACTGGTGTAATGTGTGCTCTCCATCTGGTCTTGGTCAGTACCCGTGCTGCAGCATTCTGTATGTTTTGCAGTTGACCAATTACTTTCTTGTGTAGACCAGACAGGAGAGCATTACAGTAGTCAAGCCTGCTTCTAATAAAAGCAAGGATGAGTCTCTTTCTATCAGCCTGATAGAGAAACGGCCTCACCTTGGCAATGTTCCTCAGGTGGTAAAAGGTATTTTGGTCACATTCCCAATGTGTTTCGAAATTGAATTCAGAATCTAAAATGACACCAACCTGGTGTTTTCTCTTTATTGCCAATAAATTAAAATGTGCGGCCAGATTCTCTCTCTGTGCTTTGGCTCCAATAATAAGTACCTCAGTCTTGTCTTGATTGGAGGAAGTTGTGAGCCATCCAAGTATTTAAATCACTAATACAGTCTAATAATTTATCTGTGGAGCTAAAATCCTCTAGTAACACAGAAATGTAAAGTCATGTATCGTCTGCGTAGCAGTAAAAATCAATGTTGTGCTTTCTAATTACACTGCCAAGGGGAAACATATATAAACTGAACAATACCGGACCCAAAATGAAACCTCGTGGAACGTCACATGTGATATCTATTTTCTCTGAGTTATGTTCACCAAGGAAGACAAAAAACTCTTGACCGGTTAAATAGGTCCTAAGCCAATTTAAAACTGTCTCTAAGAGCTTTTCACACCTGAAATGTGCAACATTACCCATTATTATTTTCAGAATTCTTCAAACTCTGTCAAATTGGTTGTTGATCATTGATAGACAACCATTTTCAGGTTTTGCCTTAAATTATAATTTGACCACTCAGGCACATTCACTGTCTTCTTGGTAAGCAACTCCAGTGTAGATTTGGCCATGTGTTTTAGGTTATCGTCCTGCTGAAAAGTTCATTCATCTCCCAGTGTCTGGTTGAAAGTAGACTGAACCAGGTTTTCCTCTAGGATTTTGACTGTGCTTAGCTCCATTCCATTTTTTTGTATCCTGATAAACCCCCCAGTCCTTAACAATTACAAGCATACGCATAACATGATTCAGCCACCATTATGCTTGAAAATATGGAGAGTGGTAACAGGTAATGTGTTGTACTGGAATTGCGCCAAACACAAACACCTTATATTCAGGACCAGCAGTGAATTGCTTTGCCACATTTTTTGCAGTATTACTTTAGTGCCTTGTTGCAAGCAGGATGCATGTTTTGGAATAGTTTTATTCAATACAGGCTTCCTTCCTTTCACTCTGCCACTTAGGTTAGTATTGAGGAGTAATTATAATTTTGTTGATGTATTCTCAGTTTTCTCCTATCACAGCCATTAAACTCCGTTTTAAAGTCACCATTGACCTCATGGTGAAATCCCTGAGCGGTTTCCTTCCTCTCCTGCAACTGAGGTAAGGACACCTACATCTTTGTAGTGACTGGGTGTACCTATCTACCAATTGGTGCCCTACTTTGCGAGGCATTGGAAAACCTCCCTGGTCTTCGTGGTTGAATCTGTGTTTGAAATTCACTGCTCAACTGAGGGACCTTACAGATAATTGTACATAGATGAGGTAGTCATTCAAAAATCATGTTAAGCACTGTTGTTGCACACATAGTAAGTCCATGCAACAATGTGGATCAACACATTTGGAGCTTGGTGTTAGATATGGTACTGTACGCCTACACCATACTGTACATGCCGGCCCCCCCGACCGTTTCCAATAACAACATTACAATACAACATTATATAGTTATAAAACTCAATTTCAGCACCAGCCGCGAGGCCGTGGGTGAGGTGGTAGCTGTTGGCTGTTTGTGCAGTGTTTGATCTCTGCAGAGACATTCTCTTGGCTCCTCTGTCGGGCCTCTACAGTTGGGCACAGAGTCGTTTCATTCCGGTTGCCTGCATTTGTTTGTATAATGCCACGCTTGGCTTTCACATAGACATAATTAAATCAAGCCTAATCCACTATTTATGCATTGTGCCTCTGAATTATTCACACTGCAGTTTTGTGCGTTATTGCATTTTTGTAGAGTCAGTAAGAAGTTGTGAGGCTGCCGTTATTGAACAGAACCCCCCTCAAGATGACATATTTTATTCATTAATATAGCCCCGTACAAGAGTACACAATGCATTCATGTAAATGCTGTGTTTGCATTTTTGTTTAAACAACTAAGAATTCATATAATTCAAACATCAATTGCATAATGAGTACAATTACAGTATCCTGCCTCCAGAGAGAGTATTACAAAACATTTTTATGAAAAGTTTAAAGAACATAACATTCTTTAGAAATGACTATTAAAACACACATATGCACAGAAGCTCACACACACACACACACACACACACACACACACACACACACACACACACACACACACGCACACGCACACGGCCTTGTTCAGTACAACCTGTCCTCCCTCGCTAGACCAATCCCCAAATGCCCTGAAGGCTTCTGTAAGGCTTCTCAGCACTCACTGTTCATACCAAAGAACAAAAGGACCATCACAAGAAACACAATGTTATTAATTTATTTTCAGTCTGCATAAATGGAATGACTACTGTACATGCACACTCATATGTTCAACGTCCTCTCAAGGGGCCTCTATTAAACAAGTATAAATTGCACTGACATTTGCCTCCCATTGTGTGTGAAATACATTGAATCCGTAGCCGCGCTAGCCATTTCCTCCACGTGACTTGGAGCCGCTGTGAAGTGGAAACTGACTAGAGAGGTTAATTAAGCGGAGTAGATTCTGACGTTACAGTTCAAATGAAAATAAAATGATATCAACAGTCATCCATCACAGTCAGGGGCTCTATGCACCTGTCATGCAATCATTGTATATTGAAAGTGCAGTCAAAAGGTCAGGGAGATACAGGCAGCTCCTGGTCCTCATCCCCCACCTTCTGTATGGAGTACATCCCGCAGACACAGGTCATTATTTATGTCCCACAGTCGTGGCTACCCTGAGATAAAAGCTGACCTATTACCTAATGATTTCTTCTGGGTGTTTGGGTGTAGAGGACAGTCTTAAGCACAGAGAGGATTCTGTTGCTCTGTTGTGTTGAAATATGTGCAGAGAATATCAGAACGCTTCACAACAATATATCACATTATCTAATCAGTGTTAGATTGAAGAATTGGATCATGGGTGAAATTGCTTTGTTCATAATATCTTTCTTGTCTATTAAGAGGGAATGTGTTTGGTTATTTTAGTTTAATTAATCACTGAATAATCTGTCTATTTGTGACAAAAGATCTCAATCCATTATGTTTGTGTTATTGGTAACTTGACATTCCTCTTGTGTAATAATCAATACAACTCAGCTCCATTACTGTGCAATAATAATTCAACTACTCAGTGACTATGTAACAGCATGTAAATGCGACAGTAATTAGTGTTTCTATTCACCTATAAGAACAAATGTTAATATGCAGGTTGGGATCAAGGGAAGCATTTTAATATGACAAACTGTACATTGTTAGATTACAGTATTCCCTAAAACTTAATTCTATTGGAGTCATACTGATGTCAGTAAAGAAATGTAAGTTTTAGGTTAATGCTCGGAGAGAAAGGGGAGAAAATCACTGCACTGTAACAGAAAAAGCAGAGAAGCAATAAAAATAAAATAAAATATGGAGAATCAAATTTGTTTGAGACAGCCGCAGTCTGTAGAGTCTATGGTATGGTACTCATAACTTATTTCCCATTTTAAAAGAGAACTGGGACCCATTTGGTGAGATTTGTTTAATAATTCAGCATGGCCTTAAACCGATTCACTTCAAGTGCCCAGATGGTATTTTTATTAGGCAAATGCTTGATACTCAAGTGGAATAATTTAATTGCGTTCCAAAACTGGCAGAGTACCTCCAAGCCACAGAATTTACTGAGTAGAGAATCAGTCAGTCCCTGCTTTAGGGTAGTAATTCAGAAAAACAATAATTTTCATGAATATTACCGTGTTTGTTCTGTGGGGTGAGACTGTCAGCTCTGTAGGCCTGTGTTAGAGCCATTCGATCATTGTGGGCACAGCAGAGGGCCTGACAGGGAGGTGGTACACTGGGGTTCCATAACACTGAGAATGTCAGACTCTCAATACTTGCTCATCAAGACGGTGGTGAGGATCTAGAAAATTAGAGCCTAATATCCCTTTCACACACAGACCAAAATCCCACTAATTTACCATGCCTGCATTTTTATACTAGATTTGTGGTATATTTGAAAGGGGTAGGTAAACAACATGGAAAAATAAAAGCCACCTAAAGACCTAGTCATGATTCCTGCATTTTCACAAACCCTGTAACCAAAATACAGGTATCAGGTCTGTGGGAATGGTTCTCTGCACTTTTGCAGGTAACTTCTTTAACACTTCTATTGTTTAACACCTCCCTAATTTGAACTGCAAACAGACCCCATTGTTTAACAACACCCCCACACCTCCCAATTTGCCTTTATTTAACTAGGCAAGTCAGTTACACATTTTTATTTACAATGTTGGCCTAACCCGGACGACACTTGGCCAATTGTGCAATGCCCTATCAACCCCAATCACGGCCGGATGTGATTCAGCCTGAATTTGAACCAGAGACTGTAGTGACGCCCCTTGCACTGAGATGCAGTGCCTTAGACTGCCGCACCAAGAGTTATATCTGCTAATGAGTTGGTAAATAAGGGGCTATTTGAAAGGGGTCATAAACCTTGCTTCATATTTTTTACAGGTAACATACTACCAGTGGTGTAACGTATTTAAGTAAAAATACTTTAAAGTACTTCTTAAGTACTTCCTTTACTTTACTAAATATTTTACTATTTATATTTTTGACAACTTTTACTTCACTACATTCCTAAAGAAAATTCTGTACTTTTGACTTTTTACATACATTTTCCCTGACACCCAAAATAAGATTTTGAATGGTTAGCAGGATAGAAAATGGTCCAATTCGCACTCTTATCAAGAGAACATCCCTGGTCATCCCTACTGCCTCTCATCTGGTGGACTAACTAAACACACATGCCATGTTTTAAAATGATATCCGAGTGTTGGAGTGTGACCCTGGCTATCCGTAAATAAATAAAAACTAGAAAATTGTTTTAATACTTAAGTATATTTTAGTAACTACATTTACTTTAAATACTTAAGTATATTTAAAACCAAATACTTTTTTATTTTACTCAAGTTTACTGGGTGACTTTCACTTTTACTTGAGCCATTTTCTATTAAGGTATCTTTACTTTTACTCAAGTAGGAGAATTGAGTACTTTTTCCACCACTGCAAACCACATCACATCTTCTTTTTGAAATAGGTATAATTGACAGAAGGGTAGTCAAGCCTTGAATTCAACTGCTTCTGTCACACCAGCATTCGCTTTGGCTCCCCCTCCTGTCCAGCTCAGGCGTTCGGCGTCGCCGGCATTCTAGCTGCTGCCGAACCTGCTGCTGGCAAATGCCCTTCACTCATCATCCCCGGACACAACCCAGGTGTGTGTAATGATCAACGTCATCATTACACACACCTGGTTCCAATCCCCACTATATCACTGTATATATACTCCCTCTGTCATTTGGCTTTGTCAGTCACTGTAAATGTTGTTTGTTTTCCTGAGAGGAATCTCTCCTACTATTTCCTAAGTACTTTATTATTTTGCACTTTGGGTTTCGTCCCGCTTTTACAGTGGGGCAAAAAAATATTTAGTGAGCCACCAATTGTGCAAGTTCTCCCACTTAAAAAGATGAGAGACGCCTGTAATTTTCATTATAGGTACGCTTCAACTATGACAGACAAAATGAGAAGAAAAAAAATCCAGAAAATCACATTGTAGGATTTTTTATGAATTTATTTGCAAATTATGGTGGAAAATAAGTATTTGGTCAATAACAAAAGTTTATCTCAATACTTTGTTATATACCCTTTGTTGGCAATGACAGAGGTCAAATGTTTTCTGTAAGTCTTCACAAGGTTTTCACACACTATTGCTGGTATTTTGGCCCATTCCTCCATGCAGATCTCCTCTAGAGCAGTGATGTTTTGGGGCTGTTGCTGGGCAACACGGACTTTCAACTCCCTCCAAAGATTTTCCATGGGGTTGAGATCTGGAGACTGGCTAGGCCACTCCAGGACCTTGAAATGCTTCTTGCGAAGCCATTCCTTTGTTGCCAGGGCAGTGTGTTTGGGATCATTGTCATGCTGAAAGACCCAGCCACGTTTCATCTTCAATGCCCTTGCTGATGGAAGGAGGTTTTCACTCAAAATCTCACGATACATGGCCCCATTCATTCTTTCCTTTACACGGATCAGTCGTCCTGGTCCCTTTGCAGAAAAACAGCCCCAAAGCATGATGTTTCCACCCCCATGCTTCACAGTAGGTATGGTGTTCTTTGGTTGCAACTCAGCATTCTTTGTCCTCCAAACACGACGAGTTGAGTTTTTACCAAAAAGTTATATTTTGGTTTCATCTGACCATATGACATTCTCCCAATCTTCTGGATCATCCAAATGCTCCCAAGCAAACTTCAGACGGGCCTGGACATGTACTGGCTTAAGCAGGGGGACACGTCTGGCACTGCAGGATTTGAGTCCCTGGCGGCGTAGTGTGTTAGTGATGGTAGGCTTTGTTACTTTGGTCCCAGCTCTCTGCAGGTCATTCACTGGGTCCCCCCGTGTGGTTCTGGGATTTTTGCTCACCGTTCTTGTGATCATTTTGACCCCACGGGGTGAGATCTTGCGTGGAGCCCCAGATCGAGGGAGATTATCAGTGGTCTTGTATGTCTTCCATTTCCTAATAATTGCTCCCACAGTTGATTTCTTCAAACCAAGCTGCTTACCTATTGCAGATTCAATCTTCCCAGCCGGATGCAGGTCTACAATTTTGTTTCTGGTATCCTTTGACAGCTCTTTGGTCTTGGCCATAGTGGAGTTTGGAGTGTGACTGTTTGAGGTTGTGGACAGGTGTCTTTTATACTGATAACAAGTTCAAACAGGTGCCATTAATACAGGTAACGAGTGGAGGACAGAGGAGCCTCTTAAAGAAGAAGTTACAGGTCTGTGAGAGCCAGAAGTCTTGCTTGTTTGTAGGTGACCAAATACTTATTTTCCACCATAATTTGCAAATAAATTCATTAAAATCCTACAACGTGATTTTCTGGATTTTTTTTCTCATTTTGTCTGTCGTAGTTGAAGTGTACCTATGATGAAAATTACAGGCCTCTCTCATCTTTTTAAGTGGGAGAACTTGCACAATTGGTGGCTGACTAAATACTTTTTTGACCCACTGTATATAAGTAGTGCTTTAATCAGGCCCTCCAGGATTCCGCGATCGCATAATTCAATGCAAAATCAACTAATCAGTGCATATTATGTGAGAGCTCGCAATTTTGACCAATTCCCGCACTTTTAGCGCATAAAAGGGTCCAATCAAAAGGCGGTTCGTAATTCTGACCAACTACTGCACTGCTACCGTGGAAACCACACGTCAACAAAGTTTTCCCCTTGCCTGTCAGTGTACTCAGGTGTGAAGATGATGGGTGATTGATTTTTACTGCCTGTCAACAATCTCATTTGCCAACAAAAATAACAGCTAACATGCAAAACAATTTCCAAATGTTTTTGGAAACTAGAGAAAGTCAACAATCAACAGTCACTTCGAATCAGCAAAGCATATGAGAATGTCAGAGCAGATCACCATGACTGAAATGGTAGCAGGGAAGACTGTGGCAAGCGCTGAAATAATGGCATTTTACTCCGCTAACCTTGGCTTTAGTAGGGTGGTCGGCACTCTGCTCTCCGCAGTCTGTCTATGGAGAGCACTGCTCAAAGCACTGAGTGCAATTTGTCAGCATTGCCATTTTAAACTCTCTGTAAACTTTAATACGGATCACGAAAGCAGAAACTTTCTTTAGAAATTGAATAATAATCAACCACAACTCTATTTTTACGTGTTCTGTTCTTTATTTCCCTTACGACCCTTTCAGAAAAAAATCACAATCTCAAGAATTTTGAAAACAACTTATTGGAAAGAAATATCAACCCTCAAATTGAAAGTGATTGATAAGCTTTGAATCTATTTGTTTTTTTTAAGAGAGAGAGAGGTGCATCTCGTGTTGATTACAAGCCCCAAGCCTGATGGAGAGGAGAAGTGAGGTGTGTGATTGAATTATGACAGAACTGTTTGTTCAGGAAAATACAGAATTGAGCACATTAGATGGTTCTAATTGTTTTTGTATTATGTATTCTGTTTAAAGTCGTCCTAAAACTGAGCACATATGACTTTTATTGCTTTATATGAAATTAATGTGGGGAAAAAACATAGTAACATTTCAGAAAAGCTACTGCAAAATCAAGCATTTGTGGCCGCAGAAATCACACAAAAAAAAACGCAAAATCCTGGAGGGACTGTTTAAAACCTGTTCATCTACCCATCATGTCCGATTTTTAAAACGTTTTACAGCGAAAATACAACATATATTTATGTTAGACCACCACCAAATCAAAGGGAAAACGCAGCCATTTTTTCCAGCCAAAGATAGTCACAAAAGCAGGATTAGAGATAAAATGAATCACTAACCTGTTGAAAATCTTCATCAGATGACACTCCTATGACATGATACACAATACATTTATGTTTTGTTCGATAATATGCATATTTATATCCACAAATCTCGGTTTACATTGACGCCATGTTCAGAACTGCCTCCAAAATATCCGGAGGAATTATAGAAAGCTATGCCAGATAGCAGAAATACTCATCATAAATTTTGACTAAAGATACATGTTCTACATATAATTAAAGATACACTGGTTCTTAATGCAACCGCTGTGTCAGATTTTTTTTTAAACGTTACGGAAAAAGCCTAACATTGCAATAATCTGAGACAGCGCTCAGACGTAAAAGTATTTCTCCGCCATGTTGGAGTCAACAGAAATACGAAATTACAACATAAATATTCCCTTACCTTTGATGATCTTTCATCAGAATGTAGTGCAAGGAGTCCTAGTTCCACAATAAATCGTTGTTTTGTTCCATAATGTCCAATACTAGTGTCCAATTAGCTGCATTTGCTATCACTTTCAGCTCACGTGCCCAAAAACTGACTGCTGGTCCAGGACAACTCGCACGAAAACTTCAAAAAGATATATTCCAGGTCAAATAAACTGGTCAAGCTAAGTAGAGAATCAATCTTCAGGATGTTATTATCATATATATCCAATAACGTTCCAACCGGATCATACGTTTTCAGCTGCTGCCAAATGGAACGGCGGTAGCACCCACAGAGAAATGCGCCACAGGAAAATGGCATTCTGTCGGGACACTGACTATTTCCCCTCCCATTCGGTCAAAGTTCACAGAAAATGCTCCATTCCACTTTCTACTGAATGAGGACATCTAGTGGAAGGCGTAGGAAGTGCTACCAGATCCATATCTTGTTGGGAAAGGAGGGGGTGATGACGTCAAAGTTTCCCCACATTCAGAATTTCACTTCTTGTTTGGAAGATTGCCTGCCCTATGAGTTCTGTTATACTCACAAACATAATTCAAACAGTTTTAGAAACTTCAGAGTGTTTTCTATCCAATAGTAATAATAATATGCATATATTAGCAATCTAGGACAGAGTAGGATGCAGTTCACTATGGGCACGCAATTCATCCAAAGTGAAAATACTGCCCCCTATCCTCAACAAGTTAATAAACTCAGTAGTTCTAAACCTGCGACTGCCTCCTGCCTACTCCTCTCTACACTTCTGACAGAATGACCAACCTAAGAGAACAGGAAGCAGCAGGACATCCCGACCTCTGCGCTAAAGGAGCAATTACCACGACTTGTACCTGGAGCACCTCTGGACTGCCATGGACGACGTGCTCCGGACCGTACGCCAGCTGCATGCTACACCACCACCTTCCCAGCTCCCGCGGTCATTCCAGCCACCCCACCACCATCTACATCACCCGGTCCAATCAGGAGTTTGACGGCACCCCAGCTCACTGTAGGGGGTTTCACCTGCACGGCCTCCGAGAGGGACAAGGTGGCCTTGGTGATCTCGGTGCTGACAGGCCGGGCTCTGGAGTGGGCACAAACTGTCTGGGAGAGGGGCGGTCCAGAAGTGCAGTCCCATGAGAGCTTCATCCAACTCTTCCGTGCCGTTTTCGACCACCCTACAGTGGACCGAGAGGGAGGCGAGCATCTACTCCAGGGGTCCAGGACAGCGTCTGAGTATGCTCTGGAATTACAGACGGTGGCTAAGTTCACTGGCTGGAACGACCAGGTGCTGTTGACGGTTTTCCGCAGCGGGCTACAGGTGGAGGTCCAGACCCAACTGGCCTGTCGCGAAGAGGACCTCATGCTGGACCAGCTGATTGGCCATGGCAATCCGCCTGGATAATCTCCTGCGTGCCCATCGTCGCCCATCCTGGGGGTTTGGTCTCTCCCAGGAACCTCTAGAGAGACTGTGCCAATTGGAGGTGGGCAAGACGCACCTTCCCCAGAGGAACGTCAACGCCGCTGTCAACAGGGTCTCTGATCCTACTGCGGGGAGTTGGACCACCCCTGGAATACCTATCCTAGGAGAACCAGGCGAGGAAGTGACAGGCCGAGGAACGCTCCTGTACCTTCCCAGGTAGGCATGGACGTGCCTTGCTTCTCTCTGTCCACCCAGCCCGTCCTCCTTCCTGTCACCTTCCCGGACTAGCCTGGCCCCCCACTGAGTCCTGCCCTAGTGGCAATTTCCTAGACCGGTCAGTGGCCTTATCATTACGCATTCCTCTAGTCCCTTTACAGCCCCCTATCCCAGTCATTGCCCTAGACAACTGGTGTGCCAGACCACAATTCCCATTTCCCTCACAGTTGCTCACAACCACCATGAACGCATCATTTTCCTCATCTTAGACTTTCCTGCACACCCTGTAGTTTTCGGTTTCCCCTGGTTACAGTTGCATAATACAGGGTAATGCAGGTCCATTTTGGAGAGGCTGATAGGGCATCACCTGTACATCAAGGCAGAGAAGTGCCTTTTCTTACAGCAGGTGGTCTCCTTCCCGGGCTATCGGATATCCACAGTGGAAGTGGAGATGGAAGAGCATTGCAGTATGGTCGTGGCCTGTGTCGGCTCTTCCTAGATTTTGCCAACTATTTCAGATGCTTCATTAGGGGTTTCAGCACAATGGTGGCCCCTATCACCTCCCTCCTGAAAGGAGGTCCTAGACAGCTGTGCTGGACTGAGGAGGCCAACGAAGCCTTCTGTGAGCTCAATGAACGTTTTACGAACACACCTGTTCTTGCTCATCCTGACCCGTCTCTGCCCTTCCTCATGGCTGGCCTGTTCTCTCCCAATACACTGGATTGCTGCCTAAACTCCATCCATGCACCTTCTTCTCACGGAAGCTGTCTCCCACGGAGCAGAATTACGACGTGGGGGATTATGAGTTGCTGGCCGTCAAGAAGACACTGAAAACATGCAGGCCCTGGCTGGAGGGTGCTTAACACCCATTCCTTGTTTGGACGGACCACCGGAACCTAGAGTATATTCGAGCAGCGAAGAGGCTGAACCCATGTCAGGCCAGGTGGGCCCTATTCTTCGCCAGGTTTGACTTTGCCCTCTTCTACCGGCCGGGATCTAAGAAGGTCAAGGGTGATGCATTGTCCGTGGACGTGGACATCTGTCGAGCCCTGCGACAGGAGCCCTTACCTGCCCACTGTTCTGAGGGGCGTACCTACGTGCCCTCTGATGTGCGGGACCATCTCCTCGCCTGGGCACACACAGTACCTGTGTCGGGGCACCCGGGTATAGCCCGTACTATCGACTGTCTCTCCACCAAGTGCTGGTGGCCCACCTTGGCACAGGACGTCCGGGTTTACGTCTCTTCCTGCGCCAACTGCGCACAGAGCAATACACCGAGACACCTCCCTTATGGCAAAATCCACCCGCTGCCGGTTCCACAACGATCATGGTCCCATCTCTCCGTGTACTTTGTCACAGACCTTCCCCCCTCGGGGCACACCACCATCCTGGTAATTGGGGCACACCACCATCCTGGTAATTGTGGACCGGTTTTCCAAAGCCTGTCATTTGATTCCTCTGCCTGGTCTCCCTACGGCCTTGCAGACCGCGGAGGCTCTCTTCTCTCACGTCTTCCGGCACTACGGGATCCTGGAAGACATCATGTCTGACCGTGGTCCTCAGTTCCCCTCTTGTGTCTGGAAGGCCTCCATGGAATGACTGGGAGTCACGGCCAACCTCACCTCCAGGTATCGTCCCCAATCAAAATGGACTAGTGGAAAGTGGAAATCCAAAACTGGGTAGTTACCCTTGTAGTTACTGTCAGTACCGGCCGGGGGAGTGGGCTGCGTTTCTGCTTGGGCAGAATAGGCACAAAACTCTGTCACACCTCCACTAACCTCACACCCTTTCAGTGTGTTCTAGGCTATCAGCCGGCCCTGGCACCGGAGTCCGATCAAGGCTCCTGCGGTGGAGGATTGACGAATGGAACACAGAGCACACCCGTCTCCGGCAGAATGCGCAGGCCGATCGTCACCGCAGTGTGGCTCCGGTCTTTCACCCCGGTGACAGGGTCTAGCTATCTATGAAGGACCTGCCCCGCCGGAAGCTGAGCCCGCAGTTTGTGGGGCCGTTGAAAGTCCTGAGGAGAGTCAATGAGGTGACGTACAGCTCCCGGTCAATTACCGTAATCTCACCCTCATTTCATGTATCTCTCCTCAGGCCAGTGGCAGCTGGTCCCTTGGCTAGTGCTGGACCCCCCCCCCCCCCCCAGCCTGTTGGACTCACAACATCGTGGGGGGTCTCTCCAGTACCTGGTCGACTGGGAGGGGTACGGTCCCGAAGAGTGGTGCTGGGTTCGGGATGTCCTGGACCATTCTCTCATTTGGGACTTCCACAGGCATCATCCCGTCCGACCTGCACGGCATCTCTGGGGTAGTCCCCAAAGGGGGGGGGGGCTGTACTGTCACACCAGCCTCACCCTTCACTCATCAACCCCGGACTTGTCTTTACACACACCTGGTTCCAATCCCCACTCTATCACTGTATATATACTCCCTCTGTCATTTGGCTTTGTCGGTCATTGTAAATGTTGTTTGTTTTCCTGAGAGGAATCTCTCCTACTAAACTCAATTCCTCATCAGTCCATGGAGCCTTAACAGGTGCATGTTTATCAATAATCGAAAGAAGCAATTTCATAAATTCACCATAAGCATTCCTGTTTCTTCTACAGATGTTATATCCTTGTATTGTTGCTCTATCAAAGGAATTACCTAAGTGAGTCTCAGAAATGGCTAATGTATTAATGTCATCTGATGTTAGCAAGCTATTGATTTCATGAACCTTATTTCTATGGCTGCATATATTAACATGGGCTATTTTCAGCTCTTTCCTGGGTACCGTCTCAGAGAAAGACATACATTTATTTCCTGAGTACTTTATTATTTTGCACTTTGGGTTTCGTCACGCTTTCATATAATTAGTGCTGTAATAAATTCAGTAGTAATAAACCTGCGACTGCATCCTGCCTTCGCCTTTCTACACTTGTGACAGCTTTGAAGGCTTCCTCATAGCACCAAAAATAATTTCTGGGATTGTAAAACATGTTCAATGTAAACTAAAACCAAAACCAGATATAAAGTATGTAGAAAGGATAATGAAGCAATATATTATTAAGACCATCTTTGTATCAAAGCACAAGGTGAGACCCAAATGCAGACACAGGAGGCATATGGTTGGAGTCTTACAATGTGTATTAATCCAAAGGGGTAGGCAAGAGAATGTTCATGGACAGGCAAAGAGGTCAAAACCAGATCAGTCCAGGAGGTACAGAGGTGGCAGACAGGCTCGTGGCCAAGGCAGGTAGAATGGTCAGGCAGGCAGGTACAAAGTCCAGAAACAGGCAAGGGTCAAAACCGGGAGGACTAGAAAAAGGAGAATGCAAAAAGCAGGAGAATGGGAAAAATGCTGGTTGACTTGGAAACATATAAGACGAACTGGCACAGAGAGACAGGAAACACAGGGATAAATACACAAGGGAAAACAAGCGACACCTGGAGGAGGTGGAGACAATAACGAGGACAGGTGAAACTGATCAGGGTGTGACACTTTGAGAACTAACAATCATCAAAATAAAAACTAGACAGGGAGAATCTGAAATTTCAAAAATGTCATGGCATGGTGCCCCCATTGATTTTGTTGTAATGTTTGAGTCACTCAGATAGCATAAGAACAAGGCATAAGACATGACAAAATGTGTATGATTGCAGTTAATTTGCTTTAAAAATAAATTCCTTCATCCCAATGGCAAAATTTGAAGAATTGCAGGAAAATAGCTTTGAAATTTAAATTTCTCTCTCACCCCATGACAGCATTAATTTGTCTCTGCAGCCAACTAAAACTAACTTTGCCACTGCTGCTGAAAAACATCCTAGGAGTAACACTGAATTCATTATATTTTAATTCAGAGGAGAGGTTAGCATGGTCTATTCACAGAAAGTATTTTTTCCTGTCAACAGTCCTGTTCTGTCCAGGAAGTGGAAACTATGAGGTGACGTTACTTATTAAAATCATTGTTTAAAGAACAAGCCAGTGGATTTTAAGACCTTCAACGGTTATTGAGCAGCCTTCCTGCCAGGCCTGGCTGGGCATAATGAAAACACAGTCACAATGCCCTATAGAGACATGGAATAATATATGGGACCAAAACCCCCTCCCACTAGACAGCCATAAACGTATGGTTTTAACTTGTTTGTTTTAACATAAAGACCAGGTGCAACTACAGTTTTGCTAGCTATGCAAACAGCAGATTATCATTATACTTACCAAGGGACAAAATTACTGGAGGACATTTTTGACACATTTTGGGATGCTCATTGATAACATAAATAAAGAAACAAAGTGAACGGCAGAGTCAGGGTCAGAAACTGCCCTGCAATGATTGACGCAGATGCACTGTCATATACCTTTTGATGGGATTAAATTGTCACGACCTCTTGGATATGGAAATCCAGGCACCCAACAGAGGCTTTCCTAAATGTCAGCATTATTAAAATGTGGACCGAGCTAAGACTCAGCTTGGCAACACCTTCTATAGTCTCCAGTGTTATGTTATTTTACATTTACATTTACATTTAAGTCATTTAGCAGACGCTCTTATCCAGAGCGACTTACAAATTTGTAATGTTATGAGTCTCAATAATACTATGAAGGATACAGTGCCTTCAGAAAGTATTCATACCCCTTGACTTATTCCACATTTTGTTGTGTTACAGTCTGAATTCAAAATTGATTAAGTGTATTTTTTCTCAGATATATACACACAATACCCTATAATGACAAAGTTAAAAAAACGTTTTTAGAAATGTTTGCAATTTATAGAAAATTAAATACAGAAATATCTCATTTACATAAGTATTCACACACCCGAGTCAAGTATTTGTAGAAGCACCTTGGACAGAGATTACAGCTGTGTGTCTTTCTGGTTAAATCTCTTAAAGCTTTCCACACCTGGACTGTGCACAATTTCCCCGTTATTCTTTTCAAAATTCTTCAGGCTCTGTCAAATTGGTTGTTGATCCATTAATAGACAACCGTTTTCAGGTCTTGACATAGATTTTCAAGTAGATTTAAGTCAAAACTGTAATTCGGCCACTCAGGAACATTCACTTTCTTCTTGGTAAGAAGCTCCAGTGTAGATGTGGCCTTGTGTTTTAGGTTATTGTCCTGCTGAAAGGTAAATTAATCTCCCAGTGTCTGGTGGAAAGTAGACTGAATCTGGATTTCCTTTAGGATTATTTTTTATCCTGAAAAACGATCCAGTCCTTAACGATTACAAGCATACCCATAAAATGATGCAGCCACCACTACGATTGAAAATATGGAGAGTGCTACTCAGTAATGTGTTGTATTGGATTTGCCCCAAACATAACACTTTATATTCAGGACAAGTGAATTGCTTTGTCACATTTTTTTCAGTATTACATAATTCCATGTTGACATTATGGGGTATTGGGTGTAGGCCAGTTGCAAAAATAGTCTACATTTAATCAATTTTAAATTCAGGCTGTAACACAACATAATGTGGATACTTTCTGAAGGTGCTACAGAATTGTCTATTCCTTAGAGATCCAAATTCACAGCCTAGTTGTTTATTTAAAGGGACATTGTACAGGTTGATTTTGACGAGATGTGGTATTTTCGGTATCAATGTCTTACGCTGCAGCATTCACAACAAATATCTAACAGAAATTAAAGGGAAGTGAGAGGTGATTTGCTGCAGCTACACACTCTTTCTGTGGGGAGTGAAGACTGATAAGGAAGAGCAGTAGGCTACAGCTTTTTCCTGGTAGAGTAAGGAGAGAGAGCATAAGGAGAGAGAGAGAGAGGGTGAGAGGATGCATGGGTGAAAGGATACACTATTTACGTTAGGTTAGAAATGGAGACGAGAAAATATGAGTATGAGAAATGCATTCAGAAAACATAATACCATTATCACATCAAGTAATAAGAGATATGCACATCTAACACATCTCAATAATGATGAAAAAGAAAAAACTGCATTTTATAGAATAATCTGCATTTTAACATTTTAGGCCATAACCATTTGGGATTCAATGGTTATAGCCTTGTAGATACAGTTTACAGATTACTGTGGTGGTTTGTCTGAGGATGGAGGTGCCCTTAATATAGTAATTACAGTAATCATGTTAACTGCATATGTTCTCCTATTAGTCTGTTTGAATTAATTGTTTCTATGGCTTTGGAATGGTGATGTATTTCCTGGAACAAAGAGGAGGGAACGATGGGGAGATTCTCAAAAAACGTTCTCGACTTGACTCCTCCAAGATGTGGAAACCAATAAATGGTTGAGGAGTGTCAATTTGTTAGTAGGTGAACGGAAGTGTCCCCCCCTCGAGAGACACTTTTCGTCGAGGATAGTCATGTATATCCTACATGAGTTCTTCGCAGAAAAGCTTTGATATCTGCCACACCCCCTTGAAATCAGCTGTTGTTTTTGTCCGAAGAGAAAAGAATGTACATGTTTAAAAACAATATGGTACATCGTTTTATATATAAAATGTCTGCCACAACTAGAGAAATGTATTTTTACCACTTTGCTAATATTTTGAGATTCCTCCCCTGTAAAGATCGTTTGCCTGATGATGCACTAGTTGACAATGAGAAGAAGCACATTTGTTTCAACATTACCTTTTTCAAAAGGAGGTGAGGAGAGGATTTAGCTAAACCTGGGTGAATCTTCCAGGGACATCGGTTGTGGCTTGTTTTCTGTCCATTGTTTGTAATTCTTTAAGGTTAGTGTTCTGAGTATTTATTGACCCTGCCCTAGTCAAAGACCCCTGATGGTTACAGGTTACTCTGCAGGGTACCTATACACCCCCCTCTGCCTAAGAACAATGCATCCAATTGCAGACACAAAAATCAAATCAAAGTTTATTTGTCACGTGCGCTGAATACAACAGGTGTAGTGAAATGCTTACTTACAGGCTCTAACCAATAGTGTAAAAAAGGAATTAGGTGAACAATCGGTAGGTAAAGGAATAAAACAACAGTAAAAAGACAGGCTATATACAGTAGAGAGGCTATAAAAGTAGCAAGGTTTCATACAGACACCGGTTAGTCAGGCTGATTGAGGTAGTATGTACATGTAGATATGGTTAAAGTGACGATGCATATATGATGAACAGAGAGTAGCAGTAGCGTAAAAGAGGGGATGGCGGGATACAATGCAGATAGCCCGGTTAGCCACTGTGCGGGAGCACTGGTTGGTCGGCCCAATTGAGGGAGTATGTGCGTCGAGCTTTGAGGGTACTATGGTGTTGAACGCTGAGCTGTAGTCAATGAATAGCAAAAAAAACAACTATGTTTGGTAAATACTAGGTATATGGATGATGGTCATGCTTAGGCAAACAAACTAGGAAGGGTAATAAGTGGCTACAGTTTACACTTTTTAAATAATTTAATGAAATGTTGTTTTTTAGAAAAGGGGCGTTTACCCTACAATTCAGTCTTTCTACAAACAGCTGTCTCTGGAATTTTCAGTAGCCTGTATTCATATGCCTGCCCTATATAATTATTAATTAGAATACTTAGTAATTTAATAGGATCTCACTATAGATAAAGAGAATAGGAGGTAACTGAGGTGTGAAACAGACTCCCACGTGGTGATGGACACATGAAAGTATAAGGGTCGATGGCTTCACTCAGTGTGCCAGTTTCAAGTAAGAATAATATAGCCTTTTACGAAACACTATTCTCTGTTACACAGTACGTGGACATTTTGCCCTTGTACAAATGTAGCCTTCAACTTGTCTATAAACGAATCAAGTTATAATTAATCAAATGAGAAAAATGGTCAAGCTTTTACAGTGACAACACAGTGCATTCTGTGCGGTAGGAGGGGTTCTAGTGACGTTGGCACCCAATAAGTGCGCTGGCTCCTTGGTACAGAGCAGCATCAGCATCGCTCTCCTCTCAGCGGCAGTTTTGCGCTAGACAAGTCGGAACAATTTCTCACATATAGCTTCTTATTGCACTCACAACTTTGCATCTAAGAAGAGAGCTCCGGGAATTAATACCATTTATTCGAGGAAGGCGAGTCGGTCAAAACGCTGTCCCTTGATCTTACAGCGCTCTGGCAAAGATGAATTTTGTATCGGTTGTTATACTGACGTGCACCTTACTTGTGGAAACATCTTGGGTAAGATATATTTATTTTCGAAATACGGTGGAAGTAGCCTACTGCACTGCTGTGCCTGCTTGGCATGCGCGAGTTTTTGCAGCGCTGTGCATGTGGCGCTGAATTGTGGTCAGCGACTTTTCCCTACAGTAACATGCTGCGTTTAAAGAGCGTATAATGTCATGATAATTTCAGACGATACTTCAAAATGATTTTGTAGTCACCACTCATTTCGGGTTTGGTCACAAAAAAAAGCTGCATTCCTGTTGAATGACAGGTGCCTGAATAAACCAACCAACTATTCATTTTGAGTCCCTTTTCTAATAATTTACGTTAGCCTACTGAACTGCAGTAGCCTATTAGTGAGTTATAGCAATGCAGAGCATGCCGAAGCCTTTGGTTTCATAAACTGTATAGTAGGCTATAGGAGGCCACGAACTTCATGCACGTTTACGGACTGCCATATTCCCTTGGGATTAAATCACCACTAGCCTATTGCTAGCATGTTAGAGCCTCGACATAATATCAAATTCACTATATCTCATCATTTGATTTCATTGAAATTGAAAAACTGATATGATTTTTTCCTGAAATAGTCTACTCATGCCTGAAATAAAACATATTCATTTGTCTCCTGGATAGCATCTTTGTTTTTGTGGTAGAATAAACAAATGTGACATTTTGAATAGATTGTCTATTTTTACTAGACATTATTTATACTATGAACATGATCTATGAGTATTTTTTGTTGCCCATCATTATCATATACAACAAAAAGGTGACCAATGAACCCACTGGTATCTGGTGTTTTTGATTCCATTGTAAATGTTGTCATCCATTTAAACAGCAAGCGGTGGACTGAAGATAATTAGCAACATCAGTCTCTAGTCTGTCTGTCGAAGGTTCAATATCAGTTTCAAAGCCTGCAAGATCATCCTGTGACCCTCTGGCCACAAGTCAATGTTCCAATGCTTATAGGCTGTCTTTTTTTCTACCCAGGGGACCAAGGCAGGCCAACCTCCTAAACCCCCATGCAGACCAGGCTTCTCTGAGAGCTTCTACACTGTGTTTGTCTCGAGGGATCTACTGCGAGGCCAGAGCATTCTCAAAGGTAAGCACTGTGGTTGCGGAGGCCCTGGATCTCATTTATTGACTGGTGTTTCCCCCTCTTCTCCGGAGATACATCCCAACCAGAGGGTGATTGAGTGTGTGTGTGGGAGGAAATATATTATGGTATGCGGTATTCCATCATGACTTAAGAAGGTCAGTGCACACTCTGTGGTAGAACAACGCAGATCTGGTGGAACACGCTGAACAATCATTCATGTGTTGATGCAGTTAAAGTTGGATGGAATTTACACTGTGTTTTGAATCTACATGATAATTGTGTCTGATTTGATAAGAGGATTGTAATAGGCTCTTTTTGAAATATAAAAATATATTCGTATCACATGAACTGCATTTTCAAGCCAACATAAAAGTGTTCCCGTTGAAAACATTGAATTGATCCTTTCATAAAGGATCACTTAAACAGCAGACTTACCAAAGCAGGCTCATTTAAATCACAAATCTCCTTTCTGTGTTTGCTTCTGGAAGCTCACAGCTTTTATTTTATTCCCTGTATTCAATGTAATACATTTTTCCTTTTATTCTCTCTATTTTTCAGAGGAATTCAATTCTCTTTTCATGCGCTCCATTTCTTTTCAGCGCATCACATCTATTGTGAGGTTCCTCTCCAGCAATGTAGAATTTGTAGAGCTTGGCTCATATGTTTGTCTTGAAGTCGCTTATAAAATTGCGGTAACCAACCTCACTGGCAGATTCTTTTATCATTGTATAATTGATCATTCTATTTGCATGCATTGCATATTCATCTTAGAATAGTACATTTTACTTTGATTAAATTAAAACATCCTGGTTAGGTGTAGTACAGTAAGAGCTTTATGAACTCAGCAGGGTTTAGAGATGAGGGCAGGATGAAGGTACTTCTAAAACAGACCTTATCCCCTATGACTCTTCACAGTGGCTCAACACTACAGAAAGATGAGCACCACTTTCCTTTGACACTTATCCTTTCTGCAGGCTATTTATTGCTGTTGTTGATTGAAACGTTATTTTCTAGGTGGAAACAATGCTCTTGTTTTAATGTTTGTTGGGACATGTCAACTGCTTTAAACAAAAGCAATTTAATTATTGCGGAGGTTATTTAGGAGGCAGACAAGGACATCACATCCTGTCAATAGGGAGATACTTTGCCTGGAGGCTTGGGGTTGAAGGGACCTGCCTGTCTGGAAATTGGCTGAGGTGTCCACAGTGACCCATGCCAAAAACAATGTTGACAGAATCTGATGCATTTGGACAGGTAACAACATAGAGGGCCCTGGTGTTTGTGTGGTGTGTGTGTGTGAGAGTGTGTGCGTGTGTGTGTGTGTTTGAGAAACACTGCTGCCTGCACCTTTCAACAAAAATCATACACCACTCCAGTTCTAGATCATTTTGATTATTTGGTCTATATTGTACAGCCTCCATTGCTTCGATACCGATATTAACTCTGTATCCTCTCACTCTGTTGCTTCGTGAACACCAATGTTTGTGCCGTGCTGTTCTCCCTACTGGCCACTCAGGAATATCGGCTGGAGGAGCTTAAGTCCTCCTGCTATTATTAATGCACCGCGGCTGGCCTGACTGAGGGTTTGTTTCCTCCATGACACAAGGCAACAGGGAAAAATGGAGGAATACTAACAATTCTGTGTACAGTATGTAACCCAGAACTTTCACGGAAATGAATTGGTGAGGCAGAGAAGAGGGAGGGGCTGAGGTGCTACATTTGTATGGTTGCTGGACAAATGAAGCTATAGTAGTGATAGGCGCAGCATCCCAGCATCACAGCCAGGTGCAGCCTGACATTGGCTTCTATGCTGTTCGATGGACAGTAAACCTCAGCCATTTCCATGTTCTTATCCCACACCATTCATCCAGTCTTTAAGGTGGTGGGGAGGAAGAGCTGTTAGACAATGTTTGTCATATTGACTGTTTGGAGAGAGTGTGGGTGGATGTTAGACCATAGCCTAATGGCACAAATGGTACTTTTATCTTGTTAGCACCCACCTCAGTGCCTTTTCACATCCCTGGCCTTAATGGGTAGGTGCTTGTACACCCACATCTGTTTAGTTTACATAAAAATATTTATGGATGCAAAGATGATCATTATGTTCTCCCAACAATATTGTGATGACAGTACTGTTCTAGCTGGGATTATCCAGTCACACCTCCTCCTTCCAAATATATCCCTATAAATTAAACTGTTTTTGATTGGTTTTATGGCAACACTAAATACCTTTATTGTTTATCATTACATACATTTATAGGCTGCCCTAACTTTAACAGAGTGAATTAACACATGCTTCTATGGATCTGATTGTCTTTGTATGGGAGGAGTTGGCGATTATATGGCATTGTGCCTAGAGAGGCATTGTCACGCCCTGGCCATAGAGAGGCTTTTATTCTCTATTTTGGGTAGGCCAGGGTGTGACTAGGGTGGGCATTCTAGTTTCTTTATTTCTATGTTTTCTGTTTCTATGTTTTGGCCAGGTATGGTTTTCAATCAGGGACAGCTGTCTTTCGTTGTCTCTGATTGGGAATCATACTTAGGCAGCTTTTTTTCCTTTGTATTTTGTGGGTAGTTGTCTTTGTTAGTGGCCTGTATAGCCCTAGTAAGCGTCTCAGTCTTTTTTTTTCCCTTGTTTTGTTGGCGACATTTATAATAAAGAGAAATGTACCCTCACCATGCTGCACCTTGGTCCGGTCATTTCCAAGACGACGTTCGTGACAAGCATGGTGCTCATTCCATCCAGATCCCTGCTGTGGCCAGATAGGCCATGAAAAGGGATATTCCGGTGATTGCACATCACAGTGTAAACCATCACCTCAGTCTCAGAGCCGGAACAGACACCTAGGAACGTAGGCAGAGAGGAGGGGCAGAGTACAAAATAAATTGATTTGAACTGCAGTTTCTTCAGGGTTGTGGCCCTTAAAGTCACTGTCAGTACGTATTCAAAAAAACAGTTGGTTGAGTGCAAATTTTTGTTTTCTGTGATGGCTAAATGTGTCAATCAAAGGTACAATGTAACTTTAAACTGAATAGTGATGTTGCTTTGGGATGCTTTTGATTCTCTCTAAAGTAATGGAATCCAGGCACCTAATAAAAGCATACAACATTGAGGTTCAGGAGGGAAACAATACACTGACAACTTGGTCTTCAGGGTTACAGTACCACAAGTGAAGTATCAGTTATGTGAATCAGGGAATCTTTCATTGATGCTTTTGCTTTGTGAACTGCAAAACATACTTCAATCCCCTTTCTAACAGAATGGACTTGTTTTGATGTCTAAACTTTATGTATTATTTCTTTGTATCTTCAATGAATCTGAACCCTCACTGCTCTATCTGGTGAGAAACATGGGATTTGATCCCTCCCTTTTTTTCTTACGTGTGTTACCACTACCCTTCTTTCTTTTTTTGCTCTTTTTTTCACTCAACTCATTTTCTTTCAATATTTGCTCTTTGCAGTTCAGCAGAAGATAAACAGGTGGTTTGACGACTTCTCCTGAATTGACTCTTTGTTAGATGTCGATAGACACTATCAGTATTACAACTCATTCATATTATTGGGAGTTAGGCAACATGTGTTTACAGTTGAAGTCGGAAGTTTACATACACCTTAGCCAAATACATTTAAACTCAGTTTTCTGAATTCCTGACATTTAATCCTAGGAAAAGTTCCCTGTCTTAGTAGCATAGGGAATTATTTATTTCATCCTTTATTTCTTTCATCACATTCCCAGTTGGTCTGAAGTTTACATACACTCAATTAGTATTTGGTAGCATTGCCTTTAAATTGTTTAACTTGGGTCAAACGTTTTGGGTAGCCTTCCATAAGCTTCCCACAATAAGTTGGGTGAATTTTGGCCCATTACTCCTGACAGTGCTGGTGTAACTGAGTCAGGTTTGTAGGCCTCCTTGCTCGCACATGCTTTTTCAGTTCTGCCCACAAATTGTCTATAGGATTGAGGTCAGGGCTTTCTGATGGCCACTCCAATACCTCGATTTTGTTGTCCTTAAGCCATTTTGCCACAACTTTGGAAGTATGCTTGGGGTCATTGTCAATTTGTAAAACCCATTTGCTACCAAGCTTTAACTTCCTGACTGATGTCTTGAGATGTTGCTTCAATATATCCATATACTTTTCCTACCTCATGATGCCATCTATTTTGCTGCAAATGTCCCTCCTGCAGCAAAATCCTCCCACAACATGATGCCTCCACCCCCGTGCTTCACTTTTGGGATGGTGTTCTTCAGCTTGCAAGCCTCCCCCTTCTTCCTCCAATCATATTGATGGTCATTGTGGCCAAACAGTTCTATTTTTGTTTATTCAGACCAGAGAACATTTCTTCAAAAAGTACGATCTTTGTTCCCATGTGCAGTTGCAAACCGTAGTCTGGCTTTTTTTATGGCGGTTCTTGAGCAGTGGCTTTTTCCTTGCTGAGCAGCCTTTCAGGTTATGTCGATATAGGACTCGTTTTACTGTGGATATAGATACTTTTGTACCTGTTTCCTCCAGCATCTTCACAAGGTCCTTTGCTGTTGTTCTGGGATTGATTTGCACTTTTCGCACCAAAGTACGTTCATGTCTAGGAGACAGAACGCGACTCCTTCCTGAGCGGTATGACGGCTGCGTGGTCCCATGGTGTTTATACTTGCGTACTATTGTTTGTACAGATGAACGTGGTACCTTCAGGCGTTTGGAAATTGCTCCTAAGGATGAACCAGACTTGTGGAGGTCTCCAATTTCTTTTCTGAGGTCTTGGCTTTTGATTTTCCCATGATGTCAAAGCCAAAGCGAAGCTTCTAAAACCATGACATCATTTTCTGGAAATTTCCAAGCTGTTTAAAGGCACAGTCAACTTAGTGTATGTAAACTTCTGACCCACTGGAATTGTGATAATCTGTGCAATAATCTGTCTGTAAACAATTGTTGGAATAATTACTTGTGTCATGCACAAAGTAGATGTCCTAACCAACTTGCCAAAACTGTTTTAATGATTCCAACCTAAGTGTATTTAAACTTCCGACTTCAACTGTATATTAACTTTACCATAAACCAGATGCCTTCAACTATCAGCACTTTACTGTCAACTCACAACTTTAGAAGTGGCTTATGTGAAATCATACGTGATCCCAATCAGACAACATTTAAAAATATCTGACACATAAAGTAATATCTTGGTTATAACAGCGTGTCTGGTGTTTGCTCTGCTCGACAGAACCTCAAACACCTCGCCTAGCTTCTCTCCAAGTCAGGAAGAGCTGCTCTCATAAGTATGTCCAAACCCAGGGAAAGGGATTATGATTTCAGGTGTTTGATAAGCAGGATACCATTTTCCCTGTCTCTCTTGTCCTCCGGAGAGTCTTTCATCTCTCCACACAGGACACAGAGTCTGTGGTGAGCTGATAGAATAAAAGTAGTGAAGATGAGCTACATCGTTTCTCTTTATCTCCTCTTCCCTTCACACACAACACAAAGAATGGCCCTATATCCCTCAAAGCCCCTAGAACATGACATTCACCGCCAGCCCATTCCATTACCCCAGCCACATAAGGTACAGTAAAATGCTTTCCATTTAATGTCGGTCGTCCCCCGCTATGGTGGTTGAGGTACTGCAAAGTATTGTTGGAAGGATAGCTAACTTTCAGCAGAAATAGTGGATGTTGTCACGAGAACTATATACCAAAAATGGTACAGTGACTAGTGGGGTTCTTCTTGCGAATCATCATAGTCATATATGGAATTCGTCAATGCTTTGTAGTGTATGAAGGATAAAATGATAGATTCAAAATTAATCTGTGTACGACTGCCAATCTTTTTCTCAGTAGATAAAAAAAACATGAATCGATTGCTCAGTTCAGCAGGTAGTAGTTGCTCTAAAATACAGAAGCCTCTATTATCTGTAGGGTTGCAAAGCTACCAGTAATTTACCGGTATCTTCAGTAATTTAGGTAATTTAGCCTAAACAGAAGATATGGCAATCTATCGTAACTTTGGCAATTTATACTTGAATAACTTGTATATAAAATGGATTTAAAAAAATATAGTTGTGCCCATATTGTCCATGAGTTTCTAGTAGATAGACCATATGGTTCAAGAGAAAATAGCATTTAATCAACAATGGTATTATTTTCAATGAACTCTGCAACTTTTTCAACTATTTACCTTTTTCACAACTGCCACCAGTTTGACGCCAAAACAATAACAGTAAATATATATTGACATATAAAAAATAAAATAAAAAGTGTATAAAAAATATAAAGGATATTTCATGCTCAAAGCCTCATTAAATACCAAACACTAAGTTGATGGTTTATATTTAGGATAATGTTTTGCCGCTTTGGCATTCAATTTTTTTTTTTTTTAAACAATTTAATTATTTAATATATTTTACATGTGATAAAGCCACAAAGAGGGCCAGAGGCACACTACATGACCAGACGTATGTAGACACTTGCTCGTCGAACATCTCATTCCTAAATCATGGGCATCAATATGGAGTTGGTCCCTCCTTTGCTGCTATAACAGCCTCTACTCTAGATGTTAGAACATTTCTGTGAGGACTTGCTTCCATTCACCCACAAGACCATTAGTGAAGTTGGGGACTGATGTTGGTCGATTAGGCCTGGCTCACAGTCGGCGTTCCAATTCATCCAAAAGGTGTTGGATTGGATTGAGGTCGGTGCTCTGTGCAGGCCAGTCAAGTTCTTCCACAGCAATCTCGATAAATCATTTCTGTATGGAACTTGGTTTGTGCAGGGGGAATTTTCATGCTAAACCAGGAAAGGGCCTTCCCCAAACTGTTGCCACAAAGTTGGAAGCACAAAATCGTTATTGTATGCTGTAGCGTTAAGATTTCCCTTCACTGGAACTAAGGGTCTTAGCCCGAACCAGGAAAAACAGCCCCAGACCACTATTCTTCCTCCACCAAACTTGACAGTTGGCACTATGCCTTCAAGCAGGTAGCGTTCTCCTGGCATTTGCTAAACCCAGATTCGTTGGATTGCCAGATTCATCACTCCAGAGAATGGGTTTCAGTGGCGGCGAGCTTTACACCACTCTAGCTGACGCTTGGCATTGCGCATGGTGATCTTAGGCTTGTGTGCAGCTGCTCGGCCATGGAAATCTATTTATTGAAGCTCCCGATGAAACAGTTCTTGTGCAGACGTTTATTCCAGAAGCAGTTTGGAACTCGGTAGTGAGTGTTGCAACCGAGGACAGATGATTCTAAAATGTTTTTTTTTAAATTATTTTTTAAATCCTCAATCTACACACAATACCCTGTAATGAAAAAGGAAAAACAGGTTTATAGAAATGTTTGCAAATTTTATTTTAAAAAGTATAAAAAATGAAATATCACATTTACATAAGTATTCAGACACTTTATTCAGTACTTTGTTGAAGCACCTTTGGCAGCGTTGAGTCTTCTTGGGTATGACGCTACAAGTTTCTCTCAATCCTCTCAAGCTCTGTCAGGTTGGATGGGGACCGTTGCTGCACAGCTATTTTCAGGTCTCTCTCGATGTATGTTAGATCGGTTCAAGTCCGGGCTCTGGCTGGGACACTCAGAGAATTGTCCTGAAGCCACTCTTTTACTGCACTTTGCTCTGTTCATCTTTCCCTTGATCCTAACTAATCTCCCAGTCCCTGCATCTGAAAAACAATCCCACATGATGCTGCCACCACCACGCTTCACTGTAGGGATGGTGCCAGGTTTCCTCCAGACGTGATGCTTGGCATATAGGCCAAAGAATTCAATCTTGGTTTCATCAGACCAAAGAATCTCGTTTCTCATGGTCTGAGAATCCTTTAGGTTCCATTTGGCAAACTCCAAGCGGGCTGTCATTCGCCTTTTACTGAGGAGTGGCTTCCATCTGGCCACTCTACCATAAAGGCCTGATTGGTGGTGTGCTGCAGAGATGGTTGTCCTTCTGGAAGGTTATCCCATCTACGCAGAGGACGTCGAGAGCTCTGTCAGAGTGACCATCGGGTTCTTGGTCACCTCCCTGACCAAGGCTCTTCTCCCCCGATTGCTCAATTTGGCTGGGCGGCCAGCTCTAGGAAGAGTCTTGGTGGTTCCAAACTTCTTCCATTTAAGAATGATGGAGGCCACTGTGTTTTTGTGACCTTCAATGCTGCAGTAATGTTTTGGTACCTTTCCCCAGGTCTGTGCCTCAACACAGTACTGTCTCGGAGCTCTTTGGACAATTCCTTTGACCTCATAACTTGGTTTTTGCTCTGACATGCACTGTCAACTGTGGGACTTTATATAGACAGGTGTATGCCTTTCCAAATCATGTCCAATCAATTGAATTTACCACAGGTGGACTCCAATAAAGTTGTAGAAACATCTCAAGGATGACCAATGGAAACAGGATGCACCTGAGCTCAATTTCGAGTCTCATAGCAAAGGGTCTGAATACTTATGTAAATAAAGTATTTGTTTTTATTTTGTATAAATTTCAAACATTTCTAAAACCTTGTTTTGACTTTGTCATTATGGTGTATTGTGTCAAGATTGATGAGGGAAAAAATTATTTAATACATTTTAGAATAAGGCTGTAACTTAACAAAATGTGGAAAAAGGGAATGGTTCTGAATACTTTCCGAATGCACTGTATATAGTGTAGATACAGACACCTGTAATAATCTGTAGTACCCAAAAGGGCCACTTGATGTCTTGTGATAGATTACATAAAATTCTTGAAAGATACAAAAATTCTGATACCTTACCGGTAAATGACAAAAGCTTCAAGTAATATACCCTCCCTTTACAACCCTTATTCTCTGGGTTTTCCCATCACTTACAAGCAGATTAAAGTTAAGAGTATGTTTCGAACCCAACTACTCTCCATTCATATAGCTAGGTCAGCAGGAGCCTTAGCTGAAGAGTAAAAACGTGTTGCTTTGTTTTATCATGGACACTTGCTGCAATCCATTTCCAAGCCCTGTGCCTCAGTAGTCGACCGGGGAAGGTTATGCAATAGATCTACATGTATATAAAATTAGTAGATGAGCCAAAGGTGTCCCAAAATCTGACCTTCAGAATGATATTATCAGATGTTAGATAAGACAGGAAAAGGAAAGTGAGACAGAGCACATAGTCCCAGCCAGGATATTCATTTTGGGGGACAGAGGTGGTTGAAGTTCACTGCTTTAGTGTGCGATACAGCATAGATTGGGAATTTCTGTTAAAATGCTATGGAAAAGCTACCAATGTCAAGGATAGTTGCACCCAGCCATATAATCCCCATGTAACCCCTGGTCTCTTCCAGAGAGAGCAATTTGTGCAGTTTGCATCATTAATCAATATATTTTCTTAATCAGCCACCCTCTTAATCAATATGCTTTAGTGCATTACATTTTCATGCTGTCTACTGATTTGAGACCCTGATAAGGGAGCTATCTTTTGTTGTGTTACAGAAACAACTGATTTTCCTTGTAGGAAACCTCAGTTTCACCTCTTAACCGTATGTGTAAACCGACATCAACCAGTTCATTAACAAAGGATTTCCCCCTCCCCTAAGCCCCAGGATTTACATGCATCTGAATACAAATCAGGGTTTTGTGTTCAAGTGAGGTTTAGCTGACTTTAGACGAATCATTCACTTGTTATCTTATTTGGTTGGATCTTTCCTATAGTTAGATTTGTTAGGTTATTAAGTGGATTATGATTTAAATTATTAATAGGAGCAACACATTAAGTAGTACTAGAAGTCTACCATCATAACTCAGCATAATACAAGGTGAAATGTGTATCCTGGGAGCCTTTTACTTGAGATACCTCTTGAAAAAACATTTGGATTATGTTTTACGCTCACTTTCACCTTTTATAGCAGTAGTCTTTCAATGATACTTATTTGCATGGTTTGAGTATCCTCTCAAGCTTTGAGATTAAATATGAAAACAAATGATATCTGCATGCTTTTCCTCTTGTCTTCCTCCCACCTACCTGCGTGATTGTGCCAGTGTGTTAACCCTGACCTCTCTCAGCTGCAGCCTTCATGGTTACAAGCCCTCTGGTAGTGCTTTAATTACTGTGTGGACTGAGTGGAGTGGATTAGTTCTGTAGGTCCGTCTCAGCCTGGGGGAGGAGGGATGTGATTCAGCCCAAAGTGGCTCCATTCACTCACCTCCTCTCCTCAAGAAAACAGGGAGATGAGGGGGAGGAGGATACCAATACTTTGTTGGTATTCATGAGGAAATGCTGTTTTCCTTTGCCAAACAGAAATAGTGTTTATTCTCGAACACAAATACTATGAACTACAGTACATGGCTCATTTATGAAAGCGTCTGAAACGTTTAGGCAGAGCTTTCCCTCTTTGTCGTTTCTCTACATCATCAGAATGTTCCAATGTGCATTAGTTTGACTCACTCACTATGGTGCTATAGATGCATACTGTCTGTGTATGTTATCACATATTATGATTCTAAAATATGCTAGCATCTGTACATTCACGTAAACGTTTTTTTTTGGAGAGCTACATATGAGTAATGAGTAAAATATATGCCCTCCTACATAAATGTCAGTCAGCCCGTCCATTTAGTATAGGCACATCATCATCCTCGTCATTACTCACCATGAATAATCATCATCTGAAGCAGTTAGTCTGAATGATGCTGTTACATTAAGGAGCTTATGAACAGTGGTGTAAAGTAAAAATACTTAAGTACTACTTAAGTCGTTTTTGGGGGTATCTGTACTTTACTATTTATATTTTTGACAACTTTTACTTTTACTCCAACTACATTCCTAAAGCAAATAATGTACTTTTAACTCGTTACATTTTCTATGACACCCAAAAGTACTCATTACATTTTGAATGCTTAGCAGGACAGGAAAATTGTCTAATTCACGTACTTGTCAAGAGAACATCCCTGGTCATCCTTACTGCCTCTGATCTGGCAGACTCACTAAACACAAATGCTTTGTTTGTAAATTATGTCTGACTGTTGAAGTGTGTCCCTGGCTAAATTAGAGAAAAAAAAAAAACTGTGCCGTCTGGGATGCTTAATATAAGGAATTTGAAATTATTTTGATACTTTTGATACTTAAGTATTTTTAAAACCAAATACTTTTAGACTTTTACTCAAGTAGTATTTTACTGGGTGACTCACTTCTACTTGAGTCATTTTCTTTTAAGGTATCTTTACTTTTACTCAAGTATGAGAATTAGGTACTTTTTCCACCCCTGCTTATGGATTGGGACCATTTCACTTCTCCTCACGCTTCTTCCATCCTTATCTTTCCCTCTCTTCCTCTTTCTTCCTCTCTCCTGAGTCAGGGACTTTTTTATTTACCTTTATTTAACTAGGCAAATCAGTTAAGAACAAATTCTTATTTTCAATGACGGCCTTAGGCGGCGTCTCACTTCATCGACGAGTTAAAGTGAAGCATTTTAACTTGGTGCTGCCACTTTACCCCAAGTTTCCCCAACATTCATTTCCCGAGTCACCATCACTGGAAGAGCTGAAAAACCTGGTACAAAGGAGTTATTTACGCCATGCTCCTATATCCCTCAAAGCCGCAGCTACACACATCTCTAGGGCCACTGTGTACTGTAGGCTACATCTATTTCTGTAACCACAGGGTTTGTATCTTCGTAATTAAAAGACTTCACTGTGTG
Organism: Oncorhynchus nerka; assembly: GCF_034236695.1. Classification (NCBI taxonomy): domain Eukaryota; kingdom Metazoa; phylum Chordata; class Actinopteri; order Salmoniformes; family Salmonidae; genus Oncorhynchus; species Oncorhynchus nerka. The sequence continues at coordinate 79,436,215 of NC_088410.1, read as the reverse complement.
CTCTAAAGTCGAACATCACAGAGGTCCCTAGCCACAGAAATAGCTGTGTTTAGTTTATTGTTATCTCATTCAACCACGTTCTTCTGTATCTCTAGTCATGGTATTTATGTTCCTATGTTCTTATCTCTTTCATTTTTTGTTTGTTCCCCCCAAATCCTGGCAATCAGACTGTATTCTGTGTTTGTTGGTGTACAGTATAACTGACTGTGTGTCTGTGTGTTTAATGTTATGTCTGTTTTGGTGTGTTTGTTATGTGTGTGTGTTTCCCAGCTAGCACATTTGGTTCCTTGGAAGTTGTGGGAACATACGTTTTTTGATTTCCCATTGGTTCTGGGAACAAAGCCACAAGTTTCCTGACTGTTTTTCTAAACAATAATTTCACTTGTTCTGTGGACATTCATTTTTAGGTTGCAGGGAGGTTCTGATAACGTTTTACTGGGGAAGTTTTATTAACATTATGAAAATGGAAGTTATTTGAAGGTAAATAAATAACGTTCTGAGAACAATCTCTAAATGTTGAGAATGTTTTGAACGAAATGTAAGGGTTATTTGGAGGTTTTTGAATAACTTCCTTAAAACTGTCACTGGGTGTTTCACTAAGACTTTTAATAACACCGCTAGGTTAGCTGTTTTGAACTCCAATCACAGATTTTATTTTTATTCATTTATTTATTTAACTAGGCAAGTCAGTTAAGAACAAATTCTTATTTTCAATGACCCACTGCCTATGAGCAGTGTGTTAACTGCCTTGTTCAGGCACAGAATGACAGATTTGTACTTTGTCAGCTCAGGGATTTGAACTTCCAACCTTTGGTTACTAGTCCAACACCAACACTAACCACTAGGCTACGCTGCTACCCCGGTAGGTCAGTTAGTACACATGGAAATTAATTTGCTGAGGCATTAATCATGCAAACACATTTTTTTATTATTATTGTGGAATGGCATTTTAGTCTATTCAAACATCCCACGTTTCAAATTAAACAAGCACACATTAAGATCAGGTGTGGCCAATTAGGGGCGGGGCCAACACACCTTAACTGAGACAGAGGAAAGAGAGAGCCAAGTAATCCAGCTGTCAATCTCATGGCTCGTTACCAAGGGGGGTGGGGGGGGATTGATTGATTGATTGATTGATTGGTTTGGTGGCTTTTCTGTGTGGGCTTTGAGATTACCTTATTAAGCTTTTACTTCCTGGACTTTGGCGTGGGAGAAAGAAATCACAAGCTTGTCAATCAAACAGCAAACCTGTTTCAAGGTCCTTTGCAATTCCCATATTAATTAACACCAACGATTAGTTAATTTAATTGAAGTTGCCTCAAGCTGTAATTTGCTTTCCAGCAGTATGAGTCCATGAAAGTACAGTAATTATACAACACACTTCAAAATGGAACATAGATCTATCTACCTGTTAAAAGCATAATTGACAAAGAATGTACTTTTCTTCAACCATGTTTTTTTTAAACAATGTTATTATGGTAAATCTGCAGCTTCAGGAAGATGTAGCTCATTGGTATAATGCTCACTACACTATGACTGGGCTTTACGATACGAGATGGCTGATGCCAACTTAGAAACACAATCATCTCCAATGATTTCTCTTTGCTAGATCAATACTGAATGCAAACCAGTGATGGAACGGGGGGTAAAAATCGATACAGTTACATATCGGGATATTATTTTTGACGATATATCGTATCGTATCGTTTTGACAATATCGCAATAATATTTTTGCGCTAATTTTGCTGTACTTTGTACCCAAACTCCATTATTTTTCATTCATAGTTTGTTCTCCATCTTCTTTCTAAATAGGGAGACCATTTTCTTTCAGCACTTATTTCCACATGGCTCTCGCTTGTCATTCTGCAGCAGACATATGATAAGCAATATGTTTGGAAAATGAAATCACAATAAAATCACAGTATCGGATCGAAATACATATACACTGAGTGTACAACACATTAGGAACACCTTTCTAATATTGAGTTGCACCCACTTTTTCCCCCAGAACAGCCTCCATTCGTCGGGGTATAAACTCTACAAGGTGTCGAAAGCGTTCCACAGGAAAGCGGGCCCATGTTGACGCCAAAGCATGAGAAAAAACAAGAAACCTGCACACTGCTCTTGGTAGTATCGCTGCCCTTTAATAAGCTTTACAGTTGAAGTCGGAAGTTTACATACACTTAGGTCGGAGTCAACCGAATCGTTTCTAGTCATCTCTCCTCCTTCTTGGCTTTTTCTTCTCTTGACTTTATATTGCGATGGGCAACTTTCATAAATTAGGTGCATTGACCTTGTTTGTCTTTCAGTCACACACGTGGGTACAACCAATGAGGAGATGGCACGTGGGTACCTGCTTCTATAAACCAATGAGGAGATGGAAGAGGCAGGACTTGCAGCGCGATCTGCGTCACAAATAGAACGGACTTCCATTTTAGCCCAACGAGCAGAAAGTCGCTGGCACACGCGCGAGCAGTGTGGGTGCAATAATATAGATTTCTAAATTTACGTGATGCGAGCGGTGTCGTCAGCCTGTTAGCCCTAAACCCCTAGAAATAGCGTTTGACCTTGTGGGGACTAAAAATTGTCCCAGTTGGTCAAATATTTGTTTATCATTCACAAGTATAGTTAAACATGTCCACACACACACACACCACACACACGCAAACACCCACTGGGTGGAGAGATAATAACAAATTCTCATTAATTCTCTCTTTGTTTGTTTGGTTTAGAATTGTTCCAACCCCATGATTCTATCACTGATGCCCATGCTCCTATGTGAAGCTATTTCCTTTACTACATGAGAGCCAAATAAAGCATGGCTGACTGATGTACTGTATACAGTGCCTTCGGAAAGTATTCAGATCCGTTGACTTTTTACACATTTTGTTAGGTTACAGACTTATTCTAAAATTGATTAAATAATTTTTGTTCTTACACACAATACCCCATAATGACAAAGCAAAAACTAGTTAAATGTTTTATTTATTTTCTTATTTAAAAAAAGTATAATATCACATTTACATGCAGTGGGGAGAACAAGTATTCAACACACTGCAGATTTAGCAGGTTTTCCTACTTACAAAGCATGTTGAGGTCTGTAATTTTTAACATAGGTACACTTCAACTGTGAGAGACGGAATCCAAAACAAAAATCCAGAAAATCACATTGTATGATTTTTAAGTAATTAATTAGCATTTTATTGCATGACGTAAGTATTTGATCACATACCAACCAATAAGAATGCCTGCTCTCACAGACTTGTTAGTTGTTCTTTAATAAGAAACCCTCCTGTTCTCCACTCATTACCTGTATTAACTGCACCTGTTTGAACTCGTTACCTGTATAAAAGACACCTGTCCACACACTCAATCAAACTGAATCCAACCTCTCCACAATGGCCAAGACCAGAGAGCTGTGTAAGGACATCAGGGATAAAATTGTAGACCTGCACAAGGCTGGGATGGGCTACAGGACAATAGGCAAGCAGCTTGGTGAGAAGGCAACAGCTGTTGGCGCAGTTATTAGAAAATGGAAGAAGTTCAAGATGACGGTCAATCACCCTCGGTCTGGGGCTCCATGCAAGATCTCACCTTGTGGGGCATCGATGATCATGAGGAAGGTGAGGGATCAGCCCAGAACTACACGGCAAGACCTGGTCAATGACCTGAAGAGAGCTGGGACACAGTCTCAAAGAAAACCATTAGTAACACACTACGCCGTCATGGATTAAAATCCTGCAGCGCACGCAAGGTCCCCCTGCTCAAGCCAGCGCATGTCCAGGCCCGTCTGAAGTTTGCCAATGACCATCTGGATGATCCAGAGGAGGAATGGGAGAAGGTCATGTGGTCTGATGAGACAAAAATAGAGCTTTTTGGTCTAAACTACACTCGCCGTGTTTGGAGGAAGAAGAAGGATGAGTACGATGGGGCCATGTATCGCAAGATCTTGGCCAACAACCTCCTTCCCTCAGTAAGAGCATTGAAGATGGGTCGTGGCTGGGTCTTCCAGCATGACAACGACCCGAAACACACAGCCAGGGCAACTAAGGAGTGGCTCCGTAAGAAGCATCTCAAGGTCCTGGAGTGGCCTAGCCAGTCTCCAGACCTGTACCCAATAGAAAATCTTTGGAGAGAGCTAAAAGTCTGTATTGCCCAGCGACAGCCTCGAAACCTGAAGGATCTGGAGAAGGTCTGTATGGAGGAGTGGGCCAAAATCCCTGCTGCAGTGTGTGCAAACCTGGTCAAGAACTACAGGAATAGGTTTCTGTACCAAATATTAAGTTCTGCTTTTCTGATGTATCAAATACTTATGTCATGCAATAAAATGCAAATTTATTACTTAAAAATCATACAATGTGATTTTCTGGATTTTTGTTTTAGATTCCGTCTCTCACAATTTTTGACTAAAAATTACAGACCTCTACATGCTTTGTAAGTAGGAAAACCTGCAAAATCTGCAGTGTATCAAATACTTGTTCTCCCCACTGTAAGTATTTAGACCCTTTACCTAGTACTGTGATGAAGCACCTTTGGCAGCGATTACTGCCCCGAGTCTTCTTGGGTATGACGCTACAAGCTTGGCACACCCGTATTTGGGGAGTTTCTCCCATTCTTCTCTGCCGATCCTCTCAAGCTCTGTCAGGTTGGATGGGGAGTGTTGCTGCACAGCTATTTTCAGGTCTCTCCAGAGATGTTCGATCGGGTTCAAGTCTGGGCTCTGGCTGGACCACTCAAGGACATTCAGAGACTTGTCCTGAAGCCACTCCCGAGTTGTCTTGTTTGTGTGCTTAGGGTCATTGCCCTATTGGAAGGTGAACCTTCGCCCCAGTCTGAGGTCCTGAGCACTCTGGAGCAGGATTTCATCATCTTCCTGACCAAGGCCATTCTCCCCCGATTGCTCAGTTTGGCACGCCGGCCAGCTCTAGTCTTGGTGATTTCAAACTTCTTCCATGTGTGTTCTTAGGAACCTTCAATGCTGCAGAAATGTTTTGGTACCATTCACCAGATCTGTACCTCAACACGATCATGTCTCGGAGCTCTACGGACAATTCCTTCAACCTCATGACTTGGTTTTTGCTCTGACATGCACTGTCAACTGTGGGACCTTATATAGACAGGTGTGTGCCTTTCCAAATAATGTCCAATCAATGAATTTACCACAGGTGGACACCACTGTTGTAGAAGCATCTCAACAATGATCAATGGAAACATGATTCACCTGAGCTCAATTTCGAGTCTCATAGCAAAGGATCGGAATACTTATGTCAATATGGTATTTATGTTTTTAATTTTTTATACATTTGTAAATGCATTGTCATTATGGGCCCTTCTTTGGACACTGTGTTAACAACCCTCCAGGCAAGCTTGAATGCCATACAACTCTCCTTCCGTGGCCTCCAATTGCTCTTAAATACAAGTAAAACTAAATGCATGCTTTTCAACCGATCGCTGCCTGCACCTGCCCGCCTGTCCAACATCACTACTCTGGACGGCTCTGACTTAGAATGCATGGACAATTACAAATACCTAGGTGTCTGGTTAGACTGTAAACTCTTCTTCCAGACCCACATCAAACATCTCCAATCCAAAGTTAAATCTAGAATTGGCTTCCTATTTCACAACAAAGCATCCTTCACTCATGCTGCCAAACATACCCTTGTAAAACTGACCATCCTACCAATCCTCGACTTCGGCGATGTCATTTACAAAATAGTCTCCAATACCCTACTCAATAAATTGGATGCAGTCTATCACAGTGCCATCCGTTTTGTCACCAAAGCCCCGTATACTACCCACCATTGCGACCTGTACGCTCTCGTTGGCTGGCCCTCGCTTCATACTTGTCGCCAAACCCACTGGCTCCACGTCATCTACAAGACCCTGCTAGGTAAAGTCTCCCCTTATCTCAGCTCGCTGGTCACCATAGCAGCACCCACCTGTAGCGCGTGCTCCAGCAGGTATATCTCTCTGGTCACCCCCAAAACCAATTCTTTCTTTGGCCGCATCTCCTTCCAGTTCTCTGCTGCCAATGACTGGAACGAACTACAAAAATCTCTGAAACTGGAAACACTTATCTCCCTCACTAGCTTTAAGCACCAGCTGTCAGAGCAGCTCACAGATTACTGTACCTTTACATAGCCCATCTATAATTTAGCCCAAACAACTATCTCTTTCCCCACTGTATTTATTTTATTTTATTTATTTATTTATTTTGCTCCTTTGCACCCCATTATTTTTATTTCTACTTTGCACATTCTTCCACTGCAAATCTACCATTCCAGTGTTTTACTTGCTATATTGTATTTACTTTGCCACCATGGCCTTTTTTTGCCTTTACCTCCCTTATCTCACCTCATTTGCTCACATCGTATATAGACTTGTTTCTACTATATTATTGACTGTATGTTTCTTTTACTCCATGTGTAACTTTCTGTTGTTGTATGTGTCGAACTGATTTGCTTTATCTTGGCCAGGTCGCAATTGTAAATGAGAACTTGTTCTCAACTTGCCTACCTGGTTAAATAAAGGTGAAATAAATGGGGTATTGTGTGTAGATTACTGAGGAAATTATTTTATTTAATCCATTTTAGAACAAGGCTGTAACGTAACAACATGTGGAAAAAGTCAAGGGGTCTGAATACTTTCCGAAGGCACGGTATACTTGAAAAACACTTTGCCTGACCCTTTTCACCCACACTGCAATACATACACAGAGGTTACACATGGGATCAGTGGACCTTTGGAATACTGTAACAATGTTAAATATCCCTTTATACTGTGTAGCTTTGTCCTCCAAATGGGCTTCTTCTGTGTGATCACCTGCTAGTTTCCCTCCATATTGTTGCTAACAACCAAACAGCAACTCTGCAAAGTAAGATGTGTTTCTGATTGTGGCTCCTATTCGCTGGTGCGTCTTGACATAGGTGACCGACCGGCTCAAATCTGTCTTATGTGGATAAAAGTAGATCATACAATGTTTAACATACACTGCATTTTGAGGAACAATGGGAAAGTAATTCTGCTTTGAAAGTTGATAAACTTGTAATCTCACTTTTGAGAAAATGGCCTTTGAATATTTTGGTACCTAGTGAAGAGCTCTTCTTTGTCTACACCCATTCAGCATCGTTCACACCCTCTTAAGCTTTAGCCCCAACCATCTCGTTTCGCTTTCGGAGAGTTCAGAGCACATACTTGACGCTCTGGCTGATGATTTGTTTACCTCTGGATAACATGAACACAGCCTAACCAGCTCAGCTGGCAACAATTTCATTACGCTTTTTTGCCGACGTTTACTGACCCTGGCCATATTAAATGGGTGTTTGTAAATTCATCAGTTATTCTGCGCTCTGGCATACTCAGACTGAATTTACGAACGCACCCAAAATAGTTACTTGCATAGTGGAGTCTTTTATTAAGACATGTAGCTAGCTAGGTAACAATGAACCTAGCTAGGTAAACAATGTGTAAGATCATACACGTCACGTCTTCAAGAGAGCGAGAGTTGCACCCCTTCTGAAAAAACCTACACTCGATCCCTCCGATGTCAACAACTACAGACCAGTATCCCTTCTTTCTTTTCTCTCCAAAACCCTTGAACGTGCCGTCCTTGGCCAGCTCTCCCGCTATCTCTCTCAGAATGACCTTCTTGATCCAAATCAGTCAGGTTTCAAGACTAGTCATTCAACTGAGACTGCTCTTCTCTGTATCACGGAGGCGCTCCGCACTGCTAAAGCTAACTCTCTCTCCTCTGCTCTCATCCTTCTAGACCTATCGGCTGCCTTCGATACTGTGAACCATCAGATCCTCCTCTCCACCCTCTCCGAGTTGGGCATCTCCGGCGCGGCCCACGCTTGGATTGCGTCCTACCTGACAGGTCGCTCCTACCAGGTGGCGTGGCGAGAATCCGTCTCCTCACCACGTGCTCTCACCACTGGTGTCCCCAGGGCTCTGTTCTAGGCCCTCTCCTATTCTCGCTATACACCAAGTCACTTGGCTCTGTCATAACCTCACATGGTCTCTCCTATCATTGCTATGCAGACGACACACAATTAATCTTCTCCTTTCCCCCTTCTGACGACCAGGTGGCGAATCGCATCTCTGCATGTCTGGCAGACATATCAGTGTGGATGACGGATCATCACCTCAAGCTGAACCTCGGCAAGACGGAGCTTCTCTTCCTCCCGGGGAAGGACTGCCCGTTCCATGATCTCGCCATCACGGTTGACAACTCCATTGTGTCCTCGTCCCAGAGCGCTAAGAACCTTGGCGTGATCCTGGACAACACCCTGTCGTTCTCAAATAACATCAAGGCGGTGGCCCGTTCCTGTAGGTTCATGCTCTACAACATCCGCAGAGTACGACCCTGCCTCACACAGGAAGCGGCGCAGGTCCTAATCCAGGCACTTGTCATCTCCCGTCTGGATTACTGCAACTCGCTGTTGGCTGGGCTCCCTGCCTGTGCCATTAAACCCCTACAACTCATCCAGAACGCCGCAGCCCGTCTGGTGTTCAACCTTCCCAAGTTCTCTCACGTCACCCCGCTCCTCCGCTCTCTCCACTGGCTTCCAGTTGAAGCTCGCATCCGCTACAAGACCATGGTGCTTGCCTACGGAGCTGTGAGGGGAACGGCACCTCACTACCTCCAGGCTCTGATCAGGCCCTACACCCAAACAAGGGCACTGCGTTCATCCACCTCTGGCCTGCTCGCCTCCCTACCACTGAGGAAGTACAGTTCCCGCTCAGCCCAGTCAAAACTGTTCGCTGCTCTGGCCCCCAATGGTGGAACAAACTCCCTCACGACGCCAGGACAGCGGAGTCAATCACCACCTTCCGGAGACACCTGAAACCCCACCTCTTTAAGGAATACCTAGGATAGGATAAAGTAATCCTTCTCCCCCTCCCCCCTTAAAAGACCTAGATGCACTATTGTAAAGTGGCTGTTCCACTGGATGTCATAAGGTGAAAGCACCAATTTGTAAGTCGCTCTGGATAAGAGCGTCTGCTAAATGACTTAAATGTAAATGTAACGTAACGTTAGCTAGCGAGCCAGCCAGCTAAAGTTAGCTAGTTAAACAACAATGAACATAGTGGCAAATCTTGTCATTACTACCCTGCATGAATCTGCTGGGAGCTAACCACCAGGTTCAGTGTTAGCTAGCTAACATTACGCTCTAACTAGCCAATCAAACAGCTCTGGGATACGAATAATAACATCATAACGTAAACTCACCCCATTCCGTACAAATGTGCGCAACCGCAACATTCAAATGAGGCTACAAAGAAAACTAATGGGACTGTAGCGACTGTGTTGACTTCAAAATTGGGGGTGTGAACTAGGTTTCTATTCAAGCGTTGATCGACATGGTAATGGCTCTATAGTATTGGAAAAAAGTTGAAAAACTGACCCTCCATTACATCTTGACGTGTCATGTCGTAATGTACAGCACTCATAAAGCAACTAGTTCTGTCTTACAATCTCTCTCCACCAGGTGTAGCACTTCTCTCATCCTTTAAAAACAAGAAATGGACAGTAAGGGGGGGATACCTAGTCATTTTTTGTGTCATCATTGCATGCGATCATCCTTCTCAAAGCCACTGTTTACTTCTAAGATCACTTTAGCACCACCCTAAAAACCCGATTCAAATTCGACACAAACCTTCAAATAGGTATGTAATGACACATTATATAAACTCTTTATAGTGTTTTATTTACATTTTAGACGCAATAAGGTGATAAGTTGGACAGATTGAGTGAAAAAAAAATCTCTCCTTCTCACTACCACGCATTAGTTTCGCTTCCCCACCCGCCATTTTTAAAAAGAACCGACGGGGCCCATTGCCTGCTTGAATTGTGCAGAAACGGGCAGTGTTTAGGTCATGTAATTGATTCTGTTAGAAAGGGGAGAAATTGTGCTTTACAATGGTATTGACATTACAGTTGATCTGGAAGTATTACGTTTTTGGGGCGCTAAAATAAGGGCAATTATATGGACCAAGGCGATGTACGAGTTTACGTGAGTTTACGTTACATGTAATGTTAGCTAGGGAGCCAGCCAGCTAGCTAACATTAGGCTCTAACTAGCCAATCAAACTGCTCTGGGATACGAATAATAACATCATACACGCAACGTTAGCAAGGAGCCAGCCAGCTAACGTCAGCAAGCTAGCTAACAGTACACTTTAGCTTGAAATTAAACCACTTACTGTCAAAATTAGATACGTGTAATATCTTTATGTAGCTAGCTAGACTATCTTACCCGCATACATCATCATGCATGATGCCTTGCCATGGTTGCCCTTAGTTTGAAGATAATCCTGAGACAGGTATTTTCTCCATCTCTTTAGCTATCATACTCTAATTCCACTGATTTCAAAACTCGATCCTCCAGAAAGTGGAGATCAGCTCCACTACACGATAAATTTAAAAAAGCCGTGTTCGACAGGATTACCAACACAGACTGACCAGCTCAAATAGACAGAAGCCCTCTATATGGCAGACCAATCTGAACTCCTTTCTCGGCATGTCCAGCCCACTCATTATCTTAGCGAATCATGGCTAGTGGGAAGGTTGCTGTCTATTTCTGTGTTTTAACCAACTAGGCTCATAATTTACAGATATAAGTTTGTTATTAATGGCACATGAAAGTTCACAAAAACTAATTTTGATGAAGAAAATAAAGTTAACTTTCAAATGGCTCTCCGGTGAAGTAGTGACCCATGACATACGCCTAGTATCCTGAAACAAGTCACATATTTGCATTTGGTAGGCATACACTTTCCGCAAACACCCATGAGCTGATTCTAGCAATGGGCCAAGGACAGACAGATATCCTCCAAAAACATCATTACCGTGCGAAAGATGCCCCCATTCCCACTGAGGTACATGTATTTAATGGATGTGCTAGAAGGTAGGTAGAAGCTTTCTTTAATGTTCTTAGGCTTGACATTTGGCATTCACGTCTTTATTTAGTAAATCCTGTCAATTGTTAAACACACAGACAAACATACACATGTTTCCAGGGTATGGTAGCTACCCCATGACAGAAATATTGGAGAAAATCAATACAACCCTCCACAATGCTGGCACTACAACACAGACCGACACTGACTGGTTGCATCGATCACATCTTCAGAAGAATCACATACGTTTTTATTTTCTGCTTCAAGCACTGCTTCAATCTACTCTCCCTCTCACCCCCTCTTTCTCTCTCACTCTCCCGTTCTCCACATTGTATAACCATGATAGCTCAGGGAATCTGAGGGGCACGTAGGGGGGGCCTGGCACTGTTTGCTCTCTGTGTAGCAACCCAACAATGAGAGGGGGCAGTCTGGGTTTGTGTTGCCTCTGGGAATACAACCATTCTTATTGCCATAAACAGCTATTTGGTCAGTGAAAAAATACCCACAGGCGGTCATGTCCTTGTTTCACCATAATTACAGCTACTGAACCACAGGGCAGTGGTGAAGAGAGGAATAGTTGTTGTGTAGTGTATTTGAGTACTGAAATGGAGAGTGATTTTATATGTAACTTCTTTTCATATGATTGCATGTGAACAACACCACAGTTTAGCATGTGAAGCATGTTTTTCGATGCACAACATAGAAATGTCACCTGTATATGGTAGAGAAGAGAAACTGAGTGATTGACACACTAGTGCTCAGGTTTGCCATATTGTTTCCAGTTGAAGTCTGCTTTCAGGTAGCTTTCTTGTGATTTGGTATGCACCAACTGTTATTCTCACCAGAGGGAATGGGGAGTCTTAGTATTTCATTATGAGGAAAATAGTTTATCTTGCTAGTTGAATGATGCCTCCTGCCCTCAGGCTTATAGGCCTGTTGTGCAGAATTCACCTGTTCTGAATATTAATAACCAACTACTCCTTCCTGACAACCTAATGGGTTTGTGATGTTCTACTATTGTGATTCACAAATTGACGTGTGTGTTACAGTAATTTGCTATTCTACCGGTCCTCTATTTATACTGTGGAGGTATTCTGTGATCCCTTGACCTTATTTTGTGTTGGACTGTTATTTTGAACTGATTGGTCTTCATGAGCCAGGGTCAGGGCCTCTGCTCATTACTCTAGAGCTAAAAATGATCTTGGCAACCACACAAACATCTCCACAGCCTCACAGGCCTGGAGGTGCTGCTTCTCTATTATGTGTGGAGGAGAGAATGCATCTGTGTTCTCACATTTCTGTGTGTGGCAAATGCATAGTCAGTTTCATATCATTTAGTGACTAGCTTGGTTTCCATCCAATTGGCAAAAGATTTGTGAATTTTCCCACCAGTGGTGTTTCCACAAAATGTACTTGTTGTGAATAAAAATCAGTGCGTGATGACGTAGTGCACACAATGGACTTTTTCACTTAAAAGTTTTTTTTAATGCGCGTGATGTCAGAATGCACTCACTGTTCCAAAATGTGATCTGTTACGCAACAGGACAGTTTCAACTTGTCAATTTCAAATAATTTATTTCCTCACAACAGTTTGGAAGTAATTCACAGCTGTTGTGGACAATTTATGTTTGCAGCTTTGCTGAGCCGGACAAACTTCACTCTTCGAGGAGAGCCCAAGCAGGAGATCCCAAGCACTTCCCCAGCTATGGAGCATAATGTATTTACAGTTTTATTAACACGTTTTCAAGTACTGGTAACAAATTATGCATTCCGATTCTTGCATAGATTCTATTGGACACATATGATGTAAAATAATTTTGTATTTAATTTATTTTTTCATCAAACAAAGTTAACCTCTTCAGTCGACCCTCTACTTTTTTGAACATTTTGTTAAAAATCGCGCAACATTTCAGCGCCCTGCTACTCATGCCAGGAATATAGTACGTTCATATGGTTAGAATGTGTGGATAGGAAACCCTCGGACGTTTTTAAAACTGGTTAAATCACGACTGTGGCTATTACATAACGTGCGTTACATCGGAAAGCGCAGGAAAACCTGATCACAGAAAATGGAAATAAATATCCTTGCGCCACTTCCAGCAATTAGAGCTACTAGTTCCCCTTTGGGAACTCCCCCCACCCCCCCTGAGCTGTAATGTGGCGCAGGGAACGCAAGAAATAATCCTACAAATATTTAACCCCCACAGAATCGCTTGAAAAATGGCTCAAATGAAAGATAAAGAAGTTATTTATCTACCCAGCAAGTCAGATTTCTAAAATGTTTTACGGCGAAAACATAGCACATATTTATGTCCAACCACCACTGCATACATACCTCATTAGCTTAGCCAAGTAGGAAAAAATATGCAATCAACAAACGCAGGATTAAAAGAAAAATCATTTCACTAACCTTTTGAAATCTTCATCAGATGACAGTAATATAACATGTTACACAGTACATTCATTTCTTTTTCAATAATATGCAATATATATCCATAAATCTCTGTTTACAATTATGCATCGTTCAAAAAATGCTACTGCAATGTCAGGAGAAATAAATAGCTCCGGCAGATAACGTCAGCTAACAAGGAATACACATCATAAACTTTGACTAAATATGCATGTTTTACATATGTATGGCAAGATAAACTTCTTCTAAATGCAATTGCTATGTTACAATTATTTTTAACGTTACATTTGGCGTTTACTAGGCTATAATAGAGAGTCGGCGCTCTCATTTAGCATGCTGACTCCTCTATCATGGAGTCGACAGAAACCCAAAATGAAGACGTAAATATTCCCTTACCATGGCTGTTCTTGCTTCAGAAGACGTGGAAGGGTTAATACTCACCAAGTTAGCGTTCAGTTTGCAAGTCTGTGTCTTTCCGTTCTCAAACTAGACACTTTTCGGTCGAAATGTATGCAAATTTCAAGTAGATGCGCACCAAAACGTCGAAAGTATACATTATATTTCGAGTAAACTTGTCAAACTATGTTTATAATTAAGCCTTAGCATGTTATAAAGGTCTACAGCAATCGTGAGGGCGAACAGATTAGCACACGTTGTTCAGTCTGTCCTGGGAGAAAGAGAGAGAAATATCCAATCTCCCATTGGTGAAACTTTTTTTTTGCGTCACCGGGACGTTTGGTCACGCTGAACGTCTCGTGAGCGCACGATTCTCACAGTTACACGCCTCATCGAAAGCAGGCTTCACGCTGAAGATATAGAAAGTGTTTCCATGGTTATAGCTGTTTGGGAAGTGTGTATACGATGACGTCAAAGTGATGGCAACTTTTCCCATTACAAGAGAGACTTTGGGAGAATGCATGCCCTGAGACTTCTGCTTTAGCTAGAGACAAAATTTAAACGGTTTTATAAGCTTTAGAGTGTTTCCTATTCGATAACAATTTTTAATTGCATATATTAGCAACTTTTGACAAAAATTTATCATGGTTTATATGGGTGCCGAATTCCTCCAGAAGGGGCAGTATTCAGGCCTGTCCCTATGAGGATTTATTAACAGTGAGCCGAATTAGATAAGACCGAGCATTCAACTCCCACAGCATCCCCATGTTGTCTAGAGTCTTGTGAATTGAATCATCTTTGATTCTTGGTTGAACCGAAAGAGGGGCACCACTTACCTCCGGTCTCCGCCCAGATCATTCCGGAAGAGCTCTCTCCTGAAATTTTTTCCAAGACGACAGCTAATGATTTCTACATCGCCTATGGATGATTTTTATCGCTTATTAACGTTTACTAATACCTAAAGTAGCATTACAAACGTATTTCGAAGTGTTTTGTGAAAGTTTATCGTCTACTTTTTGAATTTTAAAAAATGACGTTACGTTGTGAAATCGCTGTTTTTTTCGTTTATCACACAGTCTACATATAACGATATCTTGGCTTTATATGGCCCGATTTAATCTAAATAAAGACCCAATAGTGTTTATGGGACATCTAGGAGTGCCAACAAAGAAGATGGTGAAAGGTAATGACTGTTTTCTATTTTATTGTGCGGTTTGTGTAACGCCGAAATGCTAATTATTTTGTTTACGTCCCCTGCTGTGCTTTTCTGTTGTAGTGTATTGGTGCATGCTATCAGATAATAGCTTCTCATGCTGTCGCCGAAAAGCATTTTAAAAATCTGACTTGTTGCCTGGATTCACAACGAGTGTAGCTTTAATTTGATACCCTGCATGTGTATTTTAATGAACTTTTGAGTTTTAACTAATACTATTAGCATTTAGCGTAGCGCATTTGCATTTCCAGAGCTCTAGTTGGGACGCAAGCGTCCCAAGTAGAGGCAAGAGGTTAACGTCCCACAAACACAGGTGGGAAAAAGGGTACCTAAGTATGATTCCCAATCAGAGACAACGATAGACAGCTGTCCCTGATTGAGAACCATACCTGGCCAAATAAACTCTAGAAACACAAAACATAGAATGCCCACCCCAACTCACTCCCTGACCAAACCAAAATAGAGACATAAAAAGGATCTCTAAGGTCAGGGCGTGACCCCCCCCCCCCCCCCCCCCAAAGGTGCGGACTCCGGCCGCAAAACCAAAACCTATAGGGGAGGGTCTGGGTGGGCATCTATCCGCGGCGGCAGCTCAGGTGCGGGACGCAGAACCCGCTCCACCGCTGGCTCACCCCACTTTGGTGGCACCTCTGGTGCGGGGACCCTCGCCGCCGACCTCGGACCGGGGACCCTTGTTGCGGGCCCCGGACCGGCGACCGTCGTCGCTGGAGGCTCGGGCCAGAGGCCGTCGTCTCCGGAGGCTTCGGGCCGGAGGCCGTCTCTGGAGGCTCCGGGCTTGGAGCAGGCACAGGACTCACCAGGCTGGGGAGACATACAGGAGGCCTCTTCCTTGGCCGAGGCACCGGATACACTGGGCCATGGAGGCGCACTGGCGATCTCGAGGGCAGAGCTGGCACCACCTGTTCTGGCTGGATGCCCGCTTCCACCTGGCAAATGCGGGACGCTGGCACCGAGCACACCGGCCTGTAAATGCTCATTCTCGACACAGTGCGCATCACCCCATAGCACGGGGCCTGACCAGTCACATGTTCGCCATGGTAAGCACGGGGAGTTGGCTCAGGTCTCCAACCTGACTCAGCCACACTCCCCGTGTGCCCCCCTAAAACAATTTTTGGGGCTGCCTCTCGGGCTTCCTTGCCAGCCGTGTTCCCTAATAATGTTGCTGCTCCGCCTTAGCTGCCTCCAGTTCCTCCCGTGGATGGCGATATTCCCCAGCCTGCCTCCAGGGTCCCTTACCATCCAGGATCTCCTCCCATGTCCAGGAGTCCTCTTTACCATGCTGCTTGGTCCTTTGGTGGTGGGAAGTTCTGTCACAGCCGTTGGAAAAAGAGGACCAAGGTGCAGCGTACATACTTTTAATAGTAGATGTCGCCGACAAAACAATAAACAATACAGAAACAAACCGTGCAGCTTAAGGCTATGTGCCATCAAACAAAGTTAACCTCCCACAAACACAGGTGGGAAAAAGGGTACCTAAGTATGGTTCCGAATCAGAGACAACGATAGACAGCTGTCCCTGATTGAGAACCATACCTGGCCAAAACATAGAAATAGAAAATCATAGAAACACAAAACATAGAATGCCCACCCCATCTCACGCCCTGACCAAACCAAAATAGAGGTCAGGGTGTGACAAAAGTGTTAAACAAATCAAAATATATTTTATTTTTGAGATTCTTCAAGTAGCCACCCTTTGCCTAGACAACAGCTTTGCACACTCTTGGCATTCTCTCAACCAGCTTCATGAGGTAGTCACCTGGAATGCATTTCAATAAACAGGTGTGTCTTCTTAAAAGTTCATTTGTGGATTTTTTTTCCTTAATGCATTTGAGCCAATCAGTTGTGTTGTGACAAGGAAGTGGTGGTATACAGAAGATAGCCCTATATGATAAAAGACCAAGTCCATATTATGGCAAGAACAGCTCAAATAAGCAAAGATAAACAACAGTCCATCATTAATTTAAGACATGAAGGTCAGTCAAGTATTTTGAAAGTTTCTTCAAGTGCAGTCGCAAAAAAACATCAAGCGCTATGAAAGAACTTGCTCGCATGAGGATCGCCACAGGACAGGAAGACCCCGAGTTACCTCTGCTGCAGAGGATAGGTTCATTAGAGTTACCAGCCTCAGAAACCCAATGAAGTGCTTCACAGAGTTCAAGTAACAGACACATCTCAACATCAACTGTTCAGTGGAGGCTGTGTGAATCAGGTCTTCATGGTCAAGTTTCTACAAGTAACCACTACTAAAGGACACCAATAAGAAGAGACTTGCTTGGGCCTAGAAACACATGCAACTGACATTAGATCGGTGGAAATCTGTCCTTTGGTTTGAGTCCAAATTTGAGATTTATTTGTGAGGCAGATTAGGTGAACGGATGATCTCCACATGTATGGTTCCCATCGTGAAAGCATAGAGGAGGATGGTGTTTGGGTGCTTTGCTGGTGACACTGTCTGTGATGTATTTAGAATTCAAGGCACACTTAACCAGCATGGCTACCTCAGCATTCTGAAGCGATACGCCATCCTAATTGGTTTGTGCTTAGTGTGTGTCACGTTCTGACCTTAGTTCTTTTGTTATGCCTTTGTTTTAGTATGGTCAGGGCGTGAGTTGGGTGGGTAGTCTATGTTCCTTTTTCTATGTTGTGGTTTTATGTTTGGCCTGGTATGGTTCTCAATCAGAGGCAGGTGTCATTCGTTGTCTCTGATTGAGAATAATACTTAGGTAGCCTTTTCCCACCCTTGAGATGTGGGTGATTATTTTCTGTTTAGTGTGTTTTGCACCTGATGGAGCTGTTTCGGTTGTGCTTTTTGTTTCTTTGTTTGATAGTGTTCAGTTTAAATAAATAACATGAACAAGTACCACGCTGCACTTTGGTCCTCACCTTCTTCCACCGACGACTGTTACAGTGACTATATAATTTGTTTTTCAACAGGACAATGACCCAACACACCTCCAGGCTGTCTAAGGGCTATTTGACTAAGAATGAGTGTGATGGAGTGCTGCATCAAATGACCTGGTCTTTACAATCACCCAACTTCAACCCAATTGAGATGGTTTGGGATGAGTTGGACCACAGAGTGAATGAAAAACAGCCAACAAGTGCTCAGCATATGTGGGGACTCCTTCAAGACTGTTGAGAAATTCCTCATGAAGCTGGTTGAGAGAATTCCAAGAGTGTGCAAAGCTGTCATCAAGGCAAAGAGTGGCCACTTTGAAGAATCTAAAATATATTTTCAATTGTTTAACACTTTTTTTGTTACTACATGATTCCATATGTGCTATTTCATAGTTCTGATGTCTTCACTATTATTCAACAATGTAGAAAATTGTAAAATTCAAGATAAACCTTTGAATGAGTAGGTGTGTCAACTTTTGACTGGCACTGTATATGTTTCTATGTTTAGTTTATACTGTATACACTGAGTTTGATAAACATTAAGAACACCTGCTCTTTCCATGACAGACTGACCAGGTGAATCCAGGTGAAAACTAGGATCCCTTATTTATGTCACTTGTTAAATCCACTTCAATCAGTGTAAATGAAGGGGAGGAGACAGGTTAAATAATGATTTTTAAGCTTTGAGACAATTGAGACATGGATTGTGTGTGTTTGCCTTTGAGGGTGAATGGGTAAGACAAAATAAGTGCCTTTGAACGGGGTAGTAGATGCTGGGTTTTTCACGCTCAGCAGTTTCCCATGTGTATCAAGAATGGCCCACCACCGAAAGAACATCTAGCCAACTTGACACAACCTTGGGAAGCATTGGAGTCAACATGGGCCAGCATCCCTGTAGAACGCTTTCAACACCTTGTAGAATCCGTGCCCTGAAGAATTGAGGCGGTTCTGAGAGCAACAGGAAGGTGTTCTTAATGTTTTGTCCTCTCTGTGTATTTTTTCCCTATAATAAATTGCCTAAGTGAATTATTAAGTCACAAAAATTTGGTTGTAATTGTTATATTTTTATCACAACACTGAATTGATTCATGAAGTGAATGTGTTCTGTGACAGCTGCTATGTGCTGTACAGTATTGTCAGTCTGTCTTTCCTCCAGCTATGCTGATGTTCTCCTCTCATGATGCTATAACCCATGGTTATTCTTGTTCATGTGTGTGAAAATCATCCAAATTTATAGTGTGATATTCAAATATTCCTCCAAATTCTAAGCCTTTTTACATGTACTGTCACGCTGCATATATCTGAACATTTTACAGTTTGAGAGCCTTTCGTTTAATTGGGCCCCACCATAGGATACCTGTTTGCGTGCCCACGCCCACACCTACACCCACATTCCAGCTCTCCTCCAAAACACACACATGCATGCACGCACCCACACACATGTAGGCAGTAGACTGTGAGTCACAGGGCTATATTGGCCTATACAGGAGAGATCATTCCATTTGTTGGTGTAATGCTATAAAGGAAGGCATCGTCAGGATGGGGTCACACGTATCACTGGCCTTGAGCTCTCTCTTCTCCTCTCCAGGCCCCTGGGCACCCTCTCATCCTCTGATTTTATTTTGGTCCTTTTTTTCCCTTTGCAAGACTTTTAGATCCAATTTGCAGTCCTCTCCGGTCTCTCTCTCTGTGGATCTGACAGCCTGTGGCTGTGTGTGAACTTATTTTCACTCTCTGTAGACTTTATCTGGTGTTCAGTGAGCATGGGGAAAAATATGTCTGCTCTTCTTTTCTATCGTGTTTTCATGCAGATTTGTTATGAAATGTTTTTTTTCTTCTGCGAAATCCTTCCCATTGTAGCTCAAACACATAACTCAAAGATGCGTTGACCTCACAATCTGAATTATAAACACACTCAAGGCTGGAATCAAAGCAACATGAATTTATATTTATTATTTAATTATTATTGATCAGGATTATTTATTTACCTACTCAGCACCCTCAACCACCAAACTGGAAAATCTACATTGCATTTCTTGAACTTGTAGCACATTTACTTATATTGCAGAGTATGTTCATAAGCATGTCAAGTTTAGACTATTATTTGTAAATCGAAAACCTTGGAATCAAACTGGCACTCCTCTGAATTCAAATGCTATTCCCCACTGACGGGTGATATACAGTTTAGTACTGTATATCAATCTCAGATTAGACAATTTTATTTTGAGGTTTTACACTGTGGGAATTCATTCTGGTATTACCTTTTTGTTATGAGCATTTAAAAAGTGGTTGGTTCGAGCCCTGAATGCTGATTGGCTGAAAGCAATGGTATATGAGACCGTATACCACGGGTATGACAAAACATACATTTTTACTGTTACATTTGTAACCAGTTTATAATAGCAATAAGGTACCTCGGGGGTTTTTGGTATATGGCCAATATACCACGGCTAAGGGCTGTATCCAGGCACTCTTCGTTGCCTCGTGCATTAGAACAGCCCTTAGCCGTGGTATATTGACCATATACCACATCCCTTCGGGCCTTATTGCTTAAATAACCAATTAAAGCAAAAGGCAGTTGATGACATTGTGCAGAGTGGAACATGTACATGATTCACCAAGGTCGTATCACTGTGTGTGCAACTGCATTTGTGGTGTGTTGGCTGTGGGAGAGTGGGGTGAATAAGATAGGAGAGGTTTTGCTCCCTGCCAGCCCGTGAGACGACGATGCACTGCAGATGAGCCGTCTGTCCGTTCAGATGAAGAACATTGTGCTGTAAATTATGTTCTAGGATACTCCTAGACGGTATTGATGTCATAAGAAGGAATTCCCCTCGACCACATGCAAAATTTTGGGAAAATAAACATTGTTTCCCATTGACCCCCATTGTAAAAGAACCAACTTCGTTGCTGTGTTGTTCAATGTGCAGGTAACCTGGTCAAAATTTCTGACCTACGGTTTGCAATGATCCCATGTAGGGAAATAGAGCCTGTAAGAAGAGCCCTGTGACTTTAGGCTATTCAGTGTGGAAGAGTGGGAATTTTTTGGTCCTGGTGTCCAAGTAGGCTACACGTAGTAGTGCCTTCAGAAGGTATTCACACCCCTTTTACCACATTTTGTTGTGTTACAGCCTGAATTTAAAATGGATTAACTGTACTGGTATAGTGGAACACATTTTGTCACAGATTAGACATTTAACGTGTGTGGTATTGTCTGTTTGTAACTCCACATATACTTATAGCATTATAGTCTGTTTGTTTGTTTGTTGTTGGTCTAGGCTAGCTTAATGTTCTGGTTGGTAGCTAGCTAGCACTTACTTACCTAGCTAACGTTAGTGCCTTCATCAGAAGGGGCATGAGGGAAGCCCTACAATATTACGTTTTTTAAAGTAGTGAGAACACTTGGGAGCAGGAAATGTTGAAAGTAATCTCTAGACATGTTGTTAATTTCTTAAATGTAGTTTTGTAATTGACTAAAACAAGCAGACAAGAACAAAATTGTGTTTGGAAAAAGTCAAGTTTTTGTTGTGAGCCAATGGGGTAACCAGGTTGTTTTCCCCACAATGTTCTATTTAATACCAACTAGGACTATCCCAGAAAGATTGCTGAGTGTATGGCTCTGTGTACTCATGAATGCTGTGATTTTATTCCTGACATGTTTGTGCCTTTTTCAGTGGTGGTGTGAATTTTCAATCAGTTGGAAGGCTATGACGGTCAAAGAATTTTGGATGATGGTTATTGGTCAGCCAAATGACCGTGTTCACCATTATAACCGTTCGAACCGCTGAATTTTTTTTATTACATTTTAAGACGCACATTTTCTCCTCTCCTTCGCTCCTGACTGCATATGGTTTTCTCGCACCTGGACCATTGTTAAGTAGTGTGGTCAGGTGCCACAAAGAAGGACTTGGGAAAATTGGTTGGCTCAGAACAGGGCAGCACGGCTGGCCCTTAAAAGTACACGGAGAGCTAACATTACTGATATGCATGTCAACCTCTCATGGCTCAAAGTGGAAGACAGATTGATGTCATCATTACTTGTTTTCGTAAGAGGTGATGATAAGCTGAAGGTACCGAGCTGTCTGTTTAAAATACTAGCACACAGCTCGGACACCCCACAAGACCTGCCACCAGAGGTCTCTTGACAGTCCCCAAATCCAGAACAGACTATTGGAGGTGCACAGTACTACATAGAGCCATGACTACATGGAACTCTATTCCACATCAGGTAACTGATGCAAGCAGTAGAATCAGATTTAAAAAGCAGGTAAAAATACACCTTGTGGAACAGCTGGGACTGTGAAGTAACACAAACATAGGAACAGACACATGCATACACACACATGATAACATACGCACTATACACACACGTACACATGGATTTTGTGTTGTAGATATGTGGTAATGGAGTATGGGCCTGAGGGCACACACTTAGTGTGTTGTTAGTTCTGTAGTGAATGTATTGTAACTGCCTTAATTTTTCCGGAACCCAGCAGGCCCAATTTTATATTTGAGATTCTTGAAAAAGCCACCCTTTTCCTTTATGACAGCTTTGCACACTCTTGGCATTCTCTCAACCAGCTTCACCTGGAATGCTTTTCCAACAGTCTTGAAGGAGTTCCCACATATGCTGAGCACTTGTTGGCTGCTTTTCCTTCACTCTGCGGTCTGACTCATCCCAAACCATCTCAATTTGATTGGGGTCGGGGGATTGTAGAGGGCAAGTCATCTCATGCAGCACTCCATCACTCTCTTTCTTGGTAAAATAGCCCTTACACAGCCTGGAGGTGTGTTGGGTCATTGTCCTGTTGAAAAACAAATTACAGTCCCACTAATCCCAAACCACATGGGATGGCTTATCGCTGCAGAATGCTGAGGTAGCCGTGCTTTTTAAGTGTGCCTTGAATTCTAAATAAATCCCAGACAGTGTCACCAGTAAAGCACCCCCACACCATAACACCTCCTCCTCCATGCTTTACGGTGGGAACCACACATGCGGAGAGCATCCGTTCACCCACACCGCGTTTCACAAAGACACAGTGGTTGGAACCAAAACTTTCCAATTTGGACTCCAGACCAAAGGACAACTTTCCACCAGTCTAATGTCCATTGCTCATGTTTCTTGGCCCAAGCAAGTCTCTTCTTCTTAATGGTTTCCTTTAGTTGTGATTTCTTTGCAGCAATTGGTGCACGAAGGCCTGACTCAAACAGTCTCCTCTGAACAGTTGATGTTGAGATGTGTCTGTTACTTGAACTCTGTGAAGCATTTATTTATTTGTTCAAATTAAAAACAAACTGGAATTTCCAATCCCGATTGAGGAAAATACACATGATTTAAGCAATATGCCCACCCACATGAAAGACAGAGAACCACAGATGCTCTGGGTTCACTTCACTTTGTCTGGAGCTGAACAAACCGGTTGTTTGACTGGTACCAACTAGAGACATGTTTCACGTGGGGTTTTCAGCATTCAACAGCTTGTGTCACAAACCTTTACCCTTTCTTTACCCACCTCGGTAAACCAGGCATTTTCCATCCATCACCGCCTCCATATATTGTAGTGCATAAGGTAAAATGAAACCATGGGAAGTTGTTCACTTGGCTGCTTGGCCCCCTGGCCCTGTACAGGTCTCTGATGAATGCAGGGTGTGTTCCGGCACTGACTCCCTCAGCGGCTCTGTCTCAAAGCAGTGAGCTCCTGGATGGCCTTTGAAATGGATGGGAAGGTTAAGTGCTGACAGGAGCGTGTAATATGTTCCCGAGGCTATGTGGAGACAGAAGGAGGCCTCAGCTCTGGCATGGCTAGGTGATGAGTACTGTACGAGGAGAGGTGAGGGAAATGGTGGTTCCCACATGGCCCAACATAGTTATCACATGGCCCCACAGTTATCATATGGCTCCCCACATTTATCACATGGAATGAGGGAGAGCTCGGTTTGTTGTTTTGGAAAGTTTTGAAAGTCTCTGAAAAAGTGTTCTGTTGAACATTTTTGTTACTTGCTAGCTACTTTTTAATTTTGGATCCAGGACGCGGTTGGCATCAAGGGTCTGATGAACTGCTTGGTGTAGCAGCTATCCTAGCTGCCTCTGTTAGATGCCTATCAAGCTAGCTGGGTTTCCTTGAGGGCTTGAACACAGCCCGCGACACAGTTAACCCTTGTGGCTGGTACCTCGGATTGTCCTGGGCTTGTGACTGTCTAGATCCCTGCTGTTTGCTGCTGTCATCTTGCCTGCGACCTGCCTTGTCTAGAACTGTGAGTCGTAACATTGTAACCTACTTTGCTACCATGACAAACACCGAAGCTGGTGGGAGTACCGTTGAGGACAGTGGTGTCTCTGTCACAGGTGAAGGATCTTTTAAACTAACAAAAATATTTCTACAAGTGGTTGTTACAACAACAAAATAGCTTCAAGTGTTGTGTCCAAATACTGGTGGAGTCAACTAATAAAATAATGGACAGCCTGACCAGAGAGGTCCAGGACCTGAAGAACAGTTTGCAGTTCTCCCATGGTAAGCTCGATGAGTTTAAACAGGAAAATGGCATGACAGTAATCTGTATGTGAATAAATTATAACAATTATGGAGTATCTCAAGGGACAATCAAGGCAGAACAACATTGTTGTGAACATAATTTTTTATTTAACTAGGCAAGTCAGTTAAGAACAAATTCTTATTTTCAATGACGGCCTAGGAACGGTGGGTTAACTGCCTGTTCAGGGGCAGAACGACAGATTTGTACCTTGTCAGCTCGGGGATTCAAACTTGCAACATTTTGGTTACTAGTCCTTCGCTCTAACCACTCGGCTACCCTGCCACCCGGAATTGCAGAATCTCCACACGAGACATGGACAGAGTCTGAGGATAAAGTAAGGGAAATGATCTTGGAGAAACTGAAGGCCGATATTGGTCAAGTTCCCAAGTTTTTTTTTTATTGAACCTTTATTTAACTAGTTCAAGGACAAGGTTGATGTTCTGGAAAGAGACAAGAACTTGAGAGGAACGTACATCTTAATCAAAGAGGACTATCCTGAAGCTGTGCGCCAGAAGATAAAATAACTTACCCCAGCCATGGAAGCTGCCAGAGCGTGTGGGAAAATTGCTTACATTAGCTATGGCTCATTGTCCACCTTCCTTCCCAAAAGCCTGGAAGGGATGAGAGAGCACACACACGCACACACACTGACACACACCAACTGATTAATGGTTTGTTTTTTCTTGCTCTGTTGTTTTTTTTCCATACGGAACTCAGCAAAAAAAGAAACGTCCCTTTTTCAGGACCCTGTCTTTCAAAGATAATTTGTTTCTCATGCTTGTTCAATGAACCATAAACAATTAATGAACATGCACCTGTGGAACGTTCGTTAAGGCACTAACAGCTTACAGACAGTAGGCAATTAAGGTCACAGTTATGAAA
This sequence comes from Oncorhynchus nerka, assembly GCF_034236695.1. Classification (NCBI taxonomy): domain Eukaryota; kingdom Metazoa; phylum Chordata; class Actinopteri; order Salmoniformes; family Salmonidae; genus Oncorhynchus; species Oncorhynchus nerka. Next base: position 79,410,959 of record NC_088410.1, on the reverse strand, counting down.
ACTTAGGACACTAAAGAGGCCTTTCTACTGAAAAAAAGATGGTCCCTGCTCATCTGCGTGAATGTGCCTTAGGCATGCTACAAGGAAGCATGAGGACTGCAGATGTGGCCAGGGCAATAAATTCAATATCAGTACTGTGAGATGCCTAAGACAGCGCTACAAGGAGACAGGACAGACAGCTGATAGTTTTTGCAGTGGCAGACCACGTGTAACAACACCTGCACAGGATTGGTACATCCGAACAATGCACCTGCGGGACAGGTACAGGATGGCAACAACAACTGCCCGAGTTACACCAGGAACGCACAATCCCTGCATCAGTGCTCAGACTGTCCGCAATAGGCTGAGAGAGGCTGGACTGAGGGCTCGTAGCCCTGTTGTAAGGCAGGTCCTCACCAGACATCACCAGCAACAAAGTCGCCTATGGGCACAAACCCATCGTCAATGGACCAGACAGGCCTGGCAAATATTTCCTGCAAGACAGGAATGTCAGTGTTCTGCCATGGCCAACGTAGCCCGGATCTCAATCCCATTGAGCACGTCTGGGACCTGTTGGATCGGAGGGTGAGGGCTAGGTTCATTCCAACCAGAAATGTCTGGGAACTTGTAGGTGCCTTGGTGGAAGAGGGGGGTAAAATCAGCAAGAACTGGAAAATCTGGTGCAGTTCATGAGGAGATGCAACGCAGTACTTAATGCAGCTGGTGGCCACACCAGATACTGACTGTTACTTTTGATTTTGACCCCCCCCCCCCCCTTGTTCAGGGACACATTATTCCATTTCTGTTCGTCACATGTCTGTGGAACTTGTTCAGTTTATGTCTCAGTTGTTGAATCTTATGTTCATACAAATATTTACACATGTTAAGTTTGCTGAAAATAAACACAGTTGACAGTGAGAGGACGTTTCTTTTTTAGCTGAGTTTGCTTTTCTCCGAGACGCTACCCAGGAATCGGCTGAAAATAGCCCATGTTGATATATGCAGCCTTAAAAACAAGGTTCATGAAATCAATAGCTTTCTAACATCAGATGACATTCATACATTAGCCATTTCTGAGTCTCACTTAGGTTATTCCTTTGATACAGCAGCAGCAATGCAAGGATATAACATCTGTAGAAGAAATATGGGGAATATGCTTATGGGGAAGGTGTTGCTATACATATTCAGAGCCATATCCCTGTTTAGAGAACATCTCATGGCAACTGTTATTGAAGTACTGTGGTTGCAGGTTCACTTGCCTCATCTAAAGCCTATTATTTTGGTGTGTTGCTTTAGGCAACCAAGTGCTAACAGTCCGTATCTAAATGTGTGTGAAATACTTGATAGTGTATGTGATGTTAAGAGAGAGGTCCACTTTCTTGGGGACCTGAATATTGAATGGTTTTCATAAATCTGTCTGCTCAAGAGGAAACTACCAGGGTGTTTACAAAAACTACAGGAACAATATGATCCACATGTATTGATCACATTTTAATAATACTGTAAAATGTTGTTCTAGAGCTGCATCCATACCGATTGGATGCAGTGATCACAATATAGTGGCTATAGCCAGGAAAGCCAAAGTTCCAAAAGCTGGGCCTAAAATAGTGTATAAGAGATCATACTAAATATTTTGCTGTAACTGCTATGTGGATGATGTCAAATATATTTGTTGGTCTGATGTGATTAATAAGGCACTTGATGAATTTGTGAAATTTCTTCTTCCAATTATTGATAAACATGCACCTGTTAAGAAACGGACTGTTATAACTGTTAAGGCTCCATGGATTGATGAGGAATTAAAAATATGTTTGGTTGAAAAAGATGGGGGGGAAAGGGAGTGGCTAATACGTTTGGCTGCACATCTGACTGCACATCTGACTGAGTTATTGCAAATTGAGAAATTATGTCACTAAACTCAATAAAAATAAGAAGAAATGGTATTTTGAAGCCAAGATCAATAATATAAAAAATGATGGAACAAAACTTTGGAGTACTTTAAATTAAATTATGGGCAGAAAGACAAATTAAACTCCATCTTTCATTGATTCAGATGGCTTATTCATCACAAAACCATTCCAATTATTGTAATGGTTGTGTCATTGGCTAAGTGGGCAAACGTAGGCAGGAAATGCCAACAACGAACAGTGAGTCATCATATTCATGTAGTAAAAAATAAATAATGAAAGAAAAGCAGTGTAAATTTTAATTCTGTTAAGTTATCATGGGAGAGGTGGATTTTTTTTGTTATCCATCAATAATGACAAACCTCCTGGCATTAGATGGAAAGCTACTGAGGATGATAGATTACTCTATAGCAACTCCTATCTGTCATATCTTTAATCTGAGTCGATAGGAAGGTGTTTGTCCTCAGGCCTGGAGGGAAGCCAAAGTAATTTCGCTACCCAAGAGTGGTAAAGCGGCCTTCACTGGTTGTAACAGCAGATCTATCAGCTTGTTGCCATCCATTAGAAAACTGTTGGAAATAATTGTGTTTGACCAAATACAATGCTATTTCTCTGTAAACAAATTGACAACATACTCTCAGGATGCTTTTAGAGAAGGAAATTTAATATGTACTGCACTGACTTAAATGGATGATTATTGGTTGAAAGAAATTGAGAATAAGAAGATTCTGTGAACTGTAGTTTGATGTCAGTGCAGCCTTTTGATATTATTGACCATAACCTTTTGAGAAAACGTATGTTTTATGGATTTTCAACTTCTGCCATATTGTGGATTCAGAGCTATCTATCTAATAGGACTCAGAGGGGTTCCATTAATGGAAGCTTCTCTAATGTCAAACATGTAGGGTGTGGTGTACCGCAGGGCAGCTCTTTAGGCCCTCTACTCTTTTCTATTTTTACCAATGAACTCACACTGGGATTAAATAAAGCCTGTGTGTCCATATATTCTGTTGATTTAACCATATACGTGCCAGCAACCACAGCTAAGGAAGTCAATGAAACCCTTAACAAGGAGTTGCAGTATGTTTTGGAATGGGTGTATTGTATCATTTTTTGTTTGGACCCCAGGAAGGGGCTCACCAGCAGGGGCTCACCAGGAGACGAGAGGAGAGAGAGGAGAGAGGATCTCCGTAAAGTTAACTTACTCAGACAACAGTGCAATGCTGTGTCTCTTTGGCTTTCCTCTCACCTCCCAATCTCTCGTGCTTTTCTTTCTCTATCTGTCTGCCTCTGTCTCTATCTCTCTGACTTTCTCTCTCACTGTTTTTCCCTCTCTCTCATGCTCTGCAGTGTGGTCTCATGTCTAGGCTTTGGAGTTGTGTTGTTTCTGCCTGTTATTTTATTTGTTTTATTGAGTCAAGGCCACAGCAGCCTGTGCTGACAGCCCTCTCCATCATGCTTGGGCCTGTGATTGATCTCAGATGGGCTCAGTTGGCTTGTTTAAGCTTCAAGGAGGCTTAACACTAGAACCGCTACAGTCAATTGGACTGTTCTTGAATAAAATCATATATATATTACTATGGCATTCTTTAAGTCATGCCCCCCCCCTCCGTCCTTGACTTTTCCTGAAATTAGTCTATATAACACACTGTCATTTTTAGAATCGTAATATTACAAACAGAACTGGAATTATAACCAGTTTTAGGAGGCCATGTTATTTGTGGTTTTCCTTAAATGGCAAGAAGATGTATGAACGCACATGCTGCGTTAACAAAATCTGAATGAAAACAACTCAGATGATAATGAACTAACGAAATTACAGTTAACTAAAATGTATGCTTAATCCAGTATAAGCTAATGTTTAAAATGTGTTATACAAATTCTACAGCACAACGGCAGAGTCATGTCTGAAGTGTAAAACTAACAATGACTTAATAATCTATGCCTTCTGGGAATGCTATAAATTCCAAAAGTTATGGGAGGAGTTAGAAAGTTGGATGTCAGAAGAATTATAATATGAAAGTACTTTTAATCCATCTGCCTGCATATTTCAAGACATGGTATATGACGGGTGCAATGAGATACCCAATGGTTTGGATGATACTTTTCTTGTCAATCATCTTGAAAAATGGATACTTAAAAACTGGAAATCAACTGATCCTCCATCATTAACATAATGGAAAGATCAAATGCTTAATTATCTAAATGTTGAATGTGCGTGGGCAACAGAGAGAAACAAAATGGTGCCATTTGAGGCCATGTGGCAGAGAGTGATGTGGGAGATGGGGGTGTGAGCAGGTGGGTCTGGGCAGGTAGGCTGTCGTTTTGTATTGTTAAAAAAAATAGTACAGTTAACAAAGACCTTCGTAAACACAACCAAATTATAATTTTTGCAATAGTATATAAGAAATTGATTAATTACAGTTAGAATGTTGCAGTCAAAATTGATTAGCCTGAAGGCGTGTCCCTCGAGGATCAGCCAGGAGGCTGGCCAACAGGGAAGGCAATTTTATTTTTTATTTTTTATTTCACCTTTATTTAACCAGGTAGGCTGGTAGAGGGTTCTCATTTACAACTGCGACCTGGCCAAGACAAAACAAAGCAGTGCGATACAAACAACAACACAGAGTTACACATGGAATAAACAAACATACAGTCAATAACACAATAGAAAAAGTCTATATACAGTGTGTGCGAATGAGGTAAGATAAGGGAGGTAAGGCAATAAATAGGCCATAGTGGCAAAATAATTAAAATTTGGCAATTAAACACTGGAGTGATAGATGTCCAGAAGATGAATGTGCAAGTAGAGATACTGGGGTGCAAAGGAGCAAAAATATTTTAAACTAAAATAACAGTATGGGGATGAGGTAGTTGGATGGGCTATTTACAGATGGGCTATTTACAGGTGCAGTGATATGTGAGCTGCTCTGACAGCTGGTGCTTAAAGTTAGTGAGGGAGATATGAGTCTCCAGCGTCAGTGATTTTTGCAATTCGTTCCAGTCATTGGCAGCAGAGAACGGGAAGGAAAGGCGGTCAAAAGAGGAGTTGGCTTTGGGGGTGACCAGTGAAATATACCTGCTGGAGCGCGTGCTATGGGTGGGTGCTGCTATGGCGAGCTGAGATAAGGTGGGGCTTTACCTAACAAAGACTTATAGATGACCTGGAGCCAGTGGGTTTGGCGACCAACATGAAGCGAGGGCCAGCCAACAAGAGCATACAGGTCACAGTGGTGGGTAGTATATGGAGCTTCGGTGACAAAACGGATGGCACTGTGATAGACTGCATCCAAATTGCTGAGTAGAGTGTTGGAGGCTATTTTGCAAATGACATCGCCAAAGTCAAGGATCGGCAGAATAGTCAGTTTTACGAGGGTATGTTTGGCAGCATGATTGAAGGATGCTTTGTTGCTAACTTGGAAGCCGATTCTATATTTAATATAGGATTGGAGATGCTTAATATAAGTCTGAAAGGAGAGTTTACAGTCTAGCCAGACACCTAGGTATTTGTAGTTATTTCTGTAAATAGATGTGGCTCTCTGCACAATCACCGCATGTTTTAGAACTACTGAACGTAACGCGCCAATGTAAAATGAGATTTTTTGATATAAATATGCACTTTATTGAACAAAACATACATGTATTGTGTAACATGAAGTCCGATGAGTATCATCTGATGAAGATCATCAAAGGTTAGTGATTAGTTTTATCTCTATTTGTGCTTAAAAATGGCTGTGTTTTTCTGTGAGTTGGTGGTGACCTAACATAATCGTTTGTGGTGCTTTCGCTGTAAAGCCTTTTTGAAATCAGACACTGTGGCTGGATTAACGAGAATTGTATCTTAAAAATGGTGTAAAATACTTGTATGCTTAAGGAATTTTAATTATAAGATTTTTGTTGTTTTGAATTTGGCGCCCTGCACTTTCACTGGCAGTTGGCGAGGTGGGACGCTACCGTCCCACATATCCCAGAGAGGTTAACACAGTGTCCAAAGAAGGGCCAGAAGTATACAGAATGGTTTCTTCTGCTTAGTGGTGGATCAGAGAATCACCAGCAGCCAGAGTGACATTATTGATGTATATAGAGAAAAGAGTCAGCCCGAGAATTGAACCCTGTGGCACCCCCATAGAGACTGCCAGAGGTCAGGTCCTCCGATTTGACACACTGAACTCTGTCTGAAAAGTAATTGGTGAACCAGGCGAAGCAGTCATTTGAGAAACCGAGGCTGTTGAGTCTGCCGATAAGAATGTGGTGATTGACAGAGTCGAAGCCTTGGCCAGGTCGATGAATACAGCTGCACAGTATTGTCTCTTATCGATGGCAGTTACGATATTGTTTAGGACCTTAAGCGTGGCTAAGGTGCAGCCATGACCAGCTCGGAAACCAGATTGCACAGCGGAGATGGGTACGGTGGGATTCGAAATGGTCGATGATCTGTTTGTTTACTTGGCTTTCGAAGACCTTAGAAAGGCTGGGTAAGGATAGATATAGGTTTGTAGCAGTTTGGGTCTAGAGTGTCTCCCCCTTTGAAGAGGGGGATGACCGCGGCAGCTTTCCAATCTTTGGGGATCTCATGATACGAAAGAGAGGTGAACAGGCTAGTAATAGGGGTTGCAATAATTTTGGCGCATAATTTTAGATAGAGAGCGTCCAGATTGTCTAGCCCGGCTGATTTGTAGGGGTCCAGATTTTGTAGCTCTTTCAGAACATAGATAGTTATAGATATCAGTTTGGCACAACCATCACGCAGGGCTGGAGTTATTTACTTTGGACCTGAGAGCGAGGACTGTCATGGAAAATTACATAATTTGTCACGCCTTGATCTGTTTCACCTGTCTTTGTGATTGTCTGCACCCCCCTCCAGGTGTCGCCCATCTACCCCATTATCTCTCGTTTATTTATACCTGTGTTCTCTGTTTGTCAAGCCAACCAGCGTTTTGTCTCAGCTCCTGCTTTTCCATAGTCTATCTTTTTCTCGTCTGTGGCAGAATATGCGGTGGATTTCCACATGCTAGCAGCGGAGGGTGCCTGGAACCTGGAAGCGATGTTCGACATGGTCCTGCACAGATTATCGGAGGAAGTAAAGGACACATTTCCAGCCCGAGAACTACCGACGGATCTCGACTCACTCATCGCTTTGACCATCCAGATAGATGGACGGCTACGGGAATGTATGAGAGAGAAGAGATCTGATTGCGGTCCCAATCGTTCACTCAAGGATCCCAACTTCCATCTGATGAATTCCGGAAGTCCCCGGTGTCTGCGCCCCCGAGAGCCTCCGAAGTCTGCCAATTTACCTCTTCCTGAGACGATGCAGCTCTGCAGGACGAGGCTGTCTCCAGCTGAATGCGTAGGCAGATTTAACACCCAGAGCTGTCTGTATTGTGGTACTGCCGGTCATTATGTGTCTACCTGTCCCTTCAAGAGACCTAGCTCATTGGTAGGAATGAGTACTCTGGTGGGTCTTAGGGACAATTTTGCTTCTCATCCTACTCGCCCCCCTCTCCATGCCACTCTGCTGTGGGACGACCAGTCCAAGTCTCTCCAGATATTCATTGACTCTGGGGCCAATATGAGTGTTATTGACATTACCTTGGCTTCCGAGCTGGGCATCCCTACTCAACCCCTCTCCATTCCCATGAATGTTAGAGCGCTGGACTGGCACTCTATAGGTCGGGTCACCCACCATACCACCCCCATCAATCTACGAGTGTCGGGGAACCACAGCGAGATGATCCAATTCCTGCTAATTGAGTATGGGGCGGCAGGGTAGCCTAGTGGTTAGAGTGTTGGACTAGTAACCGGAAGGTTGCAAGTTCAAACCCCCGACCTGACAAGGTACAAATCTGTCGTTCTGCCCCTGAACAGCCAGTTAACCCACTGTTCCTAGGCTGTCATTGAAAATAAGAATTTGTTCTTAACTGACTTGCCTAGTTAAATAAAGGTTTAAAAAAAAATCTGTAGGTTCCTGTGGTATTGGGATTCTCTTGGCTCCAGCGACACAATCCCTTGATTGACTGGTCTACTGGTGCCATCATGAGCTGGAGCCTGTTCTGCCATGCTCATTGCCTGAAATCAGCTCTGCCTGCCCCGGGACGTCTTACTGGGGGATTGGAATTGGCCCCGAACCTCTCCTCCATTCCCACAGAGTACCAAAGTGGCCCAGTAAGGCCTGGGCCACTTTGCTTCCACAACACCGACTGGTACCCAAGGATGTTAAACCGGATGTGCTGGTACGCCGCTATAGCTCCGCGGCTACACCCCCAGAAGCCGAGACATTTCCCCACTGCTCCAAAATCATTAGCCCCTCTGCTGTTTGTCCTCTGTTGCCCCGTACCCTCCATATACTTCCTACTTTTAATGTGTCTAGATGTAAACCCATGTCTCACAGCCATTTGTCTCCTGTTTCCAGGCCCACCCCTCTCCCCCGTCTCATCAACGGCCAACCGGCATACCGGGTGAGACGTCTCCTGAACATTCGACCTCGGGGAAGGTGATTCCAGTACCTGGTTGACTGGGAGGGTTATGGCCTGGAGGAGAGGTGCTGGGTCTTCGCTAGGGCTATCCTGGACCCAGGCCTCATCTCTGAATTCCAACGCCGGCACCCCGCTCAACCAGGTATGCGTCAGGTGGTGTCCCTGGGGGGGTACTGTCACGCACTGTCACGCACTGATCTGTTTCCCCTGTCCTTTTGATTGTCTCCACCCCACCACCACCCCCACCCCAGGTATCTCCCATCTTCCCCAGTATCCCCTGTGTTCTGTTTGTCTGTTGCCAGATCGTCTTGTTTGTCAAGTCAACCAGCATTTTGTCTCAGCTGATAGTATATAGTATGTAGTATATACTCATTAAGTATGTAGTAAATAGTATGTTGTATGGCTATTCAAACACAGCTTGGGTATGTGAGTATGTTGATAAAATGTGTACGTATGCTTTGATGGCAGGTTCGAAACCTGTTATCAAAATGGATGTTGTGGGGGTAGTGGGCCAACATTTTTCATTGGGATGAAATAGTAAAGGAGGTTTTGAGAGTGGAATCCAATTCCGCTCACTTTGCAGCCGTGCATGTGATTAATACGGTCACAGTGAAAGCCACCCTCTTTTAGGTGTGGGGCTTTTGGTCATTGGTGAAGTGAGTTTAGTGGGGCAATAGTGTTCGAAATTGGTTAAATTTTTGACAGGAAAAGTATTATATTTAGTGGGGAAATGGGCAGAATCTAAAGAAGATTTTGGGGTTGAATAATCCTTGTGAGAATCAAAGACAGTGTATATTAGGTAACATATTAAAATTGCATGATATATGGGAGAAGCACAAATTATGTTTACAAATAATCCAATTTTGTATCACGCTGCATTTAAATAATCGCTAAAGGGCGTAAATATGAGGGTTCTGTGTTGGTACAGTATGTACTGAATTTTTATTGCCGTAAAAAGACAAAGAAACTCCTATGCCAGACATCACCACATTAGTAAACTATTTGACAGAGCGGGGTCACAAGGCATCATATGGGAAAGTACAACCAGCGAAACAAGCGATTACATATTTGGGGGTATCGATTTTGGAAGTCACGAAGCACATGTGATGAAGTAGGAACAATATGTTCTTTGGCACGACCAAACACTCCTCATGAGACATTTTGTTTGGTCTTATTCTGAAATAGATTTATAGAATTGACGAAAGGGAGGAGGGGTCACAAGAAATTAGAGTGGAGTTAATATTGTGAGTAATTGTTGTATAGTTTTGAAAAAGCAATTGTGTTAGGTGACAGGATTGGGGTTGCCAAACCTAAAATGACCTTTTTATAAAATGATTAATGAGTGGAGGGAGGACAGTGGCCTCCCTGTGAACAGAAGTTATCATGTTTGCTTTGACTGTAATTAAAAAATAAAATTCACCTGGTAAAGTGACGTTAGAAGGAAAGACAGAGGTAGAGATTGTAGAGGGAAACAAGTGAGAGTGGAAGAGAAATGTACTGGGTGATGGGGATTGAGAGGGCTTCTGAGTTAAAGGAAACAGAGACTAGGTAACAAAGGAAATTAATATCACCATTCTTGGTGGTGGTTGATGGTTTCATTTTCACAAATCTAATAAATTGTTGTTTGAAAGAATCAGCAGTCTCTCTTCCTGAGAATGCATGGCAGCATCAAAGGGATGTGTATGTATGGCCGGTCCTCATTAGCTGTGTGAGGGGTGCTACATAAAGTTGAAATCGGAAGTTTACATACAGTTAGGTTGGAGTCATTAAAACTCGTTTTTCAACCACTCCACAAATTTCTTGTTAGCAAACTATAGTTTTGGCAAGTCGGTTAGGACATCTACTTTGTGCATTACACAAGTCATTTTTCCAACAATTGTTTACAGACAGATTATTTTAAATAATCTAAATTAACTGTGCCTTTAAACAGCTTGGAAAATCCAGAAAATGATGTCATGGCTTTAGAAGCTTCTGATAGGCTAATTGACATCATTTTAGCCAATTGGAGGTGTACCTGTGGATGTATTTCAAGGCCAACCTTCAAACTCAGTGCCTCTTTCTTGACATCATGGGAAAATCAAAACAAATCAGCCAAGACCTCAGATAAAAAATTGCAGACCTCCACAAGTTTGGTTCATCCTTGGGAGCAATTTCCAAACGCCTGAAGGTACCACGTTCATCTGTACAAACAATAGTACGCAAGTATAAACACCATGGGACCACACAGCCTTCATACCGCTCAGGAAGGAGACACGTTCTGTCTCCTGGAGATGAACGTACTTTGGTGCGAAAAGTGCAAATCAATCCCAGAACAACAGCAAAGGACCTTGTGAAGATGCTGGAGGAAACAGGTACAAAGTATCTATATCCACAGTAAAATGAGTCCTATATCCACAGCAACTGAAAGGCCGCTTAGCAAGGAAGAAGCCACTGCTCCAAAACCGCCATAAAAAAGCCAGACTACGGTTTGCAACTGCACATGGGGACAGAGATCATACTTTTTGGAGAAATGTCCTCTGCTCTGATGAAACAAAAATAGAATTGTTTGACCATAATGACCATTGTTTTGTTTGGAGGAAAAAGTAGGATGCTTGCAAGCCGAAGAACACCATCCCAACCATGAAGCACGGGTGTGGCAGCATCATGTTGTGGGGGTGCCTTGCTGCAGGAGGGACTGGTGCACTTGATGTGGATATATTGAAGCAACATCTCAAGACATCAGTCAGGAAGTTAAAGCTTGGTCGCAAATGGGTCTTCCAAATGGACAATGACCCCAAGCATACTTCCAAAGTTGTGGCAAAATGGCTTAAGGACAACAAAGTCAAGGTATTGGAGTGGCCATCACAAAGCCCTGACCTGAATCCTATAGAAAAGTTGTGGATAGAACTGAAAAAGCATGTGCGAGCAAGGAGGCCTACAAACCTTACTATGTTACACCAGCTCTTTCAGGAGGAATGGGCCAAAATTCACCCAACGTATTGTGGGAAGCTTGTGGAAGGCTACCCAAAATGTTTGACCCAAGTTAAACAATTTAAAGGCAATGCTACCAAATACTAATTGAGTGTATGTAAACTTCTGACCCACTGGGAATGTGATGAAAGAAATAAACGCTGAAATAAATAAATATATTATTCTGACATTTCACATTCTTAAAATAAAGTGGTGATCCTAACTGAACTAAGACAGGGAATTTTACTAGTATTAAATGTCAGGAATTGTGAAAAGTTTTAATGTATTTGGCTAAGGTGTATGTAAACTTCCGACTTCAACTGTATATTGCTGCGGACTTCTGCTCCCTCCTCTGAGAGCACTGGGCCTGTCATAACCGCCCTCTCTCTCCATCTGTCTCTCTCCCTCGACCTCTCCTTACTCCCTTTCCCTCTCTCTTTCACTCTCTTTCACTCTCTCTCTCTGCAGTACTATGCATTGTTCCCCGCTGGCCTCCGTTTAGATATTTAGAATAAACACATTATAGTGAAAGTGGGTTAATAGATTCATCCTAGCAGTATGGTCAACAGTTGGGTTTGCATTATGCTCCTTCGGTACTGTACCATTTCTCTCTGAGTAGTATGTTATATTTAAGTTTCCTTATTTTAAGTACTATACAGTGCCATTTTTTGTTTATGATTTAATCTGCTTAGAGCAGTGTTTTCCAACTTAAATTGCCTAGGAATCTAGCAGTTAAGCCACACAGTATGGCATGGGTTGTGATTTGCTTCAACTGCAACAGTAATTCTCAGGACCCTCACTGCACATGTTGATGCTATCTATTTCTCATATTGACCTCTACCTCAGCTAGAAGCATCACATCAGCACACTACTGCTATGTGTGGAATCGCAATTACACTGTGCACAGAGACAGAATATATTGGGTAACTGCAACTCTAAATCATTACACTTTAATTGGATTTGAGTTGTACTCTTTCTCTGGGTAATTTTTTTCTGAAAAAACTGAATCACTTCACATCAGCCTGGGTATGTCGACCATTGAGTGAGTGAATGGAATTCCATTACCGCTTGTCTCCCACTTGGAGCGTTAATGAGTGAGCGGAATTCGCCTGTCACTCTGGAATTGGAGCATGTACACAACAATGGCCTGTCCCAGACGAGCTCGGAGCAGGAGGCCATCAATTTGCCTCCTCTCCCGTGGAGCTCGGCATTCAGTAGAGCGTTCCTTATTCAGTGAAAGTATTCACAGCTAAACTATGTACACTAAAATCTGCTCCATGTCTCCGACTTCCCTCACCACAAATCAGTTTATTATCAAATGGAGTTTGCTCTGCTGTTCCACTTCATGGGCACAACCATCCATCTCCGGACTTTACAGAATGTCAACCATTTGAAAGAATAAAGTTTAGAGTGGTTGATCACTCTTTTGTCGTGGAGAATATTCCAGATGCATCAGGAAATTCAAATGAGTGTCGTGGGCAGTTCTCTTTCTCTCCATGCAGGGGCAGTTGAGTCATTGGGATCAGGGCATGCTATAAAATTATGTTCTCTCTCGCTTGCTCAAACGCTAAGCCTAGGTCCTATTACCACAACATGCAAATGTAAAACAAATATCTGAAATGCAGTCATACATATCAACAACCATTGTTTATATATAGCTTAATAACACAAGGCTGCGACATACAGTACGTGTCTAGTGTATCCTAAGGTTACGAATTAACTCAAAATTGAGTTCAATCGTGGCCTGGGGTGGTGGCCTAGCATTTAGGGTTGCTGCCTTCAGTACTCACAATTAGGCCTACAGAAATAGGCTTACGAAATGACCATACCAGACAATTTTGGATAACACAAATAGGAAACAAATAAAATAATAACAGTCAGTAGGCAACATTCGTTTTCATTCATACTGTCATGCCTGCTCCCGATCCCCCTCGAGCGCCAGGCTCCCCAGCATTACTCACTCCTGCCACCATCAGTACGCACACCTGCTTTCCTCATCACAGGCATCAGCAATTATTGGACTCACCTGGATCACCTGTGTCATTACCTCCCCTATATCTGTATGTTCCAAGCTCTGTTTGTTTGTCTTTGCATACCAGGTTCTGACGCTGTCTCTGTCCTGTTTGATGTCTGTTCCATATTAAATGTTCTACTCCCCGTACCTGCTTCTCTTATCCAGCATCGGTCCTTACACATACAAAATGTCGGGTAAGTTGCCAAAATAGATTTGCCATGGTAAATGAAGAAATACTTTATTTTTATTGTACGGAATGCTTGTCAAATAGATACATTACCCCTAGTCTGTTAAAAAAAAGGACCCTGGATGCTTCTGAGTGTCGCTTTGATTGGGAGTCTGTTGGATGACTGGTATGATGTAGTTGTTGAGCGGCTTCACTGCAAGTATATTGTATGTTTTGGATATTCCATTTTTAAAAAGGTTTTTTAAAAAGGACTAAGTTCTTGTGACAATACCAACCAGAGGGCGAATATATCTTGAAAGACTTTGGTCGCAAGCAGGACACCGACAAACTTTTAGGGGTCGGTAATGAAGTGTCTGTAATAATGGTTGCAATTGAGATTTTTTTTTACGAGACATTATCTGGCGATAATAAGGATGCTGCCTTTTGAGAGAGAATTTCTAGGCAGGACATCAAAATTGGCATGTTCCAATCCCATGGAGGCTATCCCATAGAACAGCGGGGGAAAAAAATAAAAAATGAATGAATGGCTGACAGAAGTCCCTGCTTGGGATAACATTTCCTGAAGAATAAGGAATAACTTCAAAATGCAAGTATAACATTTATATATTCAACAAATTATGTAAAAATGTTCAAATTACTTTCAAATGAATTCAAATTTTTAGTAACTGGTGTTTATCAGCCCGTTGCCAAGCTAGCTAGCTAACACGTCAGATGCGATAACTAGCTAGCATGTGATCTCTTCCTGCTTATCGGCTGTTTAGAGATTAACAACTAATCATAGATTCAGCAATGTGTCAATTGTGAAGACCCGGACAGTTTTTAAATCATGATTTGGTGAACTTGTTCACATGTAGCAAATTGTTTTCAGGGACTAAATCAAATCAAATTTTACTTGTCACATACAAATGGTTAGCAGATGTTAATGAGAGTAGCGAAATGCTAAAGTGGCCACCTGATCGCATTTCACTCCATTGCATTGACTTGGCAGGAAAAAACAGTCCTGCCGACTTGTTTGGAGGTAAGGCATTTTAACAACATCTGATGAAAAATGTAGGAAATGGTACCAGCTGTGTTCTGTTCAATCAAGGCTTGCTAGCCTGCCAAGTTATTTCTGTATTCTGTTGATGAGTCTCTTTTGCGAGCTAGCTGCATGAAGTGTATGTTTACCTAGCTAACGTTAGTTAACTTTATTTTGCCACTCCTTCCCCTATTGTGTTGCACCTTTGAGGTTGGTCTTACTAGTTAAAATTAAAGACTGTTATTCTACTCTTAGTGTAAACAACTTGATCAAGCCTAAAAATATGCAAAACTGTTACAAAACAATTGCACATTAATAAAGGCTTCAGCAACTTGATCCGGCACTGAAATTTGAGCAGTGAGGTTAATGTCTCCTTCCTTGTCTCTTCTTGCTCCAGGTTGGAGGACATCCCACCCTGACACCCTGCTCTCAAGCGGCTAGATGTTCTTTACCATTCGGCCATCAGATTTGCCACTAATGCTCCTTATAGGACAAATCACTGCACTATACTCCTCTGCAAACTGTTCATCTCTGTATCTCTGTTCATCTCTGTATACCTGTCGCAAGACCCACTGGTTGATGCTTATTTATAAAACCCTCTTAGGCTTAAACCCTCCCCCCTATGTGAGGTATCTATGGTAGCCCTCATCCTCCACATACAACACCCATTCTGCCAGTCACGTTCTGTTAAAAGTCCCCAAAGCACACACATCCCGGGTCGCTCCTCTTTTCAGTTCGCTGCAGCAAACACTCAGACTGGACAGTTTTATCTCAATCTCTTCATTCAAAGACTCAGTCATGGACACTCTTACTGACAGTTGTGGATGCTTTTGTGATGTATTGTTGTCTCTACTTTCTTGACATTTGTGCTGTTGACTGTGTTCAACAATGTTTGTACCATGTTTTGTGCTGCTACCATGTTGTGTTGCTACCATGTTGTTATGGTGTTGTATTGCTACCATGCAGTGTTGTCATGTGTTGCTGCCTTGATATGTTGTTGTCTTAGGTCTCTCTTTATGTAGTGTTGTGTTGTCTGTTTTGTTGTGATGTGTGTTATTTAATATATATTAAATCCCAGGCCCCGTCCCCGCAGGCCTTTTGTTAGGCCATCATTGTAAATAAGAATTTGTTCTAAACTGACCTGCCTAGTTAAAGGTAAAATATGAAAAATACTTGTTGTGAACCTCCTAGCCACCAGTGCTCATGCCTGCCATGCCTCGGACCGCGGGAGATGCGTAATTTCGCAGCCTCATTTGTAATGAGCTAAACGAAAGGCAAGCAACAAGTGACTCTGTAGATAGCTAACATTACATGATTGTCAGTAATAGTAAATCAATTGAGATAGCTTTGCCCATTCAGCTAGAGCTCGCTATGCAGCATCTCTTTTAGTTGGCAACTAGAACAAATGTCACGTAGCTAAGTATCTCAATAGTCATTTTTGTGTTACGCTTAGATTTACCACATTAAGCTAACGCTAGACAACGCACACTACTAGACAGCTTCAGCCCAATCGGCGTTGTAAGAGCGATAACACTTGATAAAATTCACAGCTTAATTTATCTCAAAATAATGCAACTATCCATGTCGATGCTATCCATCTGGTCAGTCAGGCTGGCTGTAATCACTCACTGAAAAGCTACACAGTTTAATGCAACCTCATATCCAAATTCTGGAAAATGCACGTTATCCTTTTTGTGACTAGGGGGCAGTATTTTCATTTTTGGAAAAATAACGTTCCCGTTAAGATGCTAGAATATGCATATAATTGACAGTTTAGGATAGAAAACACTGAAGTTTCCAAAACTGTAAAAATAGTGTGTGTGTAGAACAGAACTGATATTGCAGGCGAAAGCCTGAGAAAAATCCAATCCGGAAGTGCCTCATGTTTTGAAAGCGCTGCATTCCAATGCGTACCTATTGAGCAGTGAATGGGCTATCAACCAGATTACTTTTTCTCCGTATTCCCCAAGGTGTCTACAGCATTGTGACGTAGTTTTACGCATTTATGTTGAAGAATACCCGCAAGTGGTCACCTGATGCTCTCAGAGTGATTCTCGCGTAAAATACAGAGGTAGCCATTATTCTAATCGGTCCTACTGAAAAACGAATTGTCCCGGTGGATATATTATCGAATAGATATTTGAAAAACACCTTGAGGACTGATTATAAACAATGTTTGCCATGTTTCTGTCGATATTATGGAGCTAATTTGGATTATTTTTCAGCGTTTTCGTGACTGCAATTTCCTGGCGAATTCTCAGCCAAACGTGAAGAACAAACGGAACAGTGAAAACATCCGAAGCTCATCAAAGGTAAACGATTTAATTTGATTGCTTTTCTGATTTCCGTGATCAAGTTACCTGCTGCTAGCTGGACAAAATGCTATGCTAGGCTATCGATAAACTTACACAAATGCTTGTCTAGCTATGGCTGTAAAACTTTTTTTGAAAATCTGAGATGACAGGGTGATTAACTTCTTGCATGGAGCCATGCCGGATCCGGTAGCGTAATCATAGCCTCAAGCCCAATACCATAACACAACGTTAACTATTCATGAAAATTGCAAATGAAATGAAATTATCTATTTGCTCTCAAGCTTAGCCTTTTGTTAACAACACTGTCATCTCAGATTTTCAAAAATATGCTTCTCAAGCATAGCAAACTAGCATTTGTGTAACAGTACTGATAGCTAGCGTATCATTTAGCGTTAGCATCAGCAGGAAACATTTTCACAAAAACCAGCAAAAACATTCAAATAAATCATTTACCTTTGAATAACTTCGGATGTTTTCAATGAGGAGACTCTCAGTTAAATAGCAATGTTCAGTTTTTCCTGAAAGATTTTTTGTGCAGGAGAAATCGGTCCGTTTGGTGCGTCACGTTTGGCTACAAAAAAAAACGAAAATTCAGTTATCCAAACGCCAAACTTTTTTCCAAATTAACTCCATAATATCGACTGAAACATGGCAAACGTTGTTTAGAACCAATCCTCAAGGTGTTTTTCACATATCTCTTCAATGATGCACACTTCCAAGAACGATACTTCTCTGTCTGTATCGCATAGTAAAATTATTGCCACTGAGAATTACGCACCAACGTAGACAAAGGACACCGGGCGGACACCTGGTAAATGTAGTCTCTTATGGCCAATCTTCCAATGATATATGCCTACAAATACGCCACAATGCTGCAGACATCTTGGACGAACGGCAGAGCGCATAAGCTCGTTCACAGCATATTCACAGCCATATAAGGAGACAATGGAAAACAGAGCCTCAAAAATCCCGCTCATTTCCTGTTTGAGGTTGCATCTTGGTTTCGCCTGTAGTATTAGTTCTGGGGCACTCACAGATAATATCTTTGCGGTTTTGGAGACGTCAGAGTTTTGTCTTTCCAAGGCTGTCAATTCCATGCATAGTCGAGCATCTTTTCGTGACAAAATATTGCGCTTAAAACGGGCAAGTTTTTTTATCCAATAATGAAATAGCGCCCCCCTAGCTTCAACTGGTTAACAAAAGGCTAAGCTGTGTCTCAATATATTTCACTTGTGATTTTCATGAATAGGAATATTTTCTAGGAATATTTATGTCCGTTGCGTTATGCTAATTAGTGTCAGTCGATGATTACGCTCCCTCATGCGGGATGGTGAGTCACTAGAGGTTAAGGATGGGAATGTTTTGTTTTGGTGGGGATTCCATCTCTAGCGTTCTTCCTTCTCTCGCACGCCTTTACTTATCACAGGGAACAACCGAACTCTGGCCAATCAGCGTGGCTTTAAATGTTGCTAGGTTTCCCGTGGGCGCGGTTTTGCACCAAGTTTGGCATGGTTAAAAAGGACACCACCAGGCTAATCACCGTATCCTGATGAGAGATAGAAATAGATTCACACATGTAATTGTTTATCATGCAGATTTGGCAGGACATTGTAACTTATGAAGCTCATTCTAAAATACAGACATGATTTCTGTCTCAGGGAATAGCATTGTGTGCAAGTCTTCAATTTAGACCACAATTAATTGAAATAGGTGTTAGTGATGGGCTGGAACAAAAACCTGTAAACTTCTTGCCCTCATGTGCTGAACAAGCTTACACCTACACCACCCGATGTCACAGGAAGGCCAAAAAGATCATCAAGGGCAACAACCACCCGAGCCACTGCCTGTTCACCCTGCTATCATCCAGAAGGCGAGGTCAGTACAGGTGCATCAAAGCAGGGACCGAGAGACTGAAAAAGAGCTTCTATCTCAAGGCCATCAGACTGTTAAACAGCCACCACTAACATTGAGTGGCTGCTGCCAACATACTGACTCAACTCTAGCCACTTTAATAATGGACAAATATATGTAATAAATGTATCACTAGCCACTTTAAACAATGCCACTTTATACGTATAATGTTTACATACCCTACATTACTCATCTCATATGTATATACTGTACTCTATACCATCTACTGCATCTTGCCTATGCCATTCAGCCATCACTCATTCATATATTTTTATGTACATATTCTTATTCATTCCTTTACACTTGTGTGTATAACGTAGTTGTTGTGAAATTGTTAGGTTAGATTACTTGTTAGATATTACTGCATGGTCGGAACTAGAAGCACAAGCATTTCGCTACACTTGCATTAACATTTGATTTGAATGTTGGGAGGTTAATCTCCTTGAAATGTCCCTCAATTATGAATGACTTATTTTGTACAATGGACTGTGTTTTAAGGACTCATGCACAGATACAAGAAAACCAATACAAATGTTAACATTTACTCAAGATTACAAGTGTTGATGTCTCCACATGTTTCTGGTTTTGAGGCATCAATATTATTACAATGCTGTATTAATTTAATTGAATATACACTGAGTGTACCAAACATTAGGTACGCCTGCTCTTTCCATGACATAGACTGACCAGACGAATCCAGGTAAAAGCTATGATCCCTTATTAATGTCACCTGTTAAATCCACTTCATTCAGTCTAGATGAAGGGGAGGAGACAGGTTAAAGAAGGATTTTTAAGTCTTGAGACAATTGAGACATGGATGGACTGTGTATGTGGTCATTCAGAGAATGAATGGGCAAGACAAAATATTTAAGTGTCTTTGAACGGGGTATGGTAGTAGCCTTGAGTTTGAGTGTATCAAGAACTGCAACGCTGCTGGATTTTTCACACTCGACAGATTGGTTAAGTAATAACAGAATGCTACAACAACATTAGTTTCCATTCATAGAAAGGGTCAAAATGATTGCCCAGTGAACTTGTGATGCTCAGTGCCGAAGCGTGCCGTGCAGACCACTGCACTACGGCATTTCACAATGCTCTAGAAAGCTGTGACAATACTTGATGGTGCTTGATGGTATGAGGTCAGATGGTTTGCAGAGCCTTCCCCAAACCATAGCCCCCTAGGTGCGGTACTATGTTGTATAGCCTACAAACACTGCTTCCAGCTGCTCCCTGGCGGTGATTACACATTTAAAATATTTATTCAAATCATCCTGCTGCAGAATTATTTTCCTCCTGCGACAAAATGGGTCATATTAAAATCCGACATCTGAATACAGATCCCCTGCTGGCTCCAACCTTATGTTCTCTCCTAGTTTGGCATGTAATATGTCAGTCATAGTCGGCCTGACACATCATGATGTTCTGTCCAGTCTGCCCACATACTGTATGTCATTGTATCATTTTCTGTTAGTATAAGACCTTTCATAGCTACAAAGACAGGGCCGAGACTGAGTCAGACAGAGGCCATGCAGGGTTTATTTCTCATTGACCTATGGGGGTTCTGATGAGAAGTGTGTGGTGCACAGGATGGCTCTATTGGCTCCCTCTGTACCTGCAGAGGACAATCAGACACAGCCACTTCCTTGGCAAAATGAATGTCTGCGTGTATTTAGTATCTCTGTATGTCTCTCTGTCTGTGTGTATTTCTCTCTTTCTCTGCAAATTTAAATGTATCTCCTTTCAGGTATCAGTATTCTCTTCACACAGTGCCTCTTTACTGTTGCACACACAATGTTCATCATATCCCCAGTGTGTTATCACCAAGGAAAGAGTTCTTCCACCCTAATCCGATTCACAGCCTATTTATGTGCCTTTATAAAAGTGTTAAGGCTGCTGTTTGGCATGATTAGTTGGGTATCCCTCCATTCAGAGTGGATCTGTGGTACCAGGAGATGAAATCAGTGGACTGACAGAGACAGACCAACAGAAAGATGGGCTTTACTGAGTCTCCTCATCCTAGTCATCCTCTCAACTACATTATTCCAACATGTTTATGGCTGGCTTAGCTCACTCCACTAATTTCTGTCCTTTCAGCCACTGCTCTATCTGCTCTGTGGAGATGAAGCAAAATGCTGCAACAAACAATACCACACAACACACAAAAAACATACCAGGGATTTTCCATCAAATCAATTATCCTCCGTTCCAGTGCACTCACAGCTTTCAGGCCTGATTGTGCAGGTGAGCTAGAGGGATTACGCTCCGTGGCGTGGAACAAGACAGAGTGAAAAGAGGGATGACTACCCCCTGAAAAGAGGAGTGTTAAGAGATAAGTTACAGACAGGGAAAGAACATCAACAATATTCAGGCCCCTTTTCACAGATAGAACTCTCCTTCAATCAGTGTTGCATTTAAAGCCCCATTAGGTCCTATGGTGTGTACCACTGGTGGTTTAGTTGATAACAGTAGATTAAATTAGGCTCTTCAGGTAAGGCTTTGTGTGAAAGCTCAGCGCAGGTTATTGCCCTCTGTAGTAACTAGCCTTTCTGTCATTAGCTGCAGAAGGGATTAAGATGGGAGAGGTAGAGTTGCTGAGCCATGGGGGTTCTCTGCACTGCGGTTAGTTGATTCCACTCTAACTCTTGATGCCACTCTAACTCTTTTAATAGGTTGTGTATTGTGTGTGTGTGTGCGTGCGTGCATGTGTGTGTGTGTGTGTGTGTGTGTAATGGTGCCACAGTGCCATTTGCAGGGGGTTTACATTAATTAACAGTTGATAGTAGAGAAGGTAATTAATAGCTTGCTGTGTTTGTAATTACCCAACAGCACCTGTCCCCCTTATGCACCGCTAGGTGAATGGACTCCTCACCACGCAATGCCTCTCATTTTCCCAAAGACAGACTATAGGGCCATGAGTTATACTTTTAAATTGCTTTTGTGTGAGACGATTTACCAATTTAGAGAGTATAGCGAGCAGATTGAGAGAATTGGAGATTGAGAGAAAGAGATTGGTAAGTAAGGATCTGGAAATGAATTGCAACTGGATATAAATAGATTTCTCTCTTGGCTAGATCTAGAGATGGCTCTTACATATCCTTTGGCTGTCACGTCTGCTCCCGCTCTTCCCCCCCCTGGTGCTTGAGGGCGCCAGGCTGCCCTGAATCACACACTCCTATCATCCATTACGCACACCTGCTTTCCCTCGTCACGTGCATCAGTGATATTGGACTCACCTGGACTCACTCACCACCTGTTATTACCTCCCCTATATTTGTCAGTTCCCCAGTTCTGTTCCTCGCTTCTGCATTGATTGTTTTTTTGTCTGTATTATTAGTTTGCTGACGCTGTTCCTG
The DNA here is from genome assembly GCF_034236695.1 of Oncorhynchus nerka. Lineage (NCBI taxonomy): Eukaryota > Metazoa > Chordata > Actinopteri > Salmoniformes > Salmonidae > Oncorhynchus > Oncorhynchus nerka. The sequence continues at coordinate 79,388,850 of NC_088410.1, read as the reverse complement.
TCTCGTTCCATGCCCGTTCTTTATTAAATGTTTTACTCCCCGTACCTGCTTTGTCTCTCCAGCATCATCCATGTGACATTGGCTGCCCTTACTGACCCTTTGGCTGTCTATCTCTGTGTTTCTCACTGTAATGAACCTGTGATGCATGGGCGACACCTTTAATTTGATATTTGTGAAGAAGTGCAGCACTTTAGGGTGGGCCCTGGGAGGGCAGTCAGGAAGGCAGACAAAGAGACAGAGGGATTGGTGGCCAGAGCTGTTGAGTCAGCAGCTGGCGAGGAAGAGAGAATGAGAGATGAGCCTCAGAGACTGTGTTTCATTAGCTTAGCCATTACTCACCACGGCTGCTATTACTCTCTGCTATAACCTCTCTGCCTCTGTCTCTGGGCTCCTGTCAAATACAGAGAGGTAGGGAAGAGGTAGAAAAGGACAGGGGTTAGGAGTAAGAAGAGGAAGATTAGAGCTACAGGAAAGATAAATATGATTAGGAGAAGGGTTAGGAGAGGTAAGGAAGGTTAAAATGAGAGTAGAAGGTTTAGTAGGGTTGCAAAGCTACTGGTAGTTTACCAAAGTTACCAGAATCTTCAGTAATTTTGGTAATTAACAGAGAATCTATGGCAATCTATGGTTACTTTGGTAATTTATACTTGATTAACTTTTTAAAAAATGTATTCATACACTTCTGTTCAAAAGTTTGTGGTCACTTAGAAAAGCACATTTTCTGTCCATTAAAATAACATCAAATTGATCAGAAATACAGTGTAGGCATTGTTAATGCTGTAAATGACTATCGGATTTTGTTTTTATGGAATATCTACATAGGCGCACAGAGGCTTGTTATCAGCAACCATCACTCTTGTGTTCCAATGCACGTTGTGTTAGCTAATCCAAGTTTATCACTTTAAAAGGCTAATACACTGTATTTCTGATCAATTTGATGTTATTTTAATGGACAGAAAATGTGCTTTTCTTTAAAAAACAAGGACATTTCTAAGTGACCCAAAACTTTTGAACGGTGGTTTATGTAGTATTCATTTTTTATATCTTTGTCCATATTGTCCATGAGTTTCTAGTAGATAGACCATATGGTTCAAGAGAAAATAGCCTAATTAATAACAAAATAATCTAATCAACAATTGTATTATTTTCAAGTACCTCTGCAACTCTTCCAACTATTTACTTTTTTCCACAATTGCCACCAGTTTGATGCTAAAACATTGAATACAAATACATACTGACATAGCAAAATAAATGACTGTAAAAAGATATATAAAGGATATTTTGTACAGAAATCCTCATATTAAACACCAATGGTATTTATTTTAATTTTTTAATTTTGACCTTTATTTTACTAGGCAAGTCAGTTAAGAACAAATTCTTATTTTCAATGACGGCCTAGGAACAGTGGGTTAACTGCCTGTTCAGGGGCAGAACGACAGATTTGTACCTTGTCAGCTCGGGGATTTGAACTTGCAACCTTTCGGTTACTAGTCCAACACTCTAACCACTAGGCTACCCTTACTAAGTTGATGGTTTATATTTAGGAGAATGATTATATTATTTCATATATTCTTCATGTGATAAGGCCACATGGAGGGACAGAGGTAATTAGACACCTGTACAAATCTGAAGTGCCAAAAAGGGCATGTATTGTAATAGAATACATAAAATCCTAGAAAGATTCCAAAATTCTGGTAGTTTACTGGTAAACTTTCCAGTAATATACTGTTTCCAGTAATATACCCTCCCTTTACAACCCTAAGTAGTAGTAAGAAGAGTAAGATTAGAAGTGGGAGGAGAGGGGGGATGATTTAGAGAGGTTGTAGGGGTATGAGGGGGATAGGTGAGGTCAGGAGAAGAGTATGAGCAAAAGGAAGGAGACATTATGACAGATGAGAGATCATTATTAACGCAATTGCCTTTCACTTTACTTCAGACTGACATTGAACGACTGTGAATTCTTTCACGGAAACCTATAGGTCAGAGTTCAACAGAGCAATTAACGGAGAGGTAATGCCTCCCACCTCTCCTCGTCTGATGGCTTTTCAATGGGATGACTCGGTAATGACGCTCGTTTCATTTCCACCTGAGAAAGCGATTCAGTCGACGGTCGAACATGATAATGGCGGCTCATACGGTATTGTGATAGATTAGTTGATTTTTTAAAAGATTCTCACTGTCTTTTTGTTACATTTTAAGTTCCTCAAGCCTCTTACCATTTGAAACCGGCCATTTAGAACCAAATGACAGGTGACTGCGTTTGTATTCAGATCAATGTTTATGAAATTCTCAGAACAATAATGTGTTTATGAAGTATTATCTTTCTAAAGGTAATCAAATAAACCGAAAGGTGGTCTAAGTAGTGCTGCGATGTGGCACGCAAATGAGGTCAGGAGTTTAGCACCCCCTGGCTTGCCTGTGTCTAACTAGACAAAAGTCTGGCCCATATATCAGTCTGTTGTCCTAGGAGACAGTGGTGAGCTTTGTTTCAGCTGAGAGCAGCCCCACAGGAGGGTGGATGGTGAATCATGGTGAATGTTGTGTTTTATAGCGATGAATACAAACATTTACAAATGCAACAGGTGTGACCCCTCTTGGAACCTGGGCGCGTTTGTCTCCTGGGATGATGGTAGAATTTTATGAGAGGTTCTCTGGAGGCTGGGAGAGTGAGTGAGTGAGGCGGGTTTGAGGAGGGGTGAGGCAGGGTCCCAGTAAACACAAACCCCCCATTATTTTAGTCCCTCTCTCTGCTCTTGGAGACATGACTGAATGAGGCTCTCCAGGAGCAGGGCTCCACCTTCAAGGCAACTCTGTTTATTTATTTGTCTCTTTCTCGAGCATACAGACACACATAAACCCACACACCAGCATATTAGTCATTTGGGTAATATAGAGGCCATGCACCTACCTAGTGCAGACCAGGCAAGGGTACAGATGTGTGACTGTGGGAAAGGATCATCCAGCAGTAATCTTGTTGTGAGTCTGTGGGATTTGATGTAAGAGGTTTCCTCTGCACTCATCTTTCACTGGAGATCCCGTTGATATTGCAAATCGTTTTAGCCTCTTGGCTCGGGTATTCCCTCTAGTCTCCTGGTGCAGCCTCCGCATGGCTCTCACTGCTGCCTAGTGGCCCTGATCTGTTCCCTTTACCATCCTCATCCTTCACACACTGACTCCTCCACCATAACACTCAGAATTACTCACACTGTCAATGTGATTCGGATGATTCTTTGTCTGCCGTGAACTTATTGGTAGCATTATTTTTTACTTGTTGCTAGCATTCCTTTGAAATCCCTCTCAAAGCATCTTTAAAGTAGAGTCTGATCCCAGGGCTGCGCTTACATAGGTGAAATAGATTAATTATTATCTCTAACTCCTAAACATCAAAGAGCATTTTATCAATTACTTTTCAGTAGCCACATGCCAAAGCCACTCACACGGCAAAGACATACAAACAGGCAGAGAGAACTTCATGAGATCACCCTGTCGTTCCAGCTCAATATTATTCATGGTCCTCCATGCTACAAGTAGGAAGCGGTTAACTCAAAAAGCCTTATATTCAGCATGCTATCCACTCCCGCTGGCCCAGTTTGTACACAGACTGGGAACAATCTCTTAAGACCACCTAAGAACAGGTGATCCTTCACAGATGGAAGTGGCTGCTCCTGTGGGAATTCATGCTCTATCGTTTGCATCTTCGCTTCATAAATCTTTTATAAAGGATGTCAGTTTTGCTTACACAGAGGGAAGGCAAATGCCCCTCAGGACAGGATGAAATGCAGGTACAGAAGTATTTTCCCGTCAGCTGTACTTGGTTTGTGTGGGTGTGTGTTCATGTTTCTCTGTGTTGAAAAGTTTTTGCATATTATTTGCGTATCAATTAATGTGAGCCTCTTATTTGTTTCAGTATACTTGCCATGCTATTTTGGACAAGTATTTTCGAGCAGAGAGGGGGATTTTCAAGAATAACTAGCAAGGGAAGTGTTTGAAATAGATGTGTCAGGAACATGTGGAACTATTCAAATGCAAATTCCTATTGTTGTTGCTTGGAACATATTTTCTAAATCTCCCCCTCAGTGTAGCCCACAGAAGATTCCCGAATCACATTGAATAAATAGCCTTAACATACAGTACAGTTTTTAATGTATGCAATACAGTAACATATTGCATGTACACCAGTGGCGGTCAGTGTCGTTTAAGATGAGGGAGGACAAAAAAATGTTTTCATAAGTATGGCTTTATTTCTATTACAGCATATTGGATAACTGTCATTCATATTCCATTCACCCAGTTCAATGAAACATCGATAGGTATAGGCTACTACATGATACTCTAATTTTCCATATACCGATCATCAGGTTGCTACAACCTAGCCTGTGAATGGAAGTATACAACGTAGGTGCGCACAGGTCGAGAGAAACTTCAGATGACAGACAGTGACACATAGACAGACAGTGACACATTCAATACCGCCTTGCACACTCTTGCCTGCATCTAGCTTATCTAGGGTGTAATCATTAGTCCGACAGTTGCAAATGAGCGTTTCTGTTTGACAAATTCAGGTATTTTATCCCTGTTTTTTCAACAGGATCGGCGGAGTGAATACAACACAGATCACACATAAACACAGTTCACTTTCATAGCAGCCATGTTGTATTCCCTGACACCTTTTCCCTTCATTTGTGGACTTCAATGAACAACACATCAGCTGTATGTGACCAGGTAAAAAAAAACTTTCCAAGCCAAACCATGTCATAACCGCTACACACAGCCTACATTGTTGTCCCCATATTAGCTAAGTGGCAAGTGTTGTGTTGGGTAGTCTGAGCCAGCTAGCTAACATAGCATCCTTCTGTTTGAGTCAGGTGTTTGAGTAACTAAACTATAGCCATCTACATTTGCAAGCTAAGCTAGTGAAACTGAAAGTGAAAAAAAAATCACAATTTCTCTCTTGCTTCTCATTTATGAATAAATTAATTTGTTGAAAACTGTTCAACTATTGTCTTTCTCTCTCTTTGAGTCAACTACTCACCACATTTTATGCACTGCAGTGCTAGCTAGCTGTAGCTTATGCTTTCAGTGTTAGATTCGTTGATATTTTGTTTGGGTGGCCAACATGTCAGTTCATGTTGCAAGAGCTCTTATTGGTCAGAGTATGTCCTCCGGAAGTTGTCATAATTACTATGTAAGTCTATGGAAGGGGTTGAGAACCAAAAGCCTCCTAGGTTTTGTATTAAAGTTAATGTCCTCCAGCTACACCATGGTGCTACCCTACAGAGTGCTGTTGAGGCTACTTTAGGCCTTAATTTTTGGTGACGTGAATATAAATTCAGCAAAAAAAGAAACGGCCCTTTTTCAGGACCTTGTCTTTCAAAGATAATTCATAAAAATCCAAATCACTTCACAGATCTCCATTGTAAACGTTTAAACACTGTTTCCCATGCTTGTTCAATTAACCATAAACAAATATTGAACATGCACCTGTGGAATGTTCGTTAAGACACTAACAGCTTACAGACGGTAGGCAATTAAGGTCACGGTTACGAAACCTTAAGACACTAAAGAGGCCTTTCTACTGACTCTGAAAAACACTAAAGGAAAGATGCCCAGGGTCTCTGCTCATCTGTGTGAACGTGACTTAGGCATGCTGCAAGGAGGCATGAGGACTGCAGATGTGGCCAGGGCAATAAATTGCAATGTCCGTACTGTGAGACGCTTAAGACAGCGCTACAGACCACATGTAACAACACCTGCACAGGATCAGTACATCCGAACATCACCCCTGCGGGACAGGTAGAGGATGGCAACAACAACTGCCCGAGTTACACCAGGAACACACAATTAAATTCACACAATCCCTCCATCAGTGCTCAGACTGTCCGCTATAGGCTGAGAGAGGCTGGACTGTGGGCTTGTAGGCCTGTTGTAAGGCAGGTCCTCACCAGACATCACCGGCAACAACGGGGGGCACAAACCCACCGTTGCTGGACCAGACAGGATTGGCAGAGTGCTCTTCGCTGATGAGTCGCGGTTTTGTCTCAGCAGGGGTGATGGTCGGATTTGCGTTTATCTTCGAAGGAATGAGCGTTACACCGAGGCCTGTAGTCTGGAGTTTGATCGATTTGGAGGTGGAGGTGTGACAGCATCATCGGACTGAGCTTGTTGTCATTGTAGGCAATCTCAACGCTGTGCGTTACAGGGAAGACATCCTCCTCCCTCATGTGGCACCCTTCCTGCAGGCTCATCCTGACATGACCCTCCACATGACAATGCCACCAGCCATACTGCTCATTCTGTGCTTGATTTCCTGCAAGACAGGAATGTCAGTGTTCTGCCATGGCCAGCGTAGAGCCCGGATCTCAATACCATTGAGCACGTTTGGGACTTGTTGGATCGGAGGGTGAGGGCTAGGACCATTCCCCCCAGAAATGTCCGGGAACTTGCAGGTGCCTTAGTGGAAGAGTGGAGTAAAATCTCACAGCAAGAACTGTCAAATCTGGTGCAGTCCATGAGGAGGAGATGCACTGCAGTACTTAATGCAGCTGGTGGCCACACCAGATGCTGACTCTTACTTTTGATTATGATCTACTCTACTGTGTCATAGCTCAGACGGCCTATGAGATCAGCTCCATTGCATTTGATATATCCAGCTTTGGCAAATGGGTTTTCTTAAGCACTCCAAGGAAATGTTACGCAGTCAGTTTGAGTGCAGTGTAGTAGTGCAGGGGATTTAGGGATCCTCAGAGAGATGCAGTGTGCACCTGCAGACGGTTCATACTTCATCTTCCATCTCAGTTGTCAATGCACTTTTGTTTAGCAAGTCAATCTGCAGTTATCACTATTGTTTTCATTGTTGTTCATCTCGGTATCTTGTGTTTTTTTTTGTGTCTCAGTTTCAGCTGGGCATAGTCATACAATACTGATCAAGTGGAAATGTATCAATTGTGAGGATTAAACAAATATATGGCTTGGATTGCCCTAAATGCCAATGAGCATTTAAGATACTGTGGTGTACATTGGCTTGTTATGTTCTACTGCATCTGGAAGGTACTCTGGGTTATTTCACATTGCCATTACAGTGGGAACCTATTTCCTCTACCCTGAAGTCATTGTCGCTGTGTAATTGTATCTGTGTTACCTATTTGCTGGAGGAATGATGCTGGCTTTTTCGAATTAGGTGATTTTTTTCGCTGCTGATGAGCGCTTTAATTAGCGTTCTGAACTCTGGTCAACCACGGCCATACGGGGACGACGTCACACTCTGGCTCTTCTCTGTAAGCCAAATGAACACTATTATTGGCCGTATGCTGGTTCAGTGGTGATGACGAGCAGGAATGAATCACACAGTCATCTTCAGCAGGCCTCCTCCCTCAGTCTCTTCCTCTTTCACTCTTTCTCATTGTGTTCATGCTTCCTCTCAGCTACCATTCCTTCTCCCTCTCTCACTCTTCGTACTCCATCCCTCTTGTTTTTCCTGTCCTTCACTCCCTAAGTAGTATTCTCTTCACAACCTCTCTACCTTGCTCGCTCTCTCTTTCTCTCTCTCTCCTTGTCTCTCTCCATGTCTCTCTCTTTCTCAATTCAATTCAAGGGGTTTTATTGGCATGGGAAACATATGTTAACATTGCTTAAGCAAGTGAGGTAGATAATAAACAAAAGTTAAATAAATAATAAAAATGTACAGTAACATTACACTCACAGAAGTTTCAAAAGAATAACAACATTACAAATGTCATATTATGTATATATACAGTGTTGTAACAATGTAGAAATGGTTAAAGTACAAAATGGGAAAATAAATAAGCATAAATATGGGTTGTATTTACAATGGTGTTTGCTCTTCACTGGTTGACCTTTTCTTTTGGCAACAGGTCACAAATCTTGCTGCAGTGATGGCACACTGTGGTATTTCACCCAGTAGATATGGGAGTTTATCAAAATCGGGTTTTGTTTTCGAATTCTTTGTGGATCTGTGTAATCTGAGGGAAATATGTGTCTCTAATATGGTCATACATTGGGCAGGAGGTAAGGAAGTGCAGCTCAGTTTCCACCTCATTTTGTGGGCAGTGTGCAGTTAGCCT